>NC_029791.2:76414306-76426412 GCF_000816755.2 Arachis ipaensis
ATTAGGCGTGTAAAACGCCCTTGCTGTGCAATCCTGGTGTTTAACGCCAGACTGCTGCTTGTTTCTGGCGTTACACGCCCAAATGTAGCTTGTTTCTGGCGTTTAACGCCAGGCAGATGCTTGTTTCTGGCATTAAACGCCAGACATATGCTTGTTTCTGGCGTTTAACGCCAGACTGCTCTTCCTCCAGGGTGTGCTGTTTTTTATTCTATTTTTCATTTTATTCTTGATTTTTTAGTAGTTTTTGTGACTTCACATGATCATCAACCTAAAGAAAACATAAAATAACAATAAAAAAATAAATAAATATAATTAGATAACATTGGGTTGCCTCCCAACAAGCGCTTCTTTAATGTCAATAGCTTGACAGTGAGCTCTCATGGAGCCTTACAGATAATCAGAGCAAGGTAGTTCATTGATGAGCAAGGGCGGTTCATCTTCCCAAGTCTCATTACCAAATAATTTGGCATTCAGCTTTATGATTGCACCAAGGTACTTGGCAACTTGCTCTTCAGTAACATCTTCATTCTCTTCAGAAGAAGAATACTCATCAGAGCTCATGAATGGCATACGGAGGTTCAATGGAATCTCTATGGTCTCTAGATGAGTCTCAGATTCCTTTGGTTCCTCAGAGAGAAACTCCTTGTTGATCACTGGACGTCCCAGGAGGTCTTCCTCACTGGGATTCACATCCTCTCCCTCCCTTGTAGGTTCGGCAATGTTGGTTGATTCAATAACCTTGCACTCTCTTTTTGGATTCTCTTCTGTATTGCTTGGGAGAGTACTAGGAGGGGTTTCAGTGACCCTTTTACTCAGCTGGCCCACTTGTGCCTCCAGATTTCAAATGGAGGACCTTATTTCATTCATGAAACTTAAAGTGGCCTTAGATAGATCAGAGACTATATTTTCTAAGCTAGATAGATCCTGCTCAGGACTCTCTGTCTTTTGCTGAGTGGATGATGGAAAAGGCTTGCTATTGCTAAACCTGTTTCTTCCACCATTGTTAAAGCCTTGTTGAGGCTTTTGTTGATCCTTCCATGAGAAATTTGGATGATTTCTCCATGAGGGAGTATAGGTATTTCGATAGGGTTCACCCATGTAATTCACTTCTGCTATTGCAGGGTTCTCAGGATCATAAGCTTCTTCTTCAGAAGAGGCCTCTTTAGTACTGTTGGATGATTCCTTCAATCCATTCAGACTCTGAGAGATCATATTGACTTGCTGAGTTAATATTTTATTCTGAGCCAATATGGCATTCAGAGTATCAATTTCAAGAACTCCCTTCATCATAGGCGTCCCATTACTCACAGGATTCCTTTCAGAAGTGTACATAAACTGGTTATTTGCAACCATGTCAATGAGTTCTTGAGCTTCTGCAGGCATTTTCTTTAGGTGGATGGATCCACCTGCAGAATGGTCCAATGACATCTTTGATAACTCAGACAGACCATCATAGAATATATCCAGGATGGTCCATTCTGAAAGCATGTCAGAAGGACACTTTTTGGTCAGTTCCTTGTATCTCTCCCAAGCTTCATAGAGGGATTCTCCTTCTTTCTGTCTGAAGGTTTGAATATCCACTCTAAGCTTGATAAGCTTTTGAGGAGGAAAGAACTTGGCTAAGAAAGCCGTGACCAGCTTATCCCAAGAGTTCAGGTTGTCTTTAGGTTGAGAGTCCAACCATACTCTAGCTCTGTCTCTTACAGCAAACGGGAAAAGCATAAGCCTGTAGACCTCGGGATCAACCCCATTGGTCTTAACAGTATCACAGATCTGCAAGAATTCAGTTAAGAACTGAAAAGAATCTTCTGATGGAAGTCCATAAAACTTGCATTTCTGTTGCATCAGAGAAACTAATTGAGGTTTCAGCTCAAAGTTGTTTGCTCCAATGGCAGGGATTGAGATGCTTCTTCCATGTAAATTGGAATTTGGTGCAGTGAAGTCACCAAGAATCTTCCTTGCATTGTTATTATTTTCGGCCATGTCTCCTTCTTTTTCGAAAATTTCTGTCAGATTTTCTCTAGAGAGTTGTGCTTTAGCTTCCCTTAGCTTCCTCTTCAGAGTCCTTTCAGGTTCAGGATCGGCTTCAACAAGAATGTTCTTATCCTTGTTCCTACTCATATGAAAAAGAAGAGAACACAAAAAAAATATGAAATCCTCTATGTCACAGTATAGAGATTCCTTATGCAAGTATAAGAAGAGAAGAATGTAAGAAGGAGAAGAGGAAAAATTCGAACACAAAGAGAGGGAGAGGGTTCGAATTTTTAAGAAAAAGAGAAGTGTTAGTAGATAAATAAATAATTAGAAGGAGGTGAGAGAGAAGAATTTTCAAAAATTAATTAAATTAGAATAAAAATATTTAAAATTAAATTAAATTAGATTTTTAAAACAATTAATTAATTAAAAAAGAATTTTTTTTCGAAAAAGAGGGAAGGAATTTTTGAAAATTAGAGAGAGAATTAGTTAGGTAGTTTTGAAAAAGATATGATTGAAACAAAGAGATAGGATTAATTGAAAAAGATTTGAAAATTAAATTTGAAAAGATAAGAAGTTAGAAAAGATTTTGAAATTGATTTTGAAAAAGATGTGATTGAAATTTATTTTGAAAAAAATTTGAAAAAAAAATTTAAAAAAGATTTGATTTTGAAAATTAAAGTTGATTACTTGACTAACAAGAAACAAAAAGATTTTATTTTAAAATTTAAAGATTGAACCTTTCTTATTAGGCAAGTAACAACTTAATATTTTTGAATCAATCACATTAATTGTTAGCATTGAATTCGAAAATATGGAATAAAAATAAGAAAAAGATTTTGAAAATTAATTTGAAATTTTTGAAAATATGAAAGAAAAATTGAAAAAGATTTGATTTTTGAAAAAGAATTGAAAAAGATAGAATTTTTAAATTGAAAATTTGATTTGACTCATAAGAAACAACTAAATTTTAAAGAGTTTTGAAAAAGTCAACTCAAATTTTCGAAAATTTATGAGTGAAAAAGGGAAAGATATTTTTTTGATTTTTGAATTTTAATAAAGAAAGAGAAAAACATCAAAAAGACTCAATGCATGAGAATTTTGGATCAAAACATGTGATGCATGCAAGAACACTATGAATGTCAAGATGAACACCAAGAACACTTTGAATGTCAAGATGAACACTAAGAACTTATTTTTGAAAAATTTTCAAGAAAAGAAAATATGCAGGACACCAAACTTAAAAATTTTTATTCTTTAGACATTAATGTTTCAAGAATGCATATGAAAAACAAGAAAAGACACAAAACAAGAAAATATGAAGATCAAACAAGAAGACTGGCCAAGAACAACTTGAAGATCATGAAGAATGCAATGCATGAAATTTTCAAAAATAATTTTTTTTTTTAGAAAATCAAAAAGATGCAATTGACACTAAACTTAAAACTTGACTCTAGACTCAAACAAGAAACACAAAAATATTTTTGATTTTATGATTTTGTTATTATTTTTTTTTTGGTTTTTTCGAAAATTATTTTGGGAAAAATGAAAAAGAAGAAGTATTTTTTTTTTTGAAAAGTTTTCGAAAATAAAAAGAATAAAAGCAAAGACTTAAAATTAAAATAAAATTACGTAATCTGAGCAACAAGATGAACCGTCAGTTATCCAAACTCGAACAATCCCCGGCAACGGCGCCAAAAACTTGGTACGTAGAAATCGTGACGGTTTCATTCCTTGGTAACGGCGCTAAAAACTCAATACGCACATTTATAATATTAATTCTTTGTCACAACTTCGCACAACTAACCAGCAAGTGCACTGGGTCGTCCAAGTAATAAACCTTACGTGAGTAAGGGTCGATCCCACGGAGATTGTCAGCTTGAAGCAAGCTATGGTCACCTTGTAAATCTCAGTCAGGCAGATTCAAATGGATATAGAGTTTTAATAATTAAAAGATAAATAAAACATAAACTAGGATAGAGATACTTATGTAATTCATTAGTGAGAATTTCAGATAAGCGTATAGAGATGCTTTCGTTCCTCTGAACCTCTGCTTTCCTGCTGTCTTCATCCAACCATTCCTACTCCTTTCCATGGCAAGCTGTATGTTGGGCATCACCGTTGTCAATGGCTACTTCCCGTCCCCTCAGTAAAAATGGTCCAAGATGCTCTGTCACAGCATGGCTATTCATCTGTCGGTTCTCGATCATACTGGAATAGGATCCATTGATCCTTTTGCGTCTGTCACTACGCCCAGCACTCGCGAGTTTGAAGCTCGTCACAGTCATCCCTTCCCAGATCCTACTCGAAATACCACAGACAAGGTTTAGACTTTTCGGATCTCAGGAATGGCCATCCATGGGTTCTAACTTATACCACGAAGATTCTAATATCTCGGACTCGGTCCCCTGTATTAGATATCCAAGAGATACCCATTCAATCTAAGGTAGAACGGAGGTGGTTGTCAGGCACGTGTTCATAAGTTGGGAATGATGATGATTGTCACGATCATCACATTCACATTGAAGTGCGAAGGAATATCTTAGAAGAGGAATAAGTTTGTATTGAATAGAAAAACAGTAGTACTTTGCATTAATCCATGTGGAACAGCAGAGCTCCACACCTTAATCTATGGTGTGTAGAAACTCTACCGTTGAAAATACATAAGTGATGAAGGTCCAGGCATGACCGAGAGGCCAGCCCCCAAACGTGATCTAAAGATGAAACTAAAGATTGTAAATACAATAGTAAAAAGTCCTATTTATACTAAACTAGTTACTAGAGTTTACAGAGATAAGTAAATGATGCAGAAATCCACTTCCGGGGCCCACTTGGTGTGTGCTTGGGCTGAGCATTGACCTTTACACGTGTAGAGGCTTCTCTTGGAGTTGAACGCTAGTTTGTAACCTGTTTCTGGCGTTTAACTCCACTTTGCAACCTGTTTCTGGCGTTTAACTCCAGAATGCAGCATGGAACTGGCGTTGAACGCCAGTTTGTGTCATCTAAACTCGGGCAAAGTATAGACTATTATATATTTCTAGAAAGTCCTGGATGTCTACTTTCCAACGCAATTGAGATCGTGCCATTTGGAGTTCTGTAGCTCCAGAAAATCCACTTTGAGTGCAGGGAGGTCAAATTCCAACAGCATCTGCAGTCCTTCTTCAACCTCTAAATCTGATTTTTGCTCAAGTCCCTCAATTTCAACCAGAAATTACCTGAAATCACAGAAAAATACACAAACTCATAGTAAAGTCCAGAAATGTGATTTTTATTTAAAAACTAATAAAAATATACTAAAAACTAACTAAATTATACTGAGAACTTGTAAAAATAATGCCAAAAAGCGTATAAATTATCCGCTCATCAATTATGCAGCATTTATTTCATGAGCCATGCATTAAATCAACAAATACCACCACTAACTTTCATTCTAACTTATGCAACATTGGATATTTACTTCCTAATTCAAACATTTCTCTTTTATTCAAGTATATGGGAAACAAAACAAAACTCAAGCTAAGTAATGGGCAACAAGCATTATGCAGATCAACATTCTTGACAAACAATTCTACTTGCAACCAACTGAACACTTTAGTAAGACATACAAGAATTCCCAATTTAAAGTACTTCTTCAACAACAAAGATTAAGTGTAGACACAACCTTTCGGGTTGCAGCTTTTCATTCTTCCTCCTGTTGTATCCTTTTTGAGTCATAATGCAGACTGTCTCCAAATGTTGGCTTCTTTCCTGCATAATTCTCAAAAGTGGCTTGCTTCTCAAGCCCTTAAGTAGATGGTTAATATGCATAAATTTAAGGTGGCTTTCAAACTTATTTTGGTGTGGGAACACCAAACTTAATTCCTTGCCAACGCCTCTGATGCAACAGGTTAACCATATGTGAAATCCTTTTATCTTTGCTAAAGGCAATAAAAACTGGAAAAACTAAAAAGTAAACAATTGGTTAATCGGTTCATCTGATTGCTCGGAGCTAGCAGCCATGTATGCAGAAGGTGAGAATGTGCTTTTAAATGAGATTTTGGTAGAACACCAAACTTAGAATCCTTCATTCTCCCTTAATTTATTTTGGTGTGCAACACCAAACTTAGCTCCTTGCAATATAGATAAGTCTAATTAACCCTTTTATTGAAATAGCTATGAAGAGTGAACTACCTCAGGTTGGGTTGCCTCCCAACAAGCGCTTCTTTATTGTCACTAGCTTGACATCTCATCCTTTGATCATGGGGGTTGAAAATCATAGTGCCTCAGCTTTTCTCCTCTTACTGTGAACTTCCTTCCGGTCTCCTCTTTGATGATCTCTAGGTGTTCAAGTGAAAGGATCCGGTTCACAGTATAGCACTCAGATAATTGTGGAAACACCTTCATTGGTTGGGTGTTTAACATCACTTTATCCCCTGGTGAGAAGCCTTCAGTGCGGATATTTTTGTTTCTCCACCCTTTTGGCCTTTTCTTCTTTTCTTTCTCAGAAAATAATTCATGCCTTGGTGGCTCTTTATCTGGGGTGTTGAATTTCTCATCTGGGGGTTTTGGATCTAGTTCCTCCTTGATTTCTTTGGTCTGTTGCACCATTTCTACTTCTTTCAAGCATGGATTTAGAAGTCTTGTAGTTAACTCATTGACTGCCTCTTTCAGGCTTTGATCTCTGGCCTTATCCTTCATAAAATCTTCTTCCTGAATGGGCTCATGCAAGGTTTTAAAAACATGGAATGCTAGGTGCTCATCATGCACTCTCAGCAACAATTCCCCTTTTTCAACATCTATCAATGCTCTGCCCATAGCTAGGAAAGGCCTCCCCAGGATGATGGGAGTGTTAGGGTCCTCTTCTATATCTGAGATAACAAAGTCAGCAGGGAGAAAGAATTTTCCCACTTTTATCAACACATTCTCCACAACTCCCAGTGCTTGCTTAATGGATTTGTTAGCCATTTGGAGAACTATTCGTGTGGACTTCAGCTCAGAAATTTGAAGTTTCCTCATTAGAGACAAAGCATCAAGTTTATGCTTACACTGAGGTCACAGAATGACTTCTCAATTGTTATGTTTCCTATGGTGCAAGGTATGTAAAAACTCCCAGGATCATCTTTCTTCTCTGGTAACTCTCTTTGGAGGATAGCACTACATTCCTTTGTCATCTCAACAATCTGTCCTTCCTTCAGGGATCTTTTCTTTGTGAGTACTTCTTTCATAAATTTGGCATATAATGGCATCTGTTCAAGTGCTTCTAAGAAAGGAATATTGATGCTGAGAGTCTTGAATATATCCAGGAATTTTGAGTATTGCTTATCCTCGTTTTCTCTCTGAAACCTTTGAGGGTATGGAAGTTTGGGGACATATGACTTCACCCCTTCCTTCTTCTCTTGTAGCTGTGACTCAAGGATGTTTTTGTCTCTCTTTGAGCTTTTTGCATTCTTGGTCTTTCTATCCTCTTCAATTTTCTCTTCTGTGTCTTCTTGTGGAACTTCTCTATTGTGTTCTTCTTGATTGATGGCTTCCTTCTCCCTAGTCTCCTCACTTTCCACTATGATTGCTTTGCACTCCTCCCACTTTTTAGCTTTTCCTTTGTCTCTTTCAGTGACATTGGGGAAGGTAATTGCTCTCTTCTCATCCATTTCTAAAATTTGCTTAGCCATTTGTTCCATATGCCTCTCAAGATTTCTGATTGAAGCTTCTTGGTTTTTGCTTGCTATCTCTTGATTTTTCATGAGTTTTTCCATCATCATCTCCAGACTAGAGATTCTTTGGGAGTCTGGATTTGGTTGTGGTTGTGTAAAATGAAATGGTTGTTGTTGGAAATTGTTTGAACCATTTGTGAGGGTATTTTGTGGGTGGAATGTAGATGTGGACAAGTTATTCTGGTGGTTTTGTGAATTTTTGAATTGGTTAGTATTATTGGATGAATGGTTATGGTTGTTTGTGTTGCTGAGGCTGCTAGAGTTGAAGTCCCTTTGTCCTTGATTCTGATGCTCACGCCACCTTGAATTAGAATGAGTCTTCTAGGGTGTCTTGTGTGCATCACCACGAAAATTGTGTTGAAATGAACTTGAAGTGTTATTCATGCATTGCACCTGCTCAGGGCTTTGTTGCTCATAATTGAATGTCCCAAAACTTTCTTGGATTGCTTCCACCCATGTGAGGTTTGAGATTGGCTTTGTGTATTTACTGCAGCTATTTGCAGTCCATCAATTTTCTTAGCCATCTGCTCAAATTGTTGCTAAATTTGTTGATGCATCACTTTGAAGATGGTATCCACACCTTCCAGCTCCAATACACCCCTTCTCTGGGCTGGTTGGCGTTGTCTTTGATGAGCATAGAAATATTGATTATTTGCCACTGTGTCTATGAGGTTTTGGGCTTCTTCAGCTGTCTTCATAAGTTGCAATGAACCTCCTACTGAATAATCTAAAGCTTCTTGAGCTCTCTGTGTCAATCCTTCATAGAAGTTTTGGAGTCTATCCCATTCACTAAACATTTCTGGTGGGCACTTCCTAATTAAACCTTTGTATCTCTCCCAGGTATCATACAATGACTCTCCATCCAATTGAATGAATGTTTGCACTTCTATTTTCAGCTTGATGATCCTTTGGGGAGGATAGAACTTGGCTAGGAACTTGTTCACTAGATCCTCCCAATTGTTGATGCCTTCTCTTGGAAATGCCTCCAACCATTGGGTAGCTGTGTCTCTCAGGGAAAATGGAAATATCAGCAGCTTGTAAGTGTCGGGATGCACACCATTGATCTTTACTGTGTCACATATCCTTAGAAAGGTGGATAAGTGCTAATTTGGATCTTCCAAGGGGCCTCCTCCATAAGAACAGTTATTCTGCACCAAGGTGATGAGTTGAGGTTTCAATTCGAAGTTGTTTGCATTGACATTTGGGGTAAGGATGCTACTCCCACAATGCCTAGGATTAGAAAACGTGTAAAAAGCCAAGACTCTCTTTTGAGGCTGACCATTGTTGTTGGCCACTCCCACTGGTGGATTTGTTGGATTTTCCTCCATTTCTTGGTTCTCCTCTCAACCTCCAAAGTGTTTCAAGATCAAAAGGTGTGGATTCATTGTTTCTTCCTCCTGACACAAACACAGAACTAGAAACCAAAATTAAACACTCTATTGCTAGAGTGAAGTTAGTGTTAGCTTAAGTAAAAATTCAAACAGTTAGTATGCTTAGTAAAAAGAAAAAGAAAAAAAGTGCTTAATCTAGACCACCACCTTACTTAATCATTGTCAATCTAATCAATCCCCGGCAACGGCGTCAAAAACTTGATGTGTGGAAAACGATCCAACACAAAACTCACCGGAAAGTGGACCGGGTCGCATCAAGTAATAATAACTCACGTGAGTGAGGTCGATCCCACAGGGATTGAAGGATTGAGCAATTTTAGTTTAGTGGTTGATTTAGTCAAGCAAACAAGAGTTGATTTAAGTGATTTGTAATTGACGGAAGCTAAATTGCATGAATTGTAAAGGGAGTGAGAGAATTACAGTAAATTAAAGAGAACAGAAAGTAAAAGTGCTGAATCTTAAAGTGCAAGTAATGTAAATTGCAGAAACTTAAATTTCAAGAGATGTAAATAGCTGAATCTTAAAGTGCAAAAAATGTAAATGGCTTGAATCATAAAAGGATTTGGGAATTGGGATTGCAGAAATTAAACAAGAGAAAATAAATTTTAACAAACAGAAGAGTAGAAGAAGAATTGAATTGAGATAGATTTCAAACAGAAAAGTGAATCAGCTTCAAGAAGCATTTAGCAGATGAACTAAAAGGAAAATGCAAGATCTCAGGAGTCAAGAGACTAGAAAACCAAGTCTAGATCTCACTGCCTTCCTTGATCCAATTCAAAGAGTAATTGCAAACAAATTAAAGTTCAAAACAGTAAAGAAACTTAGAATTCAAATCACTAAATTCTGAATTATGCAGAGAAAGGAACAAGAAGATCTCAAGGTGAGATTGAGATAGAATTTCCTCAATTCTCCACACTTAAGACTCAAGCAAGCTTTGCAAAAAAGAAAACAAGAAAACCCAGAGAGGAAGAGAGCTCAATTCTCCTCCCAATTCTCCAAGATCCAAAATCAAAGTAAAAAATCTCAAAATTACAAGTGAAAATTCTAAAAAAGAAAAAGGGTATTTTCTAAATCAAACTAACACCTAATTATACACTTCCTAATTTGGATCTAAGAATTTGGGTGGGCTCTAAAATTTGGTGAAGAAATGAATTAATTTGGATTTTTGATGAATTTTGGCCCATGGTGCACCTCCCAGGGGAAAGCTCGGCTCTTGGCAAGAGCTTTGGCCAAGATTAGTACTTTAGTCCTTTCTAACTCTTTATTCATTATTTTTGTGCTTCATTATCATTGAGTTAAGATGGGACCAAATGCGCTAATGCTTATCACTAATCTTGTTTGTGTCAATTCTTGTTTGAACTTGATGCTTCCAAGTATTCTTTTCATTTACTTAAACTTTGACTTTCCTCTTGCATCTAGTGTCAATTGATATACCATGCGCTTATGTTGTTTTCTCACTTGCATGTTGTAGCTACCATGTAGTTGAGAACCTCATTATTATTTGGCATTAGCCCACCTATATCTTATTTGTTTTCATATCCTTGTTTGTGGGTTATTCTTCTTCTTTTTTCTCTTCTTCTTTCAGGATGGCCACCGAGGAGGGATAAGGAAAAATTAAACTTCTGAATGGGACAACAAACAAGTTACGCTGCACAATCTTTTAAAGAAAGTTCATCAGTTGTAGCAACCCTCGTCCACTTGTACATATTTTACCACTACTTGGTTGAAGTAATAATTTCTATTTCAAGAAACTGTCTTAATTTGAATTAAAATTTTTGTTAAACTTGTTTGAAGAAATTTATTTTGGAACATGGTTTAGAGCTCGAACACACAGCCTTGTGAGATTTTGAGCCTAATTGATTGGTTGCATCTTATCAACCAATGTTTTATTTTGGTGTGTGTTGTTCTCTCTAAAATTGTGATCTTTGTCTTACTTGATTCTCTATTTCCATTGTTTAATGTATGCATGCACTTACATAATTGAGGCCTTTGTTTCACTGAGCTTACATACCCATATGGCCTTACCTTTTCATTATCCTTTGCAAATCAATGTTGAGCCTATTTTACCCCATTTGTTCTTTACTTTAGCACATCATTCACCCTAAGCGGAAAACAATAATGTCCTTAATTTGAATCCTTGGTTAGTTTAGACTAGTGAGAGTGTTCATGATTTAAGTGTGGGGAAATTGGGTTTGGAAACATTTAGTTTGGGAATTAGGTGTTGTATATTTTTGGTGAATTTGTGAAAAAGATAGTTAAGCACATATTCTTGCATTCAATACCTTAATCATATGCATTGAGAAAAACAAAAGAAAAAAAAAAGAGAAAAAGTAAAAAAAAGAGCAAATAATAAAAAGGGGACAAAATGCCCCAAAGTAAATGGTGATAGTAATGCATATGTACTATACTCAAAATCGAATGCATGAATATGTGGTAAACATAGCTAATGGGTAGTTAGATTTTATATTCTGATTACATGAATTGTCTTAAGTTAGGTGGGATGTTTAGGTTAATCAAAGATTCAAATTTTAGTCCACTTAACCAAATACAATCCTATCTTGACCCTTGATGAGCGGATAATTTATACGCTTTTTGGCATTGTTTTTAGTATGTTTTTAGTAGAACCTGGTTACTTTTAGGGATGTTTTCATTAGTTTTTATGTTAAATTCACATTTCTGGACTTTACTATGAGTTTGTGTGTTTTTCTTTTATTTCTGGTATTTTCTGGCGGAAATTGAGGGACTTGAGCAAAAATCAGATTCAGAGGTTGAAGAAGGACTGCTGATGCTGTTGGATTCTGACCTCCCTGCACTCAAAATGGATTTTCTGGAGCTACAGAACTCAAAATGGTGCGCTTCCAATTGCGTTGGAAAGTAGACATCCAGGGCTTTCCAGTAATATATAATAGTCCATACTTTGCCCAAGTTTAGACGATGCAAACTGGCGTTCAACGCCAGCTCTCTGCCCAATTCTGGCGTCCAGCGCCAGAAACAAGTTGCAAAGTGGAGTTCAACGCCCAAACTGGCACAAAAGCTGGCGTTCAACTCCAA
>NC_029791.2:76426428-76427381 GCF_000816755.2 Arachis ipaensis
AAAGGAGAGTGCAAGGCCATTGACATAATCAAAATGGCCGAACCCAAAGAGGGAGAGAAGTACGTGAATCCCAAGGAAGAAGACCTCCTGGGACGTCCAGTGATCAATAAAAAGCTTCCCTCTGAGGAACCAAAGGACTCTGAGGCTCATCTAGAGACCATAGAGATTTCATTGAACCTCCTTATGCCATTCATGAGCTCTGATGAGTATTCCTCTTCTGAAGAGAATGAGGATGTTATTGAAGAGTAAGCTGCCAAGTTCCTTGGTGCAATCATGAAGCTAAATGCCAAATTATTTGGTATTGAGACTTGGGAAGATGAACCTCCCTTGTTCACCAATGAACTAAGTGATCTGGATCAACTGACATTGCCTCAGAAGAAACAGGATCCTGGAAAGTTCATAATACCTTGTACCATAGGCACCATGATCTTTAAGGCTCTGTGTGACCTTGGTTCAGGGATAAACCTCATGCCCCTCTCTGTAATAGAGAAACTGGGAATCTATGGGGTGCAAGCTGCTAAAATCTTATTAGAGATGGTAGATAATTCAAGAAAACAGGCTTATGGACAAGTAGAGGACGTGTTAGTAAAGGTTGAAGGCCTTTATATCCCTACAGATTTCATAGTCCTAGATACTGGGAAGGATGAGGATGAATCCATCATCCTAGGAAGACCTTTCCTGGCAACAGCAAGGGCTGTGATTGATGTGGACAGAGGAGAATTGATCCTTCAAATAAATGAGGACAACCGTGTGTTTACAACTCAATGATCTCTCTCTGCATCCATGGAGAGGAAGCAGAAAAAGCTTCTCTCAAAGCAGAGTCAACCAAAGCCCCCACAGTCAAACTCTAAGTTTGGTGTTGGGAGGCCACAACCAAACTCTAAGTTTGGTGTTGAACTCCCATATCCAAACTCTAAGTTTGGTGTTGGAGAGTCTCAACAAAGCTCTGCACA
>NC_029791.2:76427458-76428832 GCF_000816755.2 Arachis ipaensis
GGCGTTCAACGCCAGAACAGAGCATGGTTCTGGCGCTGAACGCCAGAAATGGGCAGCATCTGGGCGTTTGAACGCCAGAAATGCACCCTGGAGAAAAGCTGGTGCTGAACGCCCAGAACAAGCATGGTTCTGGCGTTCAACGCCAGAAATGGGCCACAAATGGGCGTTCAACGCCCAGAACAAGCACCAATCTGGCGCTGAACGCCTAGAGTTGTGTGCAAGGGCATTTTGCATGCCTAATTTGGTGCAGGGATGTAAATCCTTGACACCTCAAGATCTGTGGACACCACAGGATCATCTCAGGATCTGTGAATCTCACAGGATCCCCACCCACCTCACCCTCTTTCTCTCCATTCATGGTCATCCCTTCTGTTTTCCATTCACCATTCACATCTATACACACATCCCTCTATCTCATCCATATCTTCTTCTTCTTCTATTCTCTCTTTTCTTGCTCAAGGGCGAGCAATATTCTAAGTTTGGTGTGGTAAAAGCATAAGCTTTTTGTTTTTCCATTAACCATTAATGGCACCTAAGGCCAGGGAAACCTCAAAAAAGAGGAAAGGGAAGATAATTGCTTCCACCTCTGAGCCATGGGAGATGAAAAGATTCATCTCACAAGCCCATCACTAAAAAAAGGATGGAGCAAACAAGAGAGCACATTCATGGATCTCAACAGGCACATGAAGAAGCTCATCACCAAGAAACCCCTGAGATACCTCAAGGGATGCACTTTCCTCCACAAAACTATTGGGAGTAAATCAACACCTCCCTAGGAGAATTAAGTTCCAACATGGGACAATTAAGGGTGGAACATCAAGAGCACTCCATCATCCTTCATGAAATAAGAGAAGATCAAAAAGCAATGAGGGAGGAGCAACAAAGACAAGGAAGAGACATAGAAGAGCTCAAGGACATCAATGGTTCCTCAAGAAGGAAACGCCACCATCACTAAGGTGGACTCATTCCTTGTTCTTACTTTCTCTGTTTTTCGTTTTCTCTATGTTAAGTGCTTATCTATGTTTGTGTCTTATTACATGATCATTAGTAGTTAGTAACTATGTCTTAAAGTTATGAATGTCCTATGAATCCATCACCTTTCTTAAATGAAAAATTGTTTTAAATGCAAAAGAACAAGAAGTGCATGGTTTTGAATTCTATCTTGAAATTAGTTTAATTATTTTGATGTGGTGGCAATACCTTTTGTTTTCTGAATGAATGCTTGAACAGTGCATATGTCTTCTGAAGTTGTTGTTTAAGAATGTTAAATATATTGGCTCTTGAAAGAATGATGACTAGGAGACATGTTATTTGATAATCTGAAAAATCATAAAAATGATTCTTGAAGCAAGAAAAAGCAGCAAAGAACAAAGC
>NC_029791.2:76429455-76430301 GCF_000816755.2 Arachis ipaensis
AATTAAGGGTGGAACATCAAGAGCACTCCATCATCCTTTATGAAATTAGAAAAGATCAAAAAGTAATGAGGGAGAAGCAACAGAGACAAGGAAGAGACATAGAAGAGCTCAATGACATCATTGGTTCCTCAAGAAGGAAACTTCACCATCACTAAGGTGGATTCATTCCTTGTTCTTATTTCTTCTGCTTTTCATTTTTTTTTATGTTATGTGCCTAATTGTGTTTGTGTCTTCATTACATGATCATTAGTAGTTAGTAACTTTGTCTTAAAGTTATGAATGTCCTATGAATCCATCACCTCTCTTAAAATAAAAACTGTTTTAATTCAAAAGAACAAGAAGTACATGAGTTTCAAATTTATCCTTGAACTTAGTTTAATTATATTGATGTGGTGACAATGCTTCTTGTTTTCTGAATGAATGCTTGAATAGTGCATATGTCTTTTGAAGTTGTTGTTTAAGAATGTTAAATATGTTGGCTCTTGAAAGAATGATGATAAGGAGACATGTTATTTGATAATCTGAAAAATCATAAAAATGATTCTTGAAGCAAGAAAAAGTAGCAAAGAACAAATCTTGCAGAAAAAAAAATAGGCAAAAAAAATAGAAAGAAAAAGAAAAAGCAAGCAAAAAAAGCCAAAAGCTCTTAAAACCAAGAGGCAAGAGCAAAAAGCCAGTAACCCTTAAAACCAAAAGGCAAGGGCAAATAAAAAGGATCCCAAGGCTTTGAGCATCAGTGGATAGGAGGGCCTAAAGGAATGAAATCCTGGCCTAAGCGGCTAAACCAAGCTGTCCCTAACCATATGCTTGTGGCGTGTAGGTGTCAAGTGAAAACTTGAGACTAAG
>NC_029791.2:76430895-76431838 GCF_000816755.2 Arachis ipaensis
AAATCTGAAGTTCCTATAGATGCCAATCATTCTGAACCTCAATGGATAAAGTGAGATGCCAAAACTATTCAAGAGGCAAAAAGCTACAAGTCCCGCTCATCTGATTGGAGCTATGTTTCATTGATAGTTTGGAATTTATAGTATATTCTCTTCTTTTTATCCTATTTGATTTTCAGTTGCTTGGGTACAAGCAACAATTTAAGTTTGGTGTTGTGATGAGCGGATAATTTATACGCTTTTTGGCATTGTTTTTAGTATGTTTTTAGTAGAATCTGGTTACTTTTAGGGATGTTTTCATTAGTTTTTATGTTAAATTCACATTTCTGGACTTTACTATGAGTTTGTATGTTTTTCTGTGATTTCAGGTATTTTCTGGCTGAAATTGAGGGACTTGAGCAAAATTCAGATTCAGAGGTTGAAGAAGGACTGCTGATGCTGTTGGATTCTGACCTCCCTGCATTCAAAATAGATTTCCTGGAGCTACAGAACTCAAAATGGCGCGCTTCTAATTGCGTTGGAAAGTAGACATCCAGGGCTTTCCAGCAATATATAATAGTTTATACTTTGCTCAAGTTTAGATGACGCAAACTGGCGTTCAATGCCAGCTCTCTGCCCAATTCTGGCGTCCAGCGCCAGAAACAAGTTGCAAAGTGGAGTTCAACGCCCAAACTGGCACAAAAGCTGGCGTTCAACTCGAAGAATGACATCTCCACGTGTAGACTTCAAGCTCAGTCCAAGCACACACCAAGTGGGCCCCGGAAGTGGATTTATGCATCAATTACTTACTTCTGTAAACCCTAGTAGCTAGTTTATTATAAATAGGACCTTTTACTATTGTATTAGACATCTTTGGATCATCCTAGATTGTATTTTTGATCCTGTGATCTCGTTTTGGGGGCTGGCCATTCGGCCATGCCTGGACCTTCATTACTTATGTATTTTC
>NC_029791.2:76431863-76508626 GCF_000816755.2 Arachis ipaensis
TATCTTTGTGAATACATTAAGTAACCACTCTTAAAGTCTATTCGCACATCTCTACGAAAGCAAGGAGACTTAGAGACGAAAGGACGACAGAAGTAGGTTAGTCAGAATGAGGAAAGGTACCGACCGAAATACGTTTCTTAGTTTATTATTTATTTTCGAAAACTTCATAACTATTTTATATCTGCCTAACTGAGATTTACAAGATGACCATAGCTTGCTTCATACCAACAATCTCCGTGGGATTCGACCCTTACTCACGTAAGGTATTACTTGGACGACCCAGTGCACTTGCTGGTCAGTTGTATCGAGGTAGTGACAAATTATGAATTGAGATTAGAGCACCAAGTTTTTGGAGCCATTACCAGAGATCACAATTTTGTGCACCAACCCTAACCCCATTACAACCTTTAAAAAAACCTCTTGATATGTGTATTTGTGCATTAAATTTTTGTTGATTGGTAGAAGAAGAGCAAGCCTTAGAAAGCATGCTTAGTAGAGAATTGAGAGAATCGAACCTTAAACACTTGAGTGATTAGAGTGTATACACTTCCGGTGAGGGTTCGATGCTCAATTCTTTGTTCCCAGCTTTCATGAGCTTTCTTCTTGAAAATCTATTTATACTTTATTTTATGATTTGAATTAGTGGAATCCAGTTCATATTCGTTCTTAAAAGATTTATTTACTTTTAACCAAGTAGGTAGAAGCATTTCACCTTTAGTTGCATTCATATAGATAGGTCGCATTTCATACATTCTACAATTCCTCTTCACCTCCTTTATAGCTTCTCTTGAGCTTAGCATGAGGACATGCTAATGTTTAAGTGTGGGGAGATTGATAAACCGCTATTTTACGGTTTATTTTGTACTAAATTGAGTGGATTTTATCCATTATTCTCACACTTATGCATATAATTCGCATGTTTTACATTTTCCTTCCTAATTTTGTGCTATGATTGAAAACACGTTTCTTTGACCTTAAATTTGCTAATTTTAATCCTCTCTTATTTTCATTCAATGTCGTGATATGTGTGTTAAGTGATTTCAGGTTTTCTAGGGCAGGAATGGCTTAAAGGATGGAAAAGAAGCATACAAAAGTGGAAGGAACACAAGAAAATAAAGTTTTGAGAAGCTGGCGGCGGCGCACACGCGTGGACGACGCGTATGCGTGACTGGTGCAGCAGATATACGATGCGCACGCGTGACCAGGAATATGTTCAAGCTATGCGTATGCGTGGCTAACGCGTACGCGTGACGAGCGTCACGTGCTGCAATCTACAGAAAATGCTGGGGGCAATTTCTAGGCTGCTTTGGTCCTAGTTTCAAGCCCGAAAACACAGATTAAAGGCTGCAGAGTGGGGGAATCAATCATACACACTTTCATTTATACACTTTAGGCGCTAGTACAAAGCACAACAGTGGTCCCTGCATCCATCAAATATTAGCCTTCGAAGATTTATTATTTATTTTGATTAAAATGCTATTTTATTTTCAAATAGGAAAAGATATTATTTAGTTTTAGAAAATATATTTTATATCAATTAGGATTAGATATAAAGGGGAAAAGATTTAGCCCTTCGGGATCTCTTCTCTCTAGGAGGCACTTTACAGTTTTTTTGAATCTTAGTTTTCTCTCTAAGCCATGAGCAACTAAACCTCCACTGTTAAGGTTAGGAGCTCTGTTTATTTCAATGGATTGAAATTATTGCTTTTCTATTTTAATTAATGTATTGATTCGGTTTTAAGGATTACTTTCGTACTTAATTTTATGAATCAGGGTGGAACGGAAGTATGACCCTTATTCTAGATGTGTTCTTGTGACCCTTGGAAGATGTCTCTCACCTGAACATAGCTTGAAAGTAAATTCCTCCTAAGTTGCTAATTATATGAACTAATTGGGATACGTGACATATAATCATGTTAGCTTTGGGTAATTAGGATTTTTGTGGCTAATAAACTAGGATTGGACTTAAACCTCTAATTGACATTAAGTGACCAAGGAATTGGTGGTTAACTAGGTTAGAAGAGACTAAATTACTAAGGAATTCGAGTTTAGTCAAATATAATTTTCCATGAGTTGAATCTTGCATGATTAAAATAGTTGGTAAGAAATAAAAATCCGGAAGATAAACAAAATCCAAAACCTTAACTGTTTTCTCCCATATTCTTTATATCAATTCTAGTGTTTGTCTTTAATTCTCTGAATCTATTGTTTAATTCCATTGAACTCTCAAAAACACTATTTTCTGCTTGTTTGAAGGGTTGAATCTTTTCTTTTACGCACCTCATTCTACAGTTTACCATTTTTCTAAATCCTAGTTTTCTCTTTGAGCAATGAGGTTACCTCCACTGTTAAGGCTAGGAGCTCTATTTATTCTATGTTTTAATATTGTTACTTTTCTATTTTAATTAATGTATTGATTTCAATCTTAAGAATTTGTTTTCATTCTTCATCTAAAGGATTCGGGTAGATTGGAAGCATAAACCTTATTCTAATTGAGTTCTTGTAAACCTTGGAAAAGCAATTTACTTGAACAACAACTTGAAAATAATTTCTCCTAAATCACTAATTTATCTGGACTTAACGGGATACGTGACATATAATCCTCTTATATTTAGATAATTAGGATTTTTGTGGCTAATAAACTAGAACTGAACCTCACCCTCTAATTGAAATTAAGTGACTAAGGAATTAGCGATTAACTATATTAAAGGAGACTAAATTACTAAGGAATTAGGGTTTAGTAACTTATAGTTTGCCATGAATTGAATCATGCATGATTAAAATAGTTAGTAAGAAATAGAAATCCAGAAGATAAACAACTCTAAAACCTTAACGGTTTTCTTATATATTCTTCACATCAATTTACTGTTTGCTTTTATTTTTCTGAATTACTGTTTTATGCATTACAACACTAAAACACTCTTTTCTGCTTGTCTAACCAAATAAATCACTCAATTATTGTTGCTTAGTCCATCAATCCTCGTGGAGTTGACCTTCACTCATCTGAAGTATTACTTTGTACGACTTGGTGTACTTGCTGGTTAGTTTGTGTACATTCAAATTCCGCACTAGTTGGTAAGGAACCAAGCCAAAATCAAGATTGCTATAACAGACTTTTACAAGAATATGTATCATCCTGAGCATCATCCTCACTCTATACTATCTTTGTATTAGCCAACACTGCAAAGCGAGAGGTTTGTCTCTCCACTTCTGCAATTTTTTCCTTTCCTTTTGTAATACCTCTACTACTTGTAACTTCTCCCCCTTTTTTCTTTCCACGTGGAATCCTCTGGACCAACATCCAAGGGCCGAAGTTCTCTATGCTCTCCCCCATGACACTTTTGCCTTTGTCTTTTGAAATATTTTTTTGTTTTACCCATATCTTCAACCTCCTAGGGTGTTTGTTGAATTTCTTTCTGTATAGTTTCTATATTTTGTTTTTCTAGATAGCTAGACTTGTCATGTCCTATCATCCCACATTGAAAACAAACTTGGTGAATCCCCTCATATTCCACTTGATGACTGTTCCTATATATCTAATATTGAGCAACCAACAGCTTTGTCAACTCCATCTCCATACAGATCCTAGCAAACTTTCCTCCTGAGACTTCTACAATATTGTTGTCTACTTTTAAGGTCTTCCCCATAATGTTTCCAATATTTTCAAGAATGGCTCTGTGATAGTATTCTATTGCTAACTGTAAGACCCAAAATTTTAGGAAAAATCTTATTATGAGTTAATTTTAATTTATTTATTTATTAAATATTTTATTTTTAGAAATTATTTTATTAAAATTTAGATTTCAAATCAACACAATATACCCTAATTTTATTAAAATTACCTTAATCTATTAACCCTAAATCTCGATGGTTAGAACCCACTAACCCTAACCTAACCTAGCCACTGCCTCACCGCTACTCACCTTACCTCTTTTCCCAAACTCAACAGCACCTGAAAACCAAAGAAAGAAAAAAAAAGAAAAAAGAAAAGAGAAGTGAGGGGGGAACAGAAAAGAAGGAAAGAGAAGAGAGGAAGGAGCCGGCCGGTGCTGTTGAGTTCGCTGCCACCGTCGCGCACCGCTGTCGCTTGTGCCGCAGTTGCCGTCGAGCCTAAATCTAGAGGAGAGAGAGAGGGAAAGGCCGTCGTGAATCAGAACTGAGACGAGAGAGGGAGACGTGAAGGGAACCACGATGTTGAGAAGGGAGGATGATGACGCTGTCTCGCTGTCAGTTCCATGCACGTCGCTACCGTGTGAAGCCACAAGCCTCATCAAAGTCACCGTAGTGGGTCGTCGCTGCTCACCTCCATTTCCCCTGGAGCCTTGTCATCGCCAAAGATAGGCTAGCAAAGAGAGTTTGCAAAGAGAGAGACAGACCAATAAAGGAGAGCGAGGCGCGCGAGAGGGGAGAAGTCGGTTCTACTACCGCCGTTGTTGCCAAAATTCCTTGTCGCCACCGTCATTCATGGTGAGTTAGTCGTGCCTAGCTACCATAATCACCATCTCTAAAACCTATTTACTCTGTAATAACCCTATTTCTATCTCTAATATTCTGGGCTATATGGTGTTTGTTGGAGTTACTATGGATTGGAGCAATTAATGGGGTGTTGATGCTGCCAGAACCACCGCAGAGGATTATTGGGAATCGCTGCTGCCCTATTCCCGTTCCAATTAGGTTCAATATCCATTGCTCTGGGTTAGCCTTCTTCCCTTATTTCTTCTCTACTTGCATGCTTTATTCTGCCAATATCTTATCAATATGCTTGTTCCTATTTTAATTTGACTATAGCCTTTACTCTGTTTTGAATTTCCAGAGCCATTTTTGCTTTCGATTCCATTTAATTAGAATGTTCTATTTTTCTTCAACCATCGTCACTGCTATGAGAGCTAACGTTGCTACTGTTATCTTGATTAAAATGGTTGCATGAGTAGTAGTGGTCCAGCCAACTATCCTGCTGCAATTCTGACTCCAGTTTCTTTTAATTGCGATATCGAGGTAGGGCATTGTTTTAAAAATTAAAACTATTTTCGGCTTGAATACCTGATGAGTTTAGTGAATTAATGCAAATGAATGAATTCTTATGATTTAAATTATTTCTTTTACTGTGATTGAAGTTGTAGCTGATTTTCTTATTGAATATGACGTCTCTGAACCTTTTATTGAAATTGGTACTGATTGTTTCTAAATGACGGATTTGTAAATTTTATTTTGAAATGCTAATTTTGTTGGGTTGAGATTGAATAGAGGGAACCCGTGAAGGGTGGAAATCTCTGGTTTTTAGGAGAGGTTCTGCCAAAATTTTTATATAAATTTAAAGAGTTTTGAAAATTGGTTTAAACGAGAAATGAGTTTTCTGATTTCAATTTATGAAAATGGTTTATGATTTAACTTACTTGATTTTAAATAACGACGAAAAGTGATTTATTTAATTAGTTGAAGTTTTAAAAGGAAAATTACTTTATCAAACCACGAGTTCGAATTTAGGAAGTATGAGAGGAAACACTATTAATAGAGTTAGTTATGGACTTGAAGTAAAACGAGATACTTGGAGAAGGATGTTGTTGAGTTTTGGTTTATAAGAATTATTGTGATAATGGTTACGGACTTTGGGAGTATTATACTGAAATTGAGGTCTTAAAGAATTTTGGCTTATCAATCTATAAAGTGACTAATTAGAGAAATGATTTAATAAAATTGAATAGGTTATGACGTGTTTGAGTTAGATTGTTTTTTACCATGAAAGATTATATTTTATTTTGAGTTAGTATACAGCTTTGGCCTTGAGTCTAAGGTGTCGTATTTAAAGCCCTAATAGCCCAAGCCTCACCCAGTGAGTGATAGAAGGGTGGAGTAGGGTTTTGGCAGAATTGTTGATGAGTTTGTTGAGAATTATTATTAAAGTTGAGATAAGTAAATATTGAGATTATAATGAATTAGGTGATAATAGTGATAATGAGAATAATGATGAATTTGAGATTTAATGAGAAATGAATTGATGAATCATAATGACATTGAGAATAATGAATTAAAAGTCTATTTGGTTTGTATAATTGAGACATTGTTAACCCTCCGTTGTAACACCCTAACTTTTAGCACCTCATGATCGTATTAAAAGTTCAGGCGTTACTTACCTCTAAACTTTTTTATTTTATACTATATTTATTTAATATTGAACACTCGCGACTTATTCAAAGATCTTCAACTACAAGTCCTACCCCTCTAAAATCCAAAACAATAAATAACAAGGAAAAAATAAAATCTAACAACTCAACTCAACTCATAAACATAATCTTCTATGCTTCTGTAGCTCCGCACTAAACCTTTGCACCTGTAGCTGAAAACGGTGGAAATAGGGGGTAAGAACTGGGGAGTTCTTAGTAGGGTCGGGGTTAAAAGTTAAGTTCATTTTATATATACTTGGTCAGCAATAACGGTCAACAAGGTACCATCCAATTCAACAATTAAAAAAACACAGAATTCAAACAGTCATTTAGTACACTCACAGTCACAGAAAACACACTCACAAAAAAAATGCGCAAACAAGTATGATGTATGTCTATCCCTGGAGCATGTAATAAGCTTATTTGTCGGTTTCAACCCGCACCCGACGTAATCCAACTCGCAAGTCGGATAAAGCATTCCAGCGACATAACCTCTGCAAGTTTCTACTTCTTGCAGGAGCTGATTCTCCAGCTGAAGTATGTCGAACATGACCTCTGCAAGTACTTGCAGGCACTGATTCTCCAGCTAAAGCATGTGACCCCTTCTCCTGGAAGCTATTCCATATTTACGGGCGTCCCCACACAATTATTCACATACAAAGCCCACGGCTTATTAACATTTATCCGTCGACATCATAACCATACTATCATCACCCTCTCGTGACCTACCCATAATCACACGTGCCGATTTATCTTTTCTCCAGTCTTTTGATTATCAACATAAATAAATCAAATTATCTTCGTACTATTCTCTCATCCTTTACTAAATATCTTATGAAAAAGAATCATAAGATTCTTTAATAAAGTTGGTGTTTTCTAAAACTTTTAAGATTACTCTATTATTTATTGAATTATATTCCGACTTAACTCAGCAACCTTTGTCTGAGTTTGACTTCCAGTGCCTTAACCTCTGTAAGCAACTTTTGTCTTACAGGTGCGACTCTCTTAAGCCGATGTATGCAAACATAACCTCTGTAAGCAACCTCGGTCTTACAGGTGAGGCCTTCTCTAGCCAATGTATGTATTAATAACCTCTGTAAGCAACCTCTGTCTTACAGGTGTGATCATCCCTTGTATTGACCGATGTATCTCTATAAAGCAAATCTCGATAGACTCACCACCATATCTCTGCTTATCTCATTTTCTTTTCGTTCTTTCTTTCTTCTCTTTCTTATCTTTCCACAATATAAATTATCTTTGTATTATTCCCTCGCCTTTCCTTAAGTGTCTTATGGAAAGAGAATCAAAGATTCTTAATTTAGATTTGTCTTTCTAAAGCTTTTAGGATAGTTCTCTTCTTACCCTTTTAGTATATGATAAATAAAATAATATCTTTTAAATAAAATACTAATATATTATATTGATACAAGTAAGCTAGTATTAATAATAAAGAAGCAATAGTATTATTATTTTATTATTCAAAACTTATTAATTTAAACTTCAAATGATCTTATTACTTAAACATATTAATTTAAGCTTTTATAAATTATTCTTTAACTCAGAGCTTTTGAAATATTTATATTTTACCCCAACACATTTTTACAAATTACTAAAATATCTTTACATATATTATAATCACCAAAGTATCCTTGTATCTTTTATAAAATAATCATTTTTCCCCTAAACTTACTTTTTATTCAAAATATCCCAAAACTTATATAGTTACAAATCTAACTTCGGTTTTTATTAAACTACTGTTCCAACCTCAAAAATAAATTTTATTTCCATGATTATACTTTTACCAACAAACCGAACCCCATTCCCGAAATTCTTCAAGTTTTTGCTTCATTTTTAAGTCCATTTTTTAGCTTTATGGTTATCGACTTTTCATAACTTTTAATTTAATCTCTCGGCCATCAGACCTTATCAATATTTTTCAGTATTTTCACATAAACCAGACCCAAAATTCACTCAAAACAGTTTAGTTTTGGGCTGAATCCACCAAGGCCAAACCATAATCTCAAAAATAACAATAATTCAACCAAATTCAACATAAAACTCAGTTAAACTCAATATGAAATCAAAACAACGAAAACTCCGAAAAAGCTTTCTAACTGAGCTACTAAAGAGAAAAATGCCAGAAATCATCTATGCTTCCTAGAACTCCAATTGGCCAAACTCAAGAGAAAGGGAAACTACATCACCGTCAACTTCCACCAAACAAAAGTGACACTAACACCTAGAAGAAAAAGATACGAACACTGTTACTGGATTAGATTTTTGTTTGGAGTTACGGATCTCAAGAAATCAAACACCGAAGATTGGAGGCTCATGGGGTTACGGTCTTTCTCTCTCTTGGCTCCCATTCTTTTCTTTTTCTCAAAGGTTCGGTACCAAGAGAGTAAAGAAGATTGTGATGATTAATTAAAAAGGTGGGTTATGTGTCTTAATATTTATCAAGGAAATGGATATATATATACAGATGTGTCATTGTTATGTTAATGCATGGGTATATTTACATTATCAATCTTTCTTTTTCTTCTACTATGATTCTGTCATGTGATGCGTGAGCATCTCATACTCTTTTTCTGCCTATTTTCTAGTTAAATTTCATTAAAATTTAGTAAGTTTAATTATATTTTAGTGTTAAAATCCTCTTTGGATGCTATTTTGAGTTGTTTTGATGTTTTTATTATTTTAGGTGAAATTTGGGCTAATTTGGCAGAGTTTTATGCAAAACAAAAAAGAGGAAGAAAGTGGATGTTGTCAACCTTAACCTCCTTGCACTCCAACGAGCATAACATGAGCTACAGAGATCCAATTGAGGCGGTTCTAATGGCATTGAAAAGCTAACTTCTAGAACATTCCAACGATATATAATAGTTTATATTTTCCGTCTGGAATCACTGCCAGGAAGGGTGCTAAGTGTCGATCCTACCGTTTAGCACACAGGAAGACAGAACCAGTGCCCAAGCCACTGCCAGTTTTGGCGCTTAACGCTAGAAGTGCGGGCCAACCTCACCCAAAAGAGCATCTTTGGCGGAATTTAGCTTTTATTATCTTTTATCTTATTTTACTTATTTTTATTTACAAACAAAATATTTTAGATTTAGAATTTAATATTTTATTTTAGTTTCAAATCAAATTAGGTTAGTTATAAAAGAGAAAAGATTCAACCCTTAGGATCAGTTCTCCTGGAGGGAGATCTTCTCTCTTCCGCATTTTCAGAACCCTTGTTTTCTTTGTAAGTCATGAGTCACTAAACCTCCTTGTTAAGGTTAGGAGCTTTGTTTATTTCTATGGATTAAGACTATTACTTTTCTATTTTAATTAATGTAATGATTCAGTTTCAAGGATTACTTTTGTTTTTAATTTCATGAATCTGGGTGGAACGAGAGTATGACCCTTATTCTAGATGCATTTATGTGACCCTCGGGAGAGGTCTCTCACCTGAACACAGCTTGAAAGTAAATTCCTCCTAAGTTCCTAATTACTTGAACTAATCTAGATACGTAACATATAATCTGTTTAGCCTTAGGTAATTAGGGTTTTTGTGGCCATAAACTAGATTTGAAATTAACCCTCTAATCGAAATTAAGTGATGACCAGGAGATTGGCGATTAATGAAGGTTAGAAGAGACTAAATCACTAAAAGATTAGGGTTTAGTCAATTATAGTTTGTCATAAAATGAATCTTGCATGAATAAGATAGTTGGTAAGAAACCTTAATCCGGAAAAGTAAACATCTCTGATACCTTAACTATTTCTCTCATTGATTTTTACACCAAACTCATTATTTGCTTTCTTTACTCTTGATTTATTGTTTAATGCTTTTGAAAACCATCAAACAATCTTTTTTGCTTGCCTGACTAAGCCAGTCATTTGACCATTGTTGCTCGCTCACCTAAGGTATTACTTGGACGACCCAGTGCGCTTGCCGGTTCAGTTGTGGATATTCCGAAAATCCACACAAAGTTTTTGGTGTCGTTGCCGAGGACTGACAGTGATTGACAACTAACCATTGTTTGATTGCTTAGATTAGGCGTTTTTAGTTTTTGATTCCATTTTATTTTTGTTTTACCTTTTAATTTTGACAAATTTGAGTTTTAATTTAGCTAAAAAAATTTTCTTAATTTTTGAAATTAAGTTTAGTGTCCCCATAGTAATTTTTTTTAAAATATTTTTCGAAATACTAGTATTTTTCTTTGTTTAATTCTCAAAATTATTATTTTACCTCTTTTCATTTATTTTCAAATTATTTTTATTTTATTTTTCTATATTTTTTTCTTTTCAAAAAAATAATGATCATAATAAAAATAAAATTCTTTTTGTTCTCTCTTCTTTGCTTTCCTGTTTACCACATGGTGCGTTTAATTCTGTTTGGTGTTTTTTGCTAAGAAAAATAATATAGAGAGCTCACATGGGTTACTACTTACACCCAAGTAGTGATTCATATTATTGTTGATGGAGGAACGATCCAGATTTTGGTTGGCAAGGTTAAGAGAAAAATGATTTCAATTTCCAGATCCTATCTATCAAGAGCCACCAGCTCCTTATTCATACCAAGAACCATCCTCCTTGTACCCATATCAAGAGCCACTATCTCCTTACTCATATCAAGAATCATCATCTCCTTATTCATATCAAGAACTATCATCTTTAGAGCTTACCATGAAAGAATTAAGGAATGCTACTCAAAGTTACATACATGATATGAGAATGAGTGTCAAAAATAGAGACATGTGGAGTTGATCACGAAGCATAGGGCAAAGGAACAAGCAAACTCCCTCCTAAGAGAAGCAATGCAAATTCCTACAAAAGAATGTGAGGGAATCATTCAAAGGAGTCTATCCTCCAGCGAGTCAGGGAGCTACATGGGGGCTGATTTAATTGAACCATCAATCCAAGAAGTTCTTGATGAAGGGGTCTTTCCAAACACTGCACAACACTCAAACCCCGAAAAAAAAGAAGAGTTAGAAGTTCAAGAGTAAGAAAAAGGGGCCCCTGTACCAAGTGAAACCCCGATGAAGAAAGAGGTTTTAAAGGAGGAAAACAATTATAGAAATTTACACTCCAATGAAGCATAAAGTGGCATAGACGGTGAGTTTTTTGAACCACTAATTCAAAAAGTTTTGATGAAGGGTACACTCCACCCATCATATAACATCCAAGTCCTGAAATCAGAGAGATGAAGGCAATCAAGAAAAGCACTGAAAAGGAGATTGTGACTAAGAAAAAAGAGACAAAATCCATGAAAAAGAAAAGGTGAACAAAAAACAATCCAACCCGTACCCTAATAAGCAAGGTGAATCAAGCTACTAACAATAAAAGAAAGCTTGTTAGGAGGAATTCCAATCCAGGGGCACTAATTTTCTCCTCTCTTCCCTTGGAGTCATTTCTTTCAACTAACTGGAAGAAGAAGAAGAAAATTTGACAATCAAGTGTCAAGCTAATGACATTAAAGAAGCACTTGCTTGGAGGCAACACAACACTAAGTATCCTTTAGTTTGTTTTCTTTATATTTGATTTCTTTATTTAATTTATTCATAGTTTTCATTGGTTTTATGATATTTTTGGTCATGCAAAGTGTATAGAATAGGGACAGGAGGACTCTGGAGGAGAAATAACACCTTGGAGAGTAACAATGGAGCTGGCGTTTAATGCCCCGAATGGATTACAGGGCCTGACGTTAAAACGCCAGTGACGTGCGGAAAATTGTTGATTAAGAAATTACAATGAACTGACGTTGCGAGTATAGTTCTCAACCAACAAGATTCTGCGTCACAATTTAAGAATAAAATACTGGGAATAGAAATCCTAGGTCGTCTCCCAATGAGTTGCTAAGAGAGTGCTATTTATTGATTAAGGGGTTTCTGAGAGGTTTTAGAGTTGGAGAATAAAATTGAAGCAAGGAAAATGAATGAGAAATTTATTTAATTAGAATAAAAAGGTCTTGACCGGGGGAAGTTCTATCCTTGTTGGAATTTCTCAAGAGTAATGGTAAAAGGTTGCTGTTATTACTTAGCTAACCTTTAACGAATAAAGGAAAGTCAAGTACGTGAACCAACTTCTATTCACAAGTCCTAATCCTCTCCCTTGGGAAGGATTAGCGTTAGTGACTAGAGAGCCATCCAACAACTTCCAATTATAGATTAACTCTTGAGTTTCTCAACTCAAGGGTCTCCTATTAATCAAACCCCAAGTCAAGTTGGGATCTACTCGGTTAACATCAATGCCATTCTCGTAAACATAATAAAGGAATAGGAAGGAGACATGGTAATTAAAATTAAATTGGAAATAATTAAACAAATAATAAATTTAATTGGAAAGGTATTCTTTGCATTAATAATTCATAAAAGCAATCCAATTGTAACTCTGAACATAGATTAAGGATATGAAAGAGTAAGGAAAAAGGAAAACAAACTATACTAGTGAAAGATCTTCAACAGAGGTAATAACTCTTCGCAATTATCCAATCCAAAATGTAGTACTAGAACTATGTGACTATGAAGAACCCTGAAGGAGGTAGTAGTCTTTCTCCCAGATTCAAAACTAAAACTAAGAATGTGTGAATGTCTATAGAGTCCCCGCTGTCCTCTGGCTCTAGTCTGTGTTTCTGGACCGAAAACTGAGTCAAAACTCGGCCCAAAATTGCCCCCAGCATTTTTTCGTTTTCTGCACGTGGCGCATGTCACGCGTACACGTCAGTCACGTGTATGCGTCGATGGTCTTCTTCGCGTGTCAGGCGTACGCATCAGGTACGTGCACGCGTTGCTATGCAAATCTCCAAACCACGCGCACGCGTCAGGTACGCGCACGCGTCGCTCCTCACTGGTTATCTCCTTTAACTCTTGTTCTCCTTCCATTTATGCAAGCTTTCTTTCTATCCTCTAAGCCATTCCTGCCCTATATAGCCTGAAAACACTTAACGCCCAGATCACGGCATCGAATAGAATAGAGGGGGAATTAAAAATTAATAATTTAGGGGCTTAGGAAGCAAGTTTTTAATCACAGTATAGAATTAGGAAGGCAATTGTAAAACATGCAATTCACATGAATAAGTGTAGGAAGAATCTGATAAAAACCACTCAATTCGACACAGGATAAACCATAAAATAGTGGTTTATCAACCTCCCCACATTTACACATTAGCATGTCCTCATGCTAAGCTCAAGGAAACCAAAAAGAATGAATAGGGACAATAGGATTCATGCAATGCAATGCAACCTATACATATGAATACAACTATATGATGAAATGTCTATACCTACTTGGTTTAAGGAAATGAACAAGTTCTCCAAGACAAATAAAATTCAGATTCCACTAACTCAAATCACACAATGAAAGATAAGTAAACTTGTGAGAAGATAGCTCATGAGAGCTGGGAACATAGAGTCAAGCATTGAACCCTCACTGGAAGTGTATATGCACTCTAATCACTCAAGTGTATAGGGTAATCCACTCTAGTCTCCTCTATTCATGCGTTCTAAAATTTGTTCTTCATCTAACTAATAAACAAATATTTAGTGCACACATGCAAACATCATGAGGCCTTTTTCAAGGTTGTAATGGGGCTTAGGTAAGGGTGAGGATACATGTATGGCCAAGTGAGCTAAGAATTGAATCCTTGATTAACCTAAGTTCTCACCTAACGCACACACATTCCCTATGCTTCTAAAATCATGCCTAACTACCCACATTCTCACTTTTGTGTTTTTCACCTACTCATGTATTTAAATGTTCTTCTATTTTATCTCATATGCATTGATCTTTTTATCGAACTTAACATTGGGGTGCTTTCATTCCCCTAAATTTGGATTTTTTTTTTAAAGCATTATAACATCAATGCATTTGGTTTTCATAATTTCACATGAGTAGCATTCAAATTCTTAATATTTATCAATTAAGCAACACACATTCTTATTAACCATAGTTCCCATAGTTTCCCTCACTTAATTTGACACACAATCTTTATCTTAAGCTGGCCAAAGATTCAATTGGGGTAGTTCATTGTTTTTTGCTTAAGGCTAGTGATGTGGTAACATAATGAACAAAAGGGAATAGAGAAGGCTCAAAGTGGCGAACGAAGGTAATTAGAATGGTAGGCCATTTGGGATAGTGAGCTAATAACAAATGATGGCCTCAATCATACATATGCATGAATACATTAAGCAATGGACATATAGAATAGAACAAACCATAGATTGCAATCATAGAGGAGAGAAAACACACAAGAATAAAAATAATGGTTAAATCATGTAACCATACAATTAGGCTCAAAATCTCATTAGGTTGTGTGTTCTAGCTCTAAACCATGTTCCAAATTACAATCTTCAAACAAGTTTAACATGGAATTTTAATTTGAATTAGTGAAATTTCCAAAAATAAGGTCTTGAAAAGAAACTTATTATTTTTCAACCAAGTAGAACATACATGCAAACACTTATTACTATACAATCTATCATATCTAACAAAATAAAAATAATCTATTGGTGTTAAGAAAAAGCAATTATCTCCGGAAGTCAGGTACTGACTGACCTCTCCACACTTAAAGCTTGGCACCGTCCTCGGTGCCATCAGTCAGGAATAAAAGGGGGCTGGTAATAGCATCTCCACAGTCGGGGTCGTCATGGCTCCCGGTGCTGGTAGGTGAAGTGGAGTTCGGAGTGTCTGGTTCTTCTTCAATTGGGTGGTTGCCAACAATCAGCTCCTTGAGGTATGTAAATCTGCGCTTGTTACGGCGCTCCAGTCACTTTGCCTGCTGGTCTAGCCGGTCCAACCTCTGAAGTATCTGAAGGAGCAGCTGATTTGTTGAGGGTGCTTGTGATGTGAAAGGAGAAGGAATATCTCCGGCTGGGTCTGCAGTTCGGCTGGTAGTGGCTGCTGGGGGCTGACGTACTTTCCGTTGGGGACATACTGATCATTCCGCGAAATCATGGCCTTGGTGTCCCTAGGTCTGTAGGAGACTCTGGCTGCCAAGACTAGATCTGAAACCAAGGCGGGAAAGGGTAGGTTGCCTGCAATATATACGTGTCCCATGGCTCGCCGGAGGTGTCTCGGTAAGTAGAGAGGCTGGTCTGTAAGGATACACCAGAAGAGAACAACCATGTCCGCAGTGAAAGAGGACTCGTGAGTGCTCCAAAAGACAGAGTGAGACATTATTTGTGCCCACACGCGAGCCTCCAAGGTAAGTGCTGAAGCTAATATGCCCTTAGGTCGGGATCGATGGTATCCATAGATCCATTAGCTGCCAGGTTGTGGTATAATTCTGAGGATGTTGTCCCAGTCAAACTGGTATGTCTGGCGCTTGAAAGAGGCTTCTTGGTATACGTCCAATCCTTCTGGAGCAGGGGGAGATCTAAAGCTTGCTGAATGGCCCCTTTAGATATAGGGACTTGCTTCTGACGGACATAGACAGACTGCAGGGCTGGCATGTGAAAATTGGAGTAGAATTCAACTACCCATGAGAGGTTGACCTGCCGTGGCTGCCTCCGTAAGAATTCCATTGTCTGCGCTTAATGTGGGGCACTACAAAATCAACAATATGGGTAGGGAGGATGAGCAGGTGCTCATTGTTGTAGTTCCGCTCAGCCAGGATGGGGAACATCTGCTCACAGTAGCAGTTAGTGAACCGCACAGTGTCCGTTGCTGGAAAGGCTTTCTCGGTTTCATTGACCTTGATGATCCTCTTGACCCGCTTTATGGATGGCTTGACTGATGTTGAGGATGGTTCTGCAGTTGGTGCTCTTTTCATTCCTATCCTCGCCGGTGGCTTGTTAGAGGCTTTCTCTGCACCCTTCCTGGTGGCCATCCTAAAAAGGGAGAAAATAAAGGGACATGAAATCAAATAGCTAGAACTGGGAGGAGGAAAATACAATTGATAATCAATGCCAAGGTAAAGAAGAATATCGTAAACACATGGTCGCGACTCCATGTAATTAGGACATCAATGGAAATATAGCATAATATATTAAGGCAATTAGATGCAAGATGTTTATCAGCATGCCGGCAAAGGCATGAGTAGCATAGATCAAGCATTAATAGCTCAATTTGATTATCAAATGTAACAAACTAACAATCACGTTTGTATTGACAATTATATTTAATTAATAAAATATTACAAGGGTTTTGTGAGAAAAAAACAGGCAGTAGAGTAGAAGAATAGAATAATTAAGAATTCACAATGCCATACGGGCTTTTCACAAACACTTGGTATGCATGTAAAATATGTTAGGGAAAGTATGAAAGCTAAACATGCATGCAACCCAAAATTTAATATTAATTGTCAAATCACTCCCTAATATATCCACAAGCAAATATAGAAGAAAACAATCAACCAGTTAAATATCTAACACCAATTAAGAGAATGCAAAAAAAAATAGATAAATAGTAAGAAGGAAAGAAAGAAGATAGGAAGAAGGAACCTTGAGAAGAAGATGAAAAGAGAGAGGTAATGGAGGATGTGAGTGGGAAAGAAGTAAGAGGAGAAGAAGAAGAAGAAGAAAGAAGAAGAAAGAAGGAAGAAGGAAGAAGAAGGAAATTAGGAAGGAGAGAGAGTTAGGATTGGGGCAAGGGTAATTGAAATCTGGCGGTGGACTGTTTTAATTGTGCGTCGCATGCGACGAGTACGCGTACGGTACGCGTACGCGTGGGTCGCGTAAAATCCAAGTGACGCGTAAGCATCTGGCACGCGCACGCGTGGCCTGAGTTAAGCGAATCGCGCGAAGGCCGTCTTGCTCACGCACAACTCTCTGTTCAACATGCTATTGATGCCAATTTACTAGGTCACGCGTACGCGTCAGGGACGCTAACGCGTAGTCTGCTGAAAGCGCAAGTGATGCGCACGCGTAAGGTACGCGTACACGTGGGCTTGCTTGCACGCAAAGCACACTTCCAGTGCTACTCCTACCCAACCCTCTGTTTACTTCCTTGGTGTTACGAATTCACGCATGATGCGTACGCGTCAGTGACGCTTGCGCGTCGAACCCCTTTTTTTTTTTGCAGAATGCAGATGAATATACAGAAATTATGAATGAGTACTAGGAAAAACAAAATAAAATAGAATTCGGAATGAAGAGGAACGATCATACCATGGTGGGTTGTCTCCCACCAAGCACTTTGCTTTTACGTCCTTAAGTTAGATGGTCCATAAGCTCAGTCCGTTACTATTGGCGGATCTTCCAAGAGGAAGATCTCCAGCTCCTTGTTGTCCTTCATCTTCTTACCGTGGTAGAGCTTCAAGTAGTGACCATTGACCTTGAGGACATTGGGGTTAGAAGGGTGGCTCAAGTGGAAAACGACGTACGGTTCAGCCTTTTCCACTCTGTAGGGGCCTTCCCATCTAGATCTCAACTTGCCTTGCATGAGACGCAACCTTGAGTTGTAGAGTAAAACCAAGTCACCAGGGTGGAACTCTCGCCGCTTGATATTCTTGTCATGAACAGCTCTCACCTTTTCTTTGTATAGCCTAGAGTTCTCATAAGCTTCTAGGTGAAGGCACTCCAGTTCTTGTAGTTACAGCTTCCTTTCAGCTCCTACTCTTGCCAAACCTAGGTTGCATTCCCGTACCGCCCAGAAAGTTTTGTGCTCCATCTCCACTGGGAGGTGTCAAGCCTTCCTATAAACTAGGCGGAAGGGGCTCATTCCGATTGGTGTCTTGTACGCTGTCTGGTAAGCCCAGAGCACATCTGTAAGGCTAGAACTCAAGTCCTTTCGATGAGGCTTGACTACCTTCTCCAACATACGCTTTATCTCTCTGTTAGACACCTCGGCTTGTCCATTGGTCTAGGGGTGGTAAGTTGTAGCCACCTTGTGAACAATCCCATGCTTCTTCAGTAGACCTGTTAATCTCCTGTTGCAGAAGTGAGTGCCTTGATCACTCACGAGTGCTCGTCGTGATCCAAAGCGACAGATAATATTATTTTGAACAAAGGAAACAACAGTGTTAGCATCATCAGTACGGGTGGGAATGGCTTCCACCCATTTGGAAACATAATCAACAGCTAACAGTACATATAAGAAGCCATTAGAGTTTGGAAATGGACCCATGAAGTCAATTCCCCAAACATCAAAAATTTCACAGAACAACATAAGTTGTTGGGGGCATCACATCCCTCTTGGATATATTCCCAAACCTCTGGCAGGGAGGGCAAGATTCACAAAAAACAGTGGCATCCTTAAATAGTGTGGGCCACCAGAATCCACAGTCTAAAATTTTTCTAGCTGTTCTTTGAGGACCAAAATGTCCACCACTCTCTGAAGAGTAGCAGGCCTCTAAGATTGACCGAAATTCTGATTGGGGCACACACCTTCTAATTATTTGGTCAGCACCACATCTCCATAAATATGAGTCATCCCATATGTAATATTTGGACTCGCTCTTAAGCTTGTCTTTCTGGTGCTTAGTGAAATTAGGAGGGGAGGTATGACTAACCAAATAATTAGCTATAGGTGCATACCATAGGACTACTTTAGATATTGCATGCAAGCTATCAAATGGAAAAGCATCATTGATAGGAGTGGAGTCATCCTTGATATGATCAAGGCGACTCAAGTGGTCCACCACTAAATTCTGGGAACCACTCCTATCTTTAATTTCTAAATCAAATTCTTGCAGCAACAGTATCCAACGTATCAACCTTGGTTTGGACTCTTTTTTAGCTAATAAATATTTTAGAGCTGCGTGGTCTGAGTACACTACCACCTTAGTACCAAGTAAGTAGGCTCGGAATTTATCCAGAGCAAAAGTAATAGCCAGAAGCTCTTTTTAAGTGGTAGTGTAATTAGACTGAGCAGTGTCTAATGTCTTAGAAGCATAAGCAATTACAAAAGGATCCTTCGCGCGCATCGATTGTGCCACCTGCATCTCTAGTACATTTTCCAGAGAGTTAGGCAAATTCTGGGCTGACATTGTGCCCTGCACCTAGCGTGTACGTGTCACTCTGTCATTCTGCGCATCGACGCATGGGCGTGCATGACGCGTCCGCGTCGGTAAAAAAAAAGAGTTTTTTTTCTCCTCTTCCATTTTCTTTTGTCTATTGCATTTGCATACTTTTGTTCTTTGCATTTTAATTTTGTTTTTATAGTGTGTTCCTATTTTCTTTTCTAATTTTTCTTTATTGTAATAATGGTGTTGAATTCTTATACTCAATTGTTGAGAATTTCTTGCATTGTTTTGAGTGCTTCGTGACTTGTTGCATTAATTGTAATGTTTGTTCTACACACGAGATTAGTGCTTTAGTCCTTCCTAACGCATTATCCTTTGTTTTTATGCTTCATCATCAATGAGTTAGGATGGGACCAAATGCTTTCATACTTATCACTAATCTTGTTTGTGTCAATTCTTATTTGATCTTGATGCTCAATATGCTCTTCATGCTTTGACTTTACTCTTGCATCAAGTTTAATGATATGCCTTTGCCTATATTGCTTTCTCATCTACATGTTGTAGCTACCATGTAGTAGAGAACCATACGCTTATTTGGCATTAGCCCCCGCCTATGTTCTATTTCCTTTGATATCTTTGTCATAGGCTTAATTTTTCTTTCCTTTTCTTTCCATTTAGGTTGGCCACCAAGAAGGGAGAAAGGACAAGCTTGTAAAATGGGGCAACAAACAAGTCATCTGCACAACTTTTTGCAGAAAGCTCTTCAGTAGTTTCAACCCGTCTACCTTGCTCTTCTTTGCATGCTGATGATCGAAAAATTGATGGTGTAGAATTTCACTAATGAAATCTCGTTGCAAGTATAGTTTCTAAACCAAAAATAATCCTTTCATACAAAAATTTTGTTTGTCACAAGTACAAACCCCTAATAATCCTAATAACCGAAGTATTTAAACCTCGGGTCGTCTCTCAAAGGAATTACAGGGTAGTGTTCTTGTTATTGGTTATGGACATGTATATTTTGGGGTTTTGGATTAAGAGACATGAAAAGTAAAGTGCAAAGGAAATCAAATAACAAAAAGGTCTTGGCAAGGTTTGGTGGTCAAGGATCTCTATACTTATCACTAACCATAACTTGAGAATTGGCAAGGATCAATCCCATTAATGTCTCTTAATCCAAAACCCCAAACCTTGACCACCAAACCTTGCCAAGACATTTTTGTTATTTGATTTCCTTTGCACTTTACTTTTCATGTCTCTTAATCCAAAACCCCAAAATATACATGTCCATAACCAATAACAAAAATACTACCCTGCAATTCCTTTGAGAGATGACCCGAGGTTTAAATACTTCGGTTATTAGGATTATTAGGGGTTTATACTTGTGACAAACAAAATTTTTTTATGAAAGGATTATTGTTGGTTTAGAAACTCTACTTGCAACGAGATTTTATTAGTGAAATTCTATACCATCAATTTTTTGCTCATCACTGAGCCAGCGCTGCTCCTACTGCATGGTTGGAGGCATCACACATAATCTCAAAAGGCTGGCTCCAGTCTGGTCCTCTCACAATCGGAGCTTGAGTCAAGGCTATCTTCAGCTTATCAATTGCTTCATTACAGTCCTCACTCAGCCCGAACTCAACATCCTTCGGCAGTAGTCTGCATAAAAGCAAAGCTACCTTTCTGAAGTCCTTGATAAACCTCCGGTAAAAATCTGCATGGCCAAGGAACGAACAGACTTCCCTCACGGAGGAGGGGTAAGGTAAAGTAGAAATGACATTTACCTTTGCTGGATCTACAGAGATACCAGTATTAGAAACAACATCTCCTAGAACAATACCTTGTTTAACCATAAAATGACATTTTTCAAAATTTAACACAAGGTTTGAGCTGACACATCTGTCTAATACTCTAGCTAAACTATCCAAGCAAAGGGTGAAGGAATCACCATACACACTAAAATCATCCATAAAAACTTCCATACATTCTTCAAGAAGATCTGAGAAAATGCTCATCATGCATCTTTGGAACGTAGCCGGTGCATTACATAAGCCAAAAAGCATTCTCTTATATGCATACGTTCCAAAAGGACATGTAAAAGTAGTCTTCTCCTGATCCTCAGGAGCTATATGAATTTGAAAATATCCAGTGTAACCATCTAGAAAACAGTAGTGTGATTTACCTGACAAGCGATCAAGCATTTGATCAATGAAAGTAAGTGGATAGTGATCCTTATGAGTAGCTTGGTTGAGGCACCTATAATCAATGCATACCCTCCAAGAGTTCTGCACTCTAGTTGTAATGAGTTCCCCATTCTCATTCTTCACTGTGGTGACACCGGACTTCTTTGGTACCACCTGTACTGGGCTGACCCATTCACTGTCCGAGATTGGATAGATGATGTCAGCTTCAAGCAGTCTGGTCACTTCCTTCTTGACAACCTCCAGGATGGTGGGGTTCAGCCTCCTTTGAGGTTGACGGACAGGCCTTGTTCCCTCTTCTAGAAATATGCGGTGCTCACAAACTTGAGGGCTGATGCCCACTATATCCGCCAAACTCCACCCAATTGCTTTCATGTGTCTTCTTAGCACATTAAGCAGCTGCTCCTCCTGTTGGGAAGTGAGTTCCCATGCGATGATGACTGGGAGCTTCTGATTATCCTCAAGGTAAGCATACTTGAGGTGGGGTGAAAGGGGCTTTAGTTCTGTTTTCTGCTCCTGGCTAGGCACTTGATCATTTGGAGCTATTTGTGGTGGCACGACATCTTCAGTAGGTTCTGAGGGCATCCCACACTTGCACCTTGCTCCATGTGCATCTCTTCTACTTTTTCTTGATGAACTTCAGCCACGCTTGCATCAATAATATCACACTAGAAGATAGAGTGATCCTCCGGTGGGTACTTCATAGCTTCATTCAGATTGAAGCTCATTGTTCTGTCATTTATCTCAAAAGAGTAGGTCCCTGAGAAGGCATCTAGTTTGAACTTTGAAGTCTTCAGAAATGGCCTTCCAAGCAGGAGGGATGATGGTCTTCCTGAGTCATTAGGGGGCATCTCCAAAATGTAAAAATCAATAGGGAATGTTAGCCCCTTAATGCTCATTAGCACGTCCTCAACAATTCCAACCACCGAAATTATGCTTTTATCTGCCAAAACAAAACATGTTGCCGACCTTTTTAAGGGAGGGAGCCTCAAAGCATCATATACAGATAATGGCATAATACTCACACATGCACCTAAATCACACATGCAGTCAAAAATTTGGGTACCATCAATAGTGCAAGTAACCACGCATGGACCTGGATCCCCACATTTTTCTGGTATGGCACCCATTAAAGCAGAAATAGAGCTACCTAGAGGGATGTTTTTTAAATCATGTATTTTGTCCTTGTGCATGTATAAATCTTTTAGAAACTTAGCGTACTTAGTTACCTGGTGAATAGCATCAAAAAATGGAATGGTTAACTCAACCTTTTTAAAGATCTCCACCATCTTGGGATCTAGCTCCATCTGCTTTCTAGGCTTCCTAGCAAGGTGTGGAAATGGGAGAGGAATGGTGTCACCTGTAGTTTCTGCGTCCCTTGGTGTTCCATTCCTTGGTTGGACTACTTCTTCTTCAACCACGTCTTGTACCGCCTCCTCTTTTTCAACATCCTTCACCTCCATAGGACTTTCAACTGGAATGTCTTCTTTTGAGCTTGGCTCCTCATGACTTCTCTGTGGCAGTGTAGTTCCTGACCTCAAAGTAATGGCATTGATTCCTCCCTTGGGGTTGGGTAAAGGTTGAGACGGAAGTGCACTAGAGCTTTTAGGTTGACTGTTGGGGGTATTCATAGATCCAATCTGTAAAGCGAGAGCTTATACAGCAGAGGTCAGACCGTTCAAGGTAGAGCTAAGTGTATTCTCCATGGCCTTTTGTCTTTGCTCAATAGACTGAAGCAACTCGTCATTGGAAGAGGAAAGTGGGTAGGTGACATGAGGGCTTGCTGTTGGTTGTTCTGAGATCCCTGGGCTAGCCTTTAGTGAGGTGCTCGGTAAGGTTGGTTTTGGTTCTGCTGAGACCAGTTCTACTAATTGTTGTTGTTGTTCCACCTCTGATTTCCACCATTGTCTCTGCCTCCTTAGTTGTAATTGTCCCTCCATCCCTGGTTAGAGTTACCTCTCCATCCCTGGTTGGAGTTATCCCTCCATCCTTGGTTGGAGTTGTCTTGCCAACCTTGATTGTAGTTCCCACCTTGGTTATAATTACCGCCTTGTTGATAATATCCTTGATTCGGACGGTCATAGAAGTTATGGGTAGCTGCCAAGGTGTTGTCTTCTTATTGGAGTTGCGGACATTTATCAGTGTAATGAGTATAGCATGCGCATATTCCGCACACTCTCTGAGGGACTAGCTGTTGACACTGCTGTTGTGGAGGAGGCTGAGGTTGTTGTTGATTCAGCTGTATTTGCTTCAGTAAATTGGTCATCTCACACAGAGTCTGTGTGAGAGCAGTAGTCTCACTGCTAGAGAAAGCCTCCGTAATAGCCTTAGGATGGTTGTTCCTGTGCCTGTGATTCCGGGTAGACTCAGCTAGATCGGTGATCAGTTGTCATGCTTCGTCTGCCGTCTTGTACTTCTTCAAAGAACCATTACTCGCGCCATCAAATGTAGTCTTGTCCTGAGGCTTCATGCCTTGTGTGAAGTAGCTGATCAACACCAACTTGTCAATCATGTGGTGGGGACATGAGTCTAGGAGATTCCTGAAGCGTTCCCAATACTCATAAAGAGTCTCTATTTCACCTTGAATAATGCAGGAGATTTCTTTTCTCAGTCTATCAGTAACATCAGTAAGGAAGTATTTATCCAGGAATTCCCTTCTGAGCAGGTCCCAATTAGTAACAGTGGCTTCAGGTTGAGTGTAGTACCACTCCATCACCTTTCTCTCAAGGGAGAACGGAAAGGTGGATAGCAAAATAGTAGTTTCATCTGCACCATGACGCCTAACAGTTGAGCAGGCCGTCTAAAAATCCCTGAGGTGCTTGAAAGGCTCTTGAGTAGGTAGGCCATGAAACTTAAGCAGTAGATTGATTAGCGCAGTTTTCAGTTCAACATCTGCAGCCAGATTTTGCACTTGGTATGGTGGCAGTCTGAAGTCCGGGGCTCCTGCTTCGTGGAGAGTAATTTGTCTGGGTTCTGCCATGTTAACTGCGCGTAAATCAATAGAATTAGTAGAAGAGGAGCTTGTTTCTTCCTCAAATGACGCTTCAGATTTGCCCTCAGATAAGACTGGTGAATTGACAGTAACCACATCACCACCCTCAGAGGCTAACTGACGCCGAGCTCACCTTATACGTGAAATAGTTCTCTCAATTTCTGGGTCAAATGCGGCTACGCTCGGATCCGGTAACGAACGCATCATTCAATGAAAGAAACATAGAGCTTGGGGTAATAAAATAAAATAAAATATGCAAATATGTGAAATTAAAAATATTTACACTAATCAATAACTTAGCACACTATTGCAACTCCCCGGCAACGGCGCCAAAAATTGACGTGCGGAAAATTGTCGATTAAGAAATTACAATGAACTGACGTTGCGAGTATAGTTCTCAACCAACGAGATTCTGTGTATCAATTTAAAAAAGGGTCTGTCACAATTTAAGAATAAAATACTGGGAGTAGAAATCCCAAGTCGTCTCCCAACGAGTTGCTAAGAGAATGCTATTTATTAATTAAGGGGTTTTTGAGAGGTTTTAGAGTTGGAGAATAAAATTGAAGCAAGGAAAATGAATGAGAAATTTATTTAATTAGAATAAAAAGGTCTTGACCAGGGGAAGATTAATCGGAAGTTCTATCCTTGTTGGAATTTTTCAAGAGCAATGGTAAAAGGTTGCTGTTATTACTTAGTTAACCTTTAACGAATAAAGGAAAGTCAAGTACGTGAACTAACTTCTATTTGCAAGTCCTAATCCTCTCTTGGGAAGGATTAGCGTTAGTGACTAGAGAGCTAGCCAACAACTTCCAATTATGGATTAACTCTTGAGTTTCCCAACTCAAGGGTCTCCTATTAATCAACCCCCAAGTCAAGTTGGGATCTACTCTGTTAACATCAATGCCATTCTCATAAACATAAGAAAGGAATAGGAAGGAGACATGATAATTAAAATTAAACTGGGAATAATTAAACAAATAATAAATTTAATTGGAAAGGTATTCTTTGCATTAATAATTCATAAAAGCAATCCAATTGTAACTCTGAACACAAATTAAGGATATGAAAGAGTAAGGAAAAAGGAAAATAAACTATACTAGTGATAGATCTTCAACAGAGATAATAACTCTTCGCAATTATCCAATCCAAAATGTAGTACTAGAACTATGTGACTATGAAGAACCCTGAAGGAGGTAGTAGTCTTTCTCCTAGATTCAAAACTAAAACTAAAAAACTAAAACTAAGAATGTGTGAATGTCTATTGAGTCCCGCTGTCCCCTGGCTCTAGTCTGTGTTTCTGGGCAGAAAACTGGGTCAAAACTCGGCCCAAAATTGCCCCTAGCATTTTCTGCCTTTTCTACACATGGCGCATGTCACGCGTACACGTCAGTCACACGTACGCGTCGATGGTCTTCTTCACGTGTCACGCGTACGCGCCAGGTACGCGCACGCGTCGCTGTGCAAATCTCCAAACCATGCGCACGCGTCAGGTACGTGCACGCGTCGCTCCTCGCTGGTTATCTCCTTTAATTCTTGTGCTCCTTCCATTTATACAAGCTTCCTTTCCATCCTCTAAGCCATTCCTGCCCTATATATCCTGAAAACACTTAAAGCCCAGATCACGGCATCGAATGGAATAGAGGGGGAATTAAAAATTAATAATTTAGGGGCTTAGGAAGCAAGTTTTTAATCACAACATAGAATTAGGAAGGCAATTGTAAAAAATGCAATTCACATGAATAAGTGTAGGAAGAATCTGATAAAAACCACTCAATTCGACACAAGATAAACCATAAAATAGTGGTTTATCAGCCAGATGGGCGTTTAACGCCCACAAGGGCACAACTCTCAAGGCAACTCCTACCTCATAGGGCGCTAAACGCCCAGCGTCCCGTAAAAAAATTTTTAATTCTTCTTCTCCTTCTATCACTCTTATCTTCTTTTGAATTAATTGTGTTTCATTCATCCATGTGCTTTTTATATTCCTCCCCTTTTCAGTTTTTCTTTTCTTGGGGACCAGCAAACTTTTAAGTTTGGTATTGTAGAGCAAGCTCTCTATTTATATTATCATCAGTGGCACCAATGGGAGGTGAATCATCTTCATAGAGGAGTACAGCCTGAGGAGTAAGATGGCCACTATGACTGAGGTGGTTGAGTTTCATTATCTTCTACCTATTTTATTTTTTGTTTCTTAGTATTTTATCTTAATTTCTGTGTTTTGTTTGAAAGCCTTTGCATGATCAGTAGTGATACTTTATTATTTTTCTAATTTAGTTATTTACTTTGTTATTTTACATTTATTTTGAAAAAAATTGTCTCATATATTACTCACTGATGTTGAAAAATCAAAAGAGAAAGAAAAAATAGTAAAATGCATGAGGCTTGTGTTATATATTATGAGTTATTCTGATAACTTTGATGTGGCGATATCATCTATAATTCTAAATGTATGAGCTGAACAGTGCATATTTGATCTTGAAGTTGAGAATATTGATTCCTAATGTACGGGAACTTAGAAAAGTATTATGGATTCTCTAAAGTGAGTAAGAAATTGGTCCTTGAAGCAAAACAAACAGCAAAAAGAAAATAAAAATAAGAATCAAGGTCCAAAACTCTGAGTATCAATGGTTAGGAAGGTCTAAAATGATTAAAAGCTCAAATGAGTTGTCTTCCTAACTATATGCTTGTGGTGTGAATGTGTCAAGTAATCCTTGAGACAGAGCACTAAGAGTCGAGACCAAGTACAATTATAGAGTATACCAAAGGCTCTGAGTACCACTTTTTGGGAGAAATAAAAAGAAAAATTAGAACGCAAAAGAGTTCCCCAGTTAAGTGCTTGTGGTGTTGTTGTATCAAGTTAAGCTTGATAACAAAACACTTAGAGTCACGACTAGGCTCAAGGTGCAAAGCACCAAAGAAGGAAAAGAAAAAGCTGTGTTCAAGGATCAATCAGAGCTTAAGTAGGAAGAGAGTCCATAATATCATCCGAGTTCTAGTTCTGAAGGATAACAACATCTCTGAGATTCAAAGGATATTGAGATACCAAACCTGTTTAGAATTATAGTATCATTAGTCCCACTCAGTAATTGGACATTAGATTAAATGAACAATCAAGTTGTAGGCATTTCCTCTTCTCCGTTCTATATTGTTTTAGTTGCTTAGGGACAAGCAACATTTCAAGTTTGGTGTTGTTATACGTGAACATCTTATACCCTCTTCCTGCCTATTTTCTAGTTAAATTTAGTTAAAATTTAGTAAGTTTAATTATATTTTAGTGTTAAAATCCTCTTTGGATGCTACTTTGAGTTGTTTTGGTGTTTTTATTATTTCAGGTGAAATTCGGGCCAATTTGGCAGAGTTTAATGCAAAAGAAAAAAGAAGAAGAAAGTAGATGCTGTCAACCCTGACCTCCTTACACTCCAACGAGTATAACATGAGCTACAGAGGTCCCATTGATGCGAATACAACGACCTTGAAAAGCCAACTTCTAGAGCTTTCTAACGATATATAATAGTCCATACTTTTCTTCTAGAATCACTGCCATGAAGGGCGCTAAATGCTGAGCCTGGCATTTAGCGCACAGGAAGACAGATCCAGCGCCCAAGCCACTGCCAGTTCTGGCGCTGAACGCCAGAAGTGCGGGCCAACCTCACCCAAGGGAGCATTTTTAGTGGAATTTAGATTTTAATTTTTATCTTTTATCTTATTTTAGTTATTTTTATTTACAATCAAAATGTTTTAGATTTAGAATTTAATATTTTATTTTAGTTTCAAATCAAATTAGGTTTTATAAAAGGAAAAAGATTCAACCCTTAGGATCACTTCTCCCAGAGGTAGATCCTCTCTCTTCTGCATTTTCAGAACCCTTGTTTTCTCTGTATGTCATGAGCCACTAAACCTCCTTGGTTAAGGTTAGGAGCTATGTTTATTTCTATGGATTAAGACTATTACTTTTCTATTTTAATTAATATACTGATTCAGTTTCAAGGATTACTTTCGGTCTTAATTTCATGAATTTGGGTGGAACGAAAGTATGACCCTTATTCTAGATGCGTTCTTGTGACCCTCGGGAGAGGTCTCTCACCTGAACACAGCTTGAAAGTAAATTCCTCCAAAATTGCTATTTACTTGAACTAATCTGGATATGTGACATATAATCCGTTTAGCCTTGAGTAATTAAGGTTTTTTGTGGCCATAAACTAGATTTAAACTTAACCCTCTAATCGGAATCAAGTGACTAAGAGGTTGGAAGTTGATGAAGGTTAGAGGAGACTAAATCACTAAGAGATTAGGGTTTAGTCAATTACAGTTTGTCATGAAATGAATCTTGCATGATTAGAATAGTTGATAAGAAACCTTAATCCGTAAAAGTAAAATCTCCAATACCTTAATTGTTTCTCTCATTGATTTTTGCACCAAACTCATTATTTGCTTCCTTTACTCTTGATTTATTGTTTAATGATTTTGAAAACTACCAAGCAATCTTTTCTAGTTGCCTGACTAAGCCACTCATTCGACCATTGTTGCTCAATCCATCAATTTCCTTGGGATCGACCCTCACTCACCTGAGGTGTTACTTGGACGACCCGGTTTACTTGCCAGTTCAGTTGTGGATATTCTCAAATTCTGCATCATCATGCAAGTAGTGATCATTACTAAAGCATGATGATTAGGTGTCAAAAGGTGTGTGTGTGTGTGTGTGTGTGTGTGCGCGTGCGTGCGTACGTGCATGCATGCGTGCGCTTTAAGCCACATTTTTTTACTTCTTTCTTTTCCTTTTTTAATGATTCATATATGTAACTCCAATTAATAAAATAAATTATAACTCATTTATATTTACATTTTTCAAAAATGGGGATTGTTACATCTGTCGCAAGATTTGACCGGACACTTTAACTTCCCAAGTTCCCCATGGGCATGCATATATATGTGAATTTGAGCCTGGGTTGTCTCACCCATGGATAAATTGAGCTTGAAATTTTTTCCATGGATATTATTGAGCTTAGGGATACGCACACAAAGGGACTATCCAATGGTTAGCTACCAGGACATGTCGGGTTGGCTGTATAACTGACAGATTAGACTCATCAGCCATAGAATAGGCATGCATTATATGCATTTGCATATTTTTCTTGAGTGTGCATTATTTTGGTTTGGATAAATGATTAACCGTGTTTATCTGCTACTTGCTCTACTTGTTGTATCTATGTTCTATCTATGATTTATTTCTTTTGTTTGATTTGTATGTGAATGTTTATCTGAGAGACTCTCTTTAGTGGAGGCGTGATGAAGGTGGTTTCTGATATGTTGAAATGGAGATTGAGGCAGGATGGACTTGGTGTTGTTTTATTATCTTAATTTAGGAATTAGTTGGATAGGAGAGAGCGATGTAAGTTGGGTAGAAAGCCCTTAAGCACGTCTTGATCCTTTTTCATTTCTTTAAACTATTTACCTTATTAATTTGTAAACTAAAGGAGTTTCTTTATTACTTTTCAAAATAGGTTTTTCCATAAAGCCTTTCCAAAAAGTTATTTCCAGGATAAACTGTTTTTATAATGAAATTAATTCTATTTGTAAAAATTTCTTTGCTTTAATGATATTCCCTTTTTCTGCTGAGAACCTACGAGAATGATGTTCTTACTCCCCTACAGTTTCTTTTTCAGTGATAGGTTCGGAAGATTTGCCGCGAAGCCGCCACCGAACTATAGAGCCTTATATACATATATGTATTTTTAATTTCTGTATTTTGTCTAATCTTAGATTCTGTTTTTTCTTGTCATTTATTGTTTTGATTTTTAGAGGGGTAAGACTTGTATTTGAGAAGTTCTAAATAAGTTTATGTATTTACTGTTATATGGATATAATTATGTGATTAAGTGAATTAAAATAAAGACTTTCTAATTTCTTAATTAAGGATTCGATTTATATTCGTGAAGACTTAATATTAAATAATTATAATATGAAATTAACGGATTAGAGATAAGTAACACCTGAACTTTTAGTACGATCATCAGATGTTAAAAATAAGGGTGTTACACTAACCCAGGTAGTCAAATCCAGGCAGCAATAGTGTCAATGGAGGCTTCAGAAAGGTTGAATTCTAGTTTCCAAAACCTGATCATCAAGTAGGTATCAAGTATTTTCCAAGGCCCTTCAGTGAGTGCAAAGTCGAAGTCCTCTGAGCTAAAAAACTTGACCAAGAAAAGTTGTTTCCCAGTTCTATCATATCAATGCTCCCCTTTTTTCCCCACATAACTTCCAGGCACCGTTTAAGGGCTAACAGGGAGATCTTTTGCCCTAGCAGCTTGACAATGAGGGTGTCCTACCACTCCTTGAGCTCCATTTTCACTCCTTCTCGTATGACTAAATTCTATATTCCATTCGACAGCTTTTTTACTGTTATTTATGTGTCTTCATCACCATTCTCTTCTATGTCTGTGTCTTCACCATTGATAAATCCCATTTTTATGGTTTATCTTGTATGGAATTTAGCGGTTTTATCAATATTCTTTCACACTTATTCATATAAAATGCATGGTTTTGTGTCTCCTTTCTAACTTTGCTTAATGGTTGAAAACATGCTTCTTTGACCTCAATTATGCCACATTTTAATCCTCCTCTATTACCATTCGATGTCGTGACTTGTTTGTTGAGTGATTTCAAAGCTTACAGGGCAGGAAGGGCCTAGAAGAGAGGAAGGAAGCATGCATAAGTGGAAGGAGCATGAAAATTGGCGCTTTGGAGCACTAACACTGACGCACACGCGTGGCTCACGCGCACGCATGGATGCGTGTTGCTGGATTGGCGCGCAAGCAATTGTCGCGTTCACGTGGCTGGGCAAAATCTCCATCGACGCGTACGCATGCCTTGCGCCTACGCGTGGATCGTAAAATGCAGAGGTCACGCATACACGTGACGCTCGGCACATGACATTTGAAGTGAATTCGTGGCTGGCAATTTCACGTGACCTTCAGGTCCAAACCTGAAGCAATTTTGGTGCCAAAAGACTTAAGAGGACAAGGGATTGGGGGGAATACAAAATCATTCACACTATTACACACTTTTAGTTAGTTTTGGAAGTTAGGTTCTAGAAAGAGAAACTCTATCTTCTCTCTAGGTTTTGGCTTTCTCAATTTGGAATTCTCTTGGATCCATTGGTTAGATCTATTGTCAATTCAATTTTACATTGCTTCAATTTGTAGATCTAATTCTTCTACTCTCAATTTAGTGTTCTTGTTGCTCAAGTTACTTTGGATCTTAGATTTGGATCTTGTCACTTTGATTTCTATTAATGCATTGAGGAATTTCATGTTCATTGTTGTTAATTGTTTGATTGTTGTTAATTGCTTGTGGTAGATAACCTTGATTTGGATTTTCTTCTCAATTTCATAATGTCTTCCAATTTTGCTCACTAAGTGTTTGAAGAAATGTTCACTATAGCTATGGAGTAGATTTCTCATTCTTGGCTTGGGGGTTAGGTAATTGGAGACACTTGAATTGTCAATATCTTTTGTTGGTTCATAATTGGAAATTGCTTATTGATTTGCATGCCAATAAAGCTAGGCTTTCCCTTGGAATCTTGTGGATCCAAATTGATTATCTTCACTTGACTTGCCTTCATAGTTAGAGGTTGACTAAGTGGAGCAATAACCAATTCTTATCACAATTGATGGAGATCATGATGATAGGACTTCCAATTCTCACCCCTAGCCAAGGCTTTTACATTGATTGATTGCTATTCATATTTATTAGTTTGATCTCTTGGTTTCTCATTCCAATTCTTAATTGCTTGTTGTTTAAACTCATGTCCATTTACTTTCCTTGTATTCAATTCCAAAACACCAAGAGAACTCCTAACCAATCATGTGCACCTTAGAGCAACTCCTAGGGAGAACGACTCGGGACTCTACTCCCGGTTATTGATTTTGAATTGTGGTGACACATTTTCTAAGTTTGATGTGGGATTGCTTGTTGGTTTAGACTATACTCACAACGGAATTTTATTGGTAAATTCTATACCGGCAAAAAATCTCTCATCAACTATCATTAGTTTTTTGTTCCTGCTCTCTTTGTGTGTGCCCTCGTCTAGTGCTCTTCCCTATTCGGACAGTATCTGCAAAAGAGTTAGGCTTTGAGGCTCCAACTTCAACCAACCTCTCCACTTCCAACTAGGACGATTCTGTACCTTTTTCATTGCTATTCCCCCTATCTCCTCTTCAACCATCCAATCCTCCATTCTTGGTACAAGGGCAGTGTCTCCTGTGAACTCCTTTTCTCCTTCCTCAGTTGATTTCTTTACTTTTTTTTACCTTTTCATGGGTCCCCCTCCACATTCTGTTTGTCTCTTGGGGTGTGAGCTCTAAAGGCTCCTCCTCTCATGAAGCCTCCTCTCATTGAGGTCAAGAGAAGCTTGTGGTCAGGTGTGTAAGGTTCAGAGAGAAAGAGACATAAACAAAAAGCTACTATTCCCGAGACAATGAAGCAACATTTTGAGAGCTAGACTAAAGTGAATGTAAGAAAGGAAGAGTGCACGAGATGGTTAATTACTTTTTTTGTTATTATCTAAAATATATGGATAAAAAAAATAAAGTAAAGGACAAATAGGTCCCTGACCTTTTTTTCTGTGGATATTTTCGTCCCTAACCATTGAAAAATACTTTTAAGTCCCTGACGTCCTTAAAAGTTGGACGGATTAGTCCCTCCGTCCAAATGCCTCTGTCAGACCCAACGGAAAAATCTGACGTGGCTCCCGTAATGCTTGTCACGTGTACGTGTGGGTCACGCGTACGCATCGCATGACAGACTTCCCTCTCACGCGTACGCGTGTGTCACACGTACACGTCGCCATAAATTCAACAAATCCTCATTTCTTTATGAATTCTCCACTTTGCATGCTTTTTTTTCCATTTCTTTCAAGCCATTCTTGCCTTCAAAACTTTAAATCACTCAAACAAATGTATCAAGGCATCAAATGAGAGAAAAGTAAGAATGATACAGCCTCTACATGATTAAAGAAGTTACAATGATGAAACTGCTCACAAAGTTAAAAGTCACTATTAGTAACATTTTTCGTCGGCTTTTTTTTCTTTTTCTTTTTTATTTTTTGCATCATCATAGCCTTGCATTGCGAGTTTTGACATCAAAATGTTAATTTAGTATTTTTTTACATCGTACTCTTATTCTAGTACTCTCAATAATCTTATTCATAATATTATTTTGGAATCCAACGTTTATGATTATATTATTACCTATGATTAATTTTTTATTTAATTTGTCTTTTTTAATGAGATCATAATTTATATTATAAAAAATTACACTAAAATATAGTACACAAGAATTACAATTATAAAAGAAAGTACTAAAAATAATAAAAATTAAATGTTTATCTTGATAGTGATGGAAATAAATCTAAAAGTTTTTTATGATATTTTTATCAGGGGTGCTACACATCCATATAACCATATAACCAAGTTGGCCTAAGCCCAAACAGAATCAGACGCATTAAATAGAGAGTGAAAAACAAGCACCAGCACAAAAGAAACCCCTCCTTTTTCATTCGTGCTTCATTATGAAAAAATGTTACATCTTCAATATGAAACCAATACACTAAAACACTCATTCACTTCGAATCTCTCTGAACATCACTAAAACTTCAATCACGTTCTCTGTGGAAACGACTACTGCAAAGGAATCGGAAGAAGATTTTGCAAGCAACAATCAGAAACAAACGAAAACTGCAACAAAGACTACCAAAGGTATGAGAAAACTACTGTTCATTTAAAATCTTGCAATGTCGCATTTCGCTTACTTGCATTTTAGTTTTACTAGTTTGATTTGCTTCGTTTAATAGATTGAACTATTGTGAATGATTTTTACAGTATAACTAGGACTTGGAATGAAATTTTTTGTTATTTTCGTTCAATTCAGTGGATACTGTAACTAGGGCTTTAAGATATACATACTTGTTCTTATTGGTGTAAATAGTTTAACTAGAGCTTTGTTACTATCTTCAATACTTCTTTTGCATGGAAGAATACTATTCTTGTTGATTGAAAGTTGATCATCACTTATTAACCACATGAACATTTTTTGGTTCGGTGGCCTTTGTGATTTTGGTTCTGTTCATGAACGTTTTTTAGTTCGGTGGTCTTTGTAATTTTAGTTCTGTGCATGAAAGATTTTCAGTTCGGTAGAATTCTAATTAACTTGATTAAGATATACATGCTTGTCCTTGTTGATGTATTGAATAATTTTTGTTTAGGACAATTGAAATTAAAGACAACTCTTTCACTTCGATAAGCCATACTATTGTAAAATTATCTCATTATATTGGATAGATTTCAGCATGAATGGTAGTTGAACTTGATATATAAAGAAAGATATCAAGTTTCAGTAAGAGTTTTTAAAGAAGCCAATTTGCAAATGTCATTTTGAAAGAACACCTAATTCATGAAATTTGAACAACTTTTCATTTGGAAGATATTGATTTGATTAAGATATACATGCTTGTTCTTATTTGTGTGGATAGTTTAACTAGATCTTTGAAAATGATTGTTACTATCTTCAATACTTCTTTTCCATAGAGGAATAGTATTCTTGTTGGTTGAAAGTTGATGATCATTTATTAACCACCTGAACTTCTTTCGGTTCAGTGGCCTTTATGATTTTGGTTCTGTGCATGAACGATTTTCAGTTCGGTGGGTTGTGGCATTTTAAATGACTTGATTAAGATATACATGCCTGTGCTTGTTGATGTATTCAATGAAGTATTGACCAAAATTCTTCATTACAGAAAAACACAACAAGAAAATGGCAACAATGAAAGAGAAGGCACATTATAATGTAAGTAAATTAAATATATTTATCCACTTTCATTCGAATAATATCTATTTTGTATTATAAATATATCCTCACATTTTATTTCAAAACTTGCATAAAACTCATTATTGCATATGCCAAACAAAGGCAATATCAACAGTGTATAGGAAAATGAGTCAAGAAAAGAAAGATATTGTGGAAGAAATGGGATTTGGTGCCTTGGCACATGTCCCAGAAATGAATGTCTCTAATATACTGTTGAAAGAATTGCTTGATTGGTTTTATGAAGAGAAAGGATGCCTGAAAACTCTCCAGGGGAAAATATACATAACTCCTTGGTTTTAGCAGCTGTCGTCGGCATAACCAACGGAGGTAATACATTTTCCATTTACTATTTATTTTCAGTTCATTGGTGTCCAGAAAATTAAATTGACCGTTTTTGACTTATTTTTGTTATTAAAATATTGTAGGAAATCGTTTTCCTGAAAAGGTTGATTATAACAACCTGAATCCAGCAGACAAGGAATGTGCTGGATATGAGTGTAGAAGGGGAGGAAAACCGAAAAAAATTCAAGAGGACTTTTGTTGTCTTCATACAAAAGTGCTTCTTGCTCCCCAGAACGGTAAGTGTGGCCTCCCCAATCCATAAGCCACCAATCTTTCATGTGGACAACATTCGGGATTGGGATTGGCAAAATCATGTGCTCAACTTCTTGATGAAAGGAGTTGAAAATAAGAGAAAGGGGAAGAAAGAGTCTGTTGATGGCTGTGTTTTTTTATTAATATTGATTTACTTCCATGAAACCAAGTTCCCCTGGACGTTTGCACCTGATGCTCCCCCTGCACCGTGGGTGGCCCATTAGTCAAGGCAAATGATGGTTGAATGGATTTCATCCAAAGCAACAGAACCATTGGTAAATACTCTACTAAAATTTTCCCAAAAATTTGCTTTCAAATCTTTTTAAAATACTCTGCTAACTAAATAAACTTCTGTTTTAGGTTATAATTAATTTATTTGTCCTACTTGCAATTGTTAGTTTGTTCATTTGAATGTTTCTACATTATGAAACATTTTTATTGATGATTAAATAGTTGTCATGTACTATTCACCATATGAACATTTTTTGGTTCGGTAGGATTGTTTCATTTGGTTCACCGGATTATTAATTTGTTTCATTGATGATTAAATAATTGAATCCTTGTTTCTGTTATAGGGACTTCTCTACAGAAAGGAAAAAAAGAAAGAAAAAACAAAAATAAGTAACTTGGACAAGAAAAAGAAAAGAAAAATGTCGAGATGCATCCTTCTTCCGAATCTGAATCCGAAGGGCAGTAAGTTTAATTTTCATATTGATTTCATTTAACTTGTATTTGTTTAAATATGTTCTTATGCACTTGTTCTTATGTATTGCAGAGAAGAAGAAATAAAAAAAACCAGAACAAAAAAAGAAAACAACCACCGAAGGTGGTTAAAAAACAAATAAAAAAAACAAAGCATGTGCCGATAGATTCAGAGAGCACAAGTGAATCTAAAAGTGAGTAAGTATTGCATAATGATTTATTTTCGGTTTAGTGGGCTTCTAATTTTTGTTTTAGCACTTTTATTTAGTTCGGTTCGATGGTGTCTGTCAGTTTGGTTGACTTCATTGTTAGTGTCTTGTCTCCGGTATAAATTCGATGTGTTTATCTGTTTTCCAGAGAAAATAAAATTGAGGAAACACTAGTAATAAAAAGAAAACAACCAGAAAGGGTGGCAAAAATACCATCCCAACCTAACAAGGAGTAAGTTTCTTTATTCATATTTTCTTTTATTGATACTTACGTTCTAGATTCCTTCATACTTATTTTGTGAACTTTTAGAACTGAACAAGCAAAAGACAATGTTGTGGAAAGAACAAAACGAGCATTGGAAATGATAAGAGAAAAAAGATAAAAAAAAAAAAAAGGAAATAATGGAGCTCAGTCAACAAACATTGCTTCGGATCAGTTTGACTCTCTAAAGGCACAAAATGAATTCTCTCAGACGTAAGATTCAGTTTATTATTGTCGAGTTCTTTTTCTTTCTTTGCTTACTTTTGCTACAAACTTTTCTAATTCCTCTAGATTCAATTACTAATATTTATTGATCTTTCTTAGAGTGTCGACTGTAAATCTGGATAGCGAGTAAAACTTATAGACTCAAGGAAGCTCTACACCTTCTGTAAATGCCGTGAGCAATACCAGGTAAATTGCTTCACTGCATATTGTACTTTCTGTTCGGTGATTTCCAAAAGTGAATTTAATGTGTTTCTAGACCTCTGCTTTTAATCATGGTTTCTAATTTTAAGTTGTTATCTTTTTTTTTTAGGAAAACAACCCCGGAAAGCACTGTAAAATATTTTAGAAAAAAAGAAAATCTTCCCAAGAAAGACTTTTAAAACTCCTCCAGTGTAAGTTAAAAATATTTATGTTACTCTTTTAGATTTTCAGCCAGCAAACATTGCTCCGGATCAGTTTGAGTCTCCAAAGGCACAAAATGAGTTCTCTCAGACGTAAGATTCAGTTTATTATTCCTGAATTCTTTTTCTTTCTTTGCTTACTTTTGCTACAATCTTTTCTAATTCCTCTAGATTCAATTACTAATATTTATTGATCTTTCTTAGAGTGTCGACTGTAAATCTGGATAGCGAGTAAAACTTATAGACTCAAGGAAGCTCTACACCTTCTGTAAATGCCGTGAGCAATACCAGGTAAATTGCTTCACTGCATATTGTACTTTCTGTTCGGTGATTTCCAAAAGTGAATTTAATGTGTTTCTAGACCTCTGCTTTTAATCATGGTTTCTAATTTTAAGTTGTTATCTTTTTTTTTTAGGAAAACAACCCCGGAAAGCACTGTAAAATATTTTAGAAAAAAAGAAAATCTTCCCAAGAAAGACTTTTAAAACTCCTCCAGTGTAAGTTAAAAATATTTATGTTACTCTTTTAGATTTAGGCAATAATTTTTGTTTAATTAATAACAAGGAAAATGTGTTTAAATGTCACTAGAGCTGCACCTGATTCTGAGCTACAGATTGTTGAGTTTCGACAACAAACTCCTTCTCAACCTTTGGAAGTGTGAGTTATACAATTTGCAAATTCCTATTTTTCAAAACAAATTCTAGTTATTCAACATTAACTTTATCCTTGTTTACATTCCTTAGACATCCTCTTGCATTGCCTCTTCCAAGTTCTGTTCAGGAAGAGTTGATCAGAGATGACTTCATCTATGTCCCTCCACAAAATGAAACACAACAAACTTCTAATAATGAGTAAGTTAATAAATAGTTATTCACCACATGAATATTGTTCAAGGTTTACTGCTTCTACATTGTTTAATTATGGTTCAGTTGAAAGCAGAAATCAATTGAATGTGTTCTTATCTTTGGACTCTATTCTGTTTATTACAGCTGCCCTCCAGAACCTAAAAAGTAGGGTGTTACAGTGTCTCTTACGAGTTCTGTAATTGAAGAATTATTCAAAAATGACTATGTGTATGAAGTTTCTAATGAAAAGTAAGTTTCACACAAAAATTATTTTTATTAAATTTAATTGTATAGGATAATAATTCTGGGTTGTTATTGAATTATTTTCTGTTTAATGCAACAGCCCTGCTAAAGAACAACAGCAACAATCCAAAGAACCTCTGGTGGCAGAGCAATCAGAACAAGAAGCACATGTTAATGTGTAAGCATAAAATTCTTTAATATCACTTTTGTTTAATATAATTTAGGTTCACTATAAGTTTGAATTTTGGTTCACTATGAGTTTGAATTTCGGTTCGCTATAATGATTGATGTCATTTTTGTTAAATATCATTGTTAAATATCATAATAGTTTGGGATAATTATTGAAATATTTACTGTTTAATGCAGCAGACCTCTGGAACAGCAACAACAGTCGTGCGAAGAACCAACAGCACAGCAATCCGAACAAGCACCTGTTGATGTGTAAGTTTTACTGCTTATATAAATACCGATAATGTTTAATGCTTATACATCGTTTAATTATGGTTCAGTTGAAACCAGAAATTAATTCAATGTGTTGTTGTCTTTGGACTCTCTTTTGTTTCTTATAGCTGCCCTCCAGAACCCAAAAAGCAGGATGTTATGGTCTCTCTAACGAGTTCTGTTATTGAAGAATTTTTCAAAGATGACGATGTCTATGATGTTTCTGATGAAGAACAAAAGCAACAATCCCAAGAACCTCCGGTGGCTAGGCAATCAGAACAAGAAACTCTAATCTTGTCATCATTTGATAGGTATGTGACTTGCTTTTCTTTAATATCATTTTTGTTTAATATCATTTCGGTTCAATGTAGGTTTGAATTTAGGTTCACTATTTGTTTGGATTTTGGTTCACTATAGTGATTAAATATCATTTTTGTTTAATATGTTTGTTAAATATCTATCATCTTGCAGTGCTGCTCAACCTAGGGAAAGGGAATATAAAAGGCCTTCCTTTAGCCTTGGGATAAGTCCACCAGCATCTCAACCAAGTCAGCCCTCTCAACCGACTGTTTCACAGCTTGAAATCTTGGAAGAGGCGGTGGTAGATGCTGGAGTGACAATAGCGTTAAAGTTTGTTGAAGCAACATCTTCAGAACCAACCTTACCAGCTTCTAAAGTTTACAAAACCCTAGAGAAAAAGACAAAAATCACGAATGAGTTGATTGAGAAGTGTTATCATTGGATGACACATGTGAAACAGACAAAAGATAGTACCAATGAATATGAACGAGTATTTGTCTTGAAACATGAGCCACTCTACGAGGGATTAAGAAAGTATTTCATGTCTCTAATGCCAGAACAACAAGTGCATGCCACGGTAAATCCTTTGCCAATTGCGTTAACGTTAACGATTTTTTTAAACACTCTTTTATATTATATCTCATAAATTTTCATTTTAACACCCTAATTAGCCTAAGCTTTACCTCGCGTCGTAAAGCAAAGGTTAATCAAGGGTTACGACAGTTCTAAAGCTAATACATATGATATATATAGAAGAAATAATATAATCTAGAAGCCTGATGAAGGATATAGCACAAAAACAGGATTTAAAAGCGCAAAACGAACTAACGAAGCGTCTAACTTAAAGCACAAGAAACAGATGTGATATAAACAAAGATAATAGTATAATAGTGTAATATCAATGGAAACCCCCGAGATATAGTGCTCGGATCACTATCCAAGGTTTTGCGCCTGTACGCTCTAGAGATTTGAAGGGATGCGAGCGGGATACTCTTGCCACCGACCTCACATCTCAACGCAAGCGGGACGAACCACCGCCCTTACACCGCTGCCGCTACCTCGACAGGCGGGTTCCAACCGCCGTCCCTGCCTAGCGCATAGCGTCTCATAATCTCAATATACAAATAATACATCAGTCGTTTTCAGAAAACATTTTCAATATATCATGGATCCATCATCTCATTCCGAGTCCTCGACTTATTTCAACCACTGTCAATTCAACATTTCCATTCCTCTTTCTCACTCCATCGAGCCCATCCTCAGTGCACCAAAAACTAAACCTCTGTTCGCTAATTTTTCATAATAATCATCAACTAAAACCATTAGCCTATTTCCCATATTCCCATACTCAAATTAAGCCCAAAAGCTTTAAAATGGTGTTATAGAAGCTTACAACCTTGTTGGGAAGGTGAAATAGTTGAAAACAAGTTAAAATTTGAGAATCAGGGCGTGTGCGTACGCACAGGGGTGTGTGTCCGCACGCCCAGGAAGATTTTGAAAGTGTGCATATGCACAGGGGTGTGCGTACACACAGGTACTAAAATTTGTAAAGTTTGTTCACTCGCACAGGGTGTGCTAGCGCCCCTAACAGATGACCCTTCCCGACTTGTGCGCACAGGGTTGTGCGTACGCACAGGTCGTAATTCCTCATTGATGTGCACGCGCAGAAGCTGTGCTAACGCTGCAAGCAGAGAGCCTTTTCCTGCCTATGCGTACGCATAGGTCTGTGCGTCTGCACAGAAAAAGATTTTCACAGGGTTGTGCATGCGCACAAGGCTGTGCGTTCGCACATATCAGAAATCTTGAAATTCTGCAACTTTGCATAATTTCATATTTTCAATACCAACTTTGAATGATCATAACTTCCTCTACAAAATTTCAAATTTTACAAGCTTTATATCAAATTAAAGGGTTTTCAATAAGCTTTAATTCAAACAATTTCCAATCAATTTTGAAAACTGAGGCAAAAGTTATGATCGAACAAAGTTCACCAAAATTCCCTTTTTACCCAAATTCACATATACTCAAATTTACCAATTTCTTAAGCCACATCCAACTAGATCAATACCAAACCTCCATTTATAACACATATTACCTCCTAGGGTTACCAATCACCATTCTAAACCATCAAACCTCAAATATATGACTCTAAAATCAATCCTCTACCAATACATTCACCAAACATTACCTCATCTCTATCAATTCACATAATCAACCTTATTCATGCTTTAAATCCATATCAAACAATATACAATCATTAAAAATCATCAAGTATCATATCTCAACATCATTAATGCTTAACATAGCAATATCATCTCAACATACAACATCAACCAACCATCATCAACAACCACATAAATCCAAACCTATCCTATGGGTCACTAGCCTCAGTATCCATGAAATTATATACTATATAGAGAAAACCGAAACCATACTTTGGCCGATTCCCAATATGTCCTTAACTCCAAATGGAGCACAAGCAAGCTTTCAACTACAAGCAAGCCTCCAAAGAACTCCAACAAGCACCAACAAGCTCCAAAAGCTCCCAAACTCACAACAAACAAGCTATATACACACCAAACATCACTAATCAAACAAGGGCTCAACATGAACATAACTTCACAAGGGTTTTCAAGAACTCTTACCTTGTCCAATAGTTTGGAAGCCAAAACCACCAACAATCAAGTGCTATAGTGTACCTAAAACACCCAAGACACAAGATTTCACTCAAAAACAAACCCTAAAACTTGAAATGCACAAGGGCACAAAAATTGGGCAGGGAAACTCGAGAGACTTACCACAAAGCTTAGATAGAAATGACGGACTCGGCAAGAGCTTCGCTAGCCGCTGACAACACGCAGATCGGAGCATCGTAGCTCAAGATATGATGAAAAGAGTGAGGAGATGAATAGTGCTCTTCTCTCTTCTCCTCTCCTTCTTGCAGCTGGTGTGTGTGTGTTTGAGTGTGTTATGGGTGTTTGGGTTCATTAATGAACCCATATATATGTTGGGCTTGGGCCCGGTCCAACCCGTTAGCGTTTTTAGCCCATTCGGCCCAACTTTGGGCCAAACCTTTAACACTAACGCCTGGTTTTCCATTTCTAATATTTTTCTAAGGATTTCGGCTATTTTCACTGTTTCTCGCGCAGCACCGAGCAAACTTGAACCGGTTCAACCGGTTCGACTGTCGATTCGCAGTTTTTCGCAGAAAATACATTTTCTGACCCAAAAGGACCTATTGATTCCAAAAATCACATTTAAATCCCCAAATTCTCATCCTAAATTTCCGGAACAGGCATTTAAATGATTTTATTCGTGTTTTACATTCATCTTGTAGGTGGTTAGTATACACAGCTTGATTCTCAATGAAAGAAAAGTTAAGCGGTATCAAGAACAAATATACATTGTGCCGATGGATATTGTGGTAAGCTAAATTTCTTATTCACTACTGATTGCTATTCGGTTGTGTAGGAATGTTAATATTGATTCACCTGATTGTTATGTGTTTTGTTAAGTTCTTTTGCATGAATAAAACTTTTCTCATGATAATTGAATGTTTTAAAGTATTATTCAGTACATGAATTGTATTCGGTTCGGTGCTTGAATTGTTTTCGGTTCAGTGCAAATGTGATTTAAGTGATATTCTTTTTGCAGAATTTTATGTTGGGAACATATGGCTAGTCCGACATTGATAAAAGTACAAACAAGGCCTACCGGTTCGATATTCAACAGTATGCCCACCACCGCCAGTTTCTTGACAAAAGAAAACTTTCATCATATCCATTTGTAAGTTGTAATTTCTAAAAACTATTCGATAATTCTCTTGTTTGATATTGTTTTGAATAAAATATTTTATTATTTTCCTAAACTTCAGTTATTTGTGCCAATTTGTAATGGGGCGCCTTGGTGGTTGTGGATTGCCGATGTCAACAAAAAGAAATTCTACGTGCTTGACCCTGTCAATAAGCTGCCAAAAGATATATCTGATTCGAGGAAGAAACTGAACAAATTTATTGTAAGTTATTTTCTTGTAAATTATTCAAATAATTCAGTACATGAAATGAGTTCGGTTAAGTGTTGTTGATTTATTTTTTTCAATTTTTGCATACCTTTCAGGGATTAATAATTTTTCAGATGAGGGTTTATGCTGGGGTGGAACCTTAATGGAGGATGGACTGGGAGTAGAAGCAGAGTATATCCTACTAAATGGTCAACATACAAAGTAAGAATCTTTCTCTTCTATAGTGCTATTTTTAATATGTTTTATTTTGTATACTATTAATCGTATTATACTCAATTCTTGCTTAGCTATGATTGTGGAATATACGTCATGAAATGGCTCGAAACAATTGAACCACAAAAGATCAAAAGCAAGAAGAGATATAAATACAGAGCTTGGACACAAGTTAGTACTTTATAAATTTATAAACTTCTTTCTTTTCTGATTTCAGTTGGGTTCATTTCTTATGTAACTAATTCCTTTCAATTGAAATGTAGAAAGAGATTGATAGCTTCAGGTACCAAATTGGTCCGCAACTTCTGTTTCATGAAATGAACAAAATTGGAGACCAAGTGATTTGGGAATCTAAAGCAATTAAGAATCCCAAAGCCATCTGCTGCCCTCTCTAGCCCTTATTGTCAATACACTTCTGGGGATTTAGACAGTAAATAGCATATACTATGATTGGCTGTGTTTGTAATTAACAATATATTGTTTAACTTGTGTAAAAAGCAAAAAATGCTTACATCAAATGTATATATGTGAATATTAATGTAAATGTTAATGTTAATATTTATATTTGATTCAAGATGGATTAATCATCTAAGATGCTAATTTATATATCTGTTGGAACTGTCTGGCTGCTGTTTTATTCCAGGTTCTCAATGATTGCAATCACTGTATTTACCAATACATTACAAACTCCAAAAGAACACAGTGAACCGAAATTAATACACTTGGCAAACCGAAAGTTGGAAACACACTAAACCCCTAAAACCTGAACCCTAAACCCAACCCTAAACACTAGAACCAGAACCCTGAACACTGAACCCTGAACCCATAAACCCTAAAATCCTAAAAACCTAAACCCTAAACCCTAAACCCCTAAAACCCTGAACCCTGAACCCCCAAACCCTGAACCCCCAAACTCCTAAAACCCTGAACCCCTAAAAACCTAAACCCTAACCCCTAAACCTTGAATTCTAAACCCTGAACCATGAACCCCTAAACCCTAAACCCCTAACCCTAAACCCTTAACCCTGAACACGGTGAACCAAAATTAATACACTTGGCGAACCGAAAGTTGGAAACACACTGAACCCCTAAACCCTGAACCCTAAATACTAAACCCTAAACCCTGAACCCTGAACCACTAAACCCTAAACCCTGAACCGCCCTAAGCCCTAAACACTAAACCCTAAACCTTAAACCCTAAACCCTAAACCGTGAACCCTGAACCATGAACATTGAACTTGAACCCATAAACCCTAAACCCCTAAAACCCTAAATCCAAAACCCTGAACCCTGAACCCCTAAACCTTAAACCCCTAAACCCTAAGCCCTAACCCCCTAAACCCTAAACCTTAAACCCTAAACCCTGAACCTTGAACCCTGAACCCTGAACCCCAAACCATGACCCATAAACCCTGAACCCATAAACCCTAAAGCCTAAAGCCTAAACCCTAAGCCCTAAACCCTGAACCCTAAAATCTTAAACCCTAAAAATCCATCCAAGAAAGAGTTTTAATAGTCCACCAATGTAAGTTAAAAATAATTATATTACTCTTTTAGATTTTTTAAATAATTTTTATTTAATTAATCACACAAAAAATGTAACTAGCACTACACCTGATTCCCATATCTCAAAACAAATTCTAATTATTCAACTTAGAAATTAATACACTAGACGAATCGAAAAACTACATATATCAATATAAAATTTCATAAAAAAGTGACTATTCATTAAAGATTAACAACATTCAGAAATTAACCCTACTATAAGCATGGTGAACCGAAATTTGCTCATGGGTGAACAAAAATTTACATTAATAAAAACTAAAACTTGTACAATCCTCTCTTGGATAATTCATATCTGGTGCATTGTAAAGAGTGGAGCTTGACTGAATCGATGATCCGGAGTCTAAAAGGTTCAACTACAAATTCGTAAATTAATTGTATATTAGCAAAATGAACAATTGAATTTAAACTAATCAAAAGCAAGTCAATTTTAACTCGCTTGGAGCTATCTTTTTCTTTTTCTTCATGGCATTGGAGATCTTTTTTTCCAAGTTTGATCCAAGTCTGTTCTTGGGCTGACCTCTTGTTTTGACACATGGTGGGCTTTAAAGATCATTCACATTGCTTAATGTCGCTTCTTTGTGGGTTAACAAACTTTTTCCTTTGCTTCTCTCTTGATATTCTTCCATCTCAGCCATGACCTTGTCAAATGCTCGGTGCAAAATTCTGGTCAACTCTTTAGACTCGGATGCAAATTCACATATATTGTGCGACCGAAACACCAATTCATCAAATCTCTTACTTCTTGGCTCCAGTAGAGGTTCATCTTGGCTGCTCTTGATGTGTGTATGCCTCCTCTTTATGTTCTTGCTCTAACGTTCCAATATGTATTTCGGTGCCACATTATACACTCGCTAAAAGCTTAGGACGCTTAGGGAATGGCGGCACAATATGCCCCTAGACTCAAACAACAAGCAATGGCACTTTACATCTCGTGATACTACATCATAGGTGACAACAAACTTGTTGAATGTGGAGTTGGAAACCTGCTCTATGACTTCATATGTTATGAAACCTAGGGTTGAATGCATTGATCTTGTGATATAGTTCAATTTACCTCTGAATTGAGCTTGAACTTCCCTGAACTTCTCATGGGTAAATACATGCTGAAACTGTGCCTCTATTGCTGATTTTATTGCGCACGGTATCATGGTGTGAAAATCTGCAGCATCGAATTCTCTCTCTGCTTGCTCTCTGTTTGCTAGGCAATTGTCATATTGCTTTACGAATTGTCTCAAGGAGTTATTCCGTGTGATGAACTTGTTAAAAAATGAATGCATGCTCTCGCTCCCTTGTGTGCTTCTCATCCAGGCCCAAAAGCAGTGATCCAAGTAAACCGGAATCCATATATTCCGATCCTCGTACAGCTCTGCAAACCAAACCGAACTCATAAGGTCTGGTGAACCTAAAACAATGCATGCTTTGGGAAAAAAAGATATGAGCATAAGAATAATTTGAATTGAAATCTCAATTACCTAAAAGCTACTTATTGCCTCCAAGGCCGTACTTTCCAAGGAAATCGATCCAAACAACACGGCTCATCTCTTGTTCAATTTCGTTGTTTCCCTTGTAACCATTTAGTTTGCTTGGGATCTTCTTCATAATATGCCAGATGCACCAGCGGTGAATTGTTGTTGGCATACACAACTCAATTGCCCTTTGAATCGATGCACATTGATCAGTAAGAATACCTTTTGGTGCCTTCCCTCCCATGCAACGTAGCCAACAATCAAATAGCCATTTGAATGATTGGATGTCCTCATTTTTCATCAGCGCGCATCCAAGATGTGTCGACTGGCCATGGTGATTCACGCCCACAAAAGAACCTAAAACCAAATTGTACCTGCATAAATAACAAGCACACGGTGGTGAACTGAAATATATACACTCACTGAACATCAAAAATATATTTGAAAGAACCAAATACCTGTTTGTGTTATATGTGGTGTCAAATGAAACCACGTCTCCGAAATAATCAAATGCAGCCATGCTTCTTGCATCAGCCCAGAATGCATGTTTAATGCAATGATCGTCTTCAAGGTTGAGCTCAAAGAAGAAATTTTGGTTCTTTTCTTTCATTCTTACTAGGTACTTCCCAAATTCTTTGGCATCATCTTCTTCAGAAATATTCCGTACTTCCCTTGTGATGTAATTCCTGACGTCTTTTTCTATAAAGCCTAGTTCATGGTGGCTACCAGCTGTTGCCACAAATGATTGGTAAGTCTTACTCGGTCTGATTCCGGATTCCTCATGGATTTCAATGGTGCGACACACGAACATGCTAAGCTCCCTGTGTTGTTTGAGCATCTCAGCCTGGTCTGGACAACAAGGATGTGAGTGATTCAAAACAACTTTGGAAATTGTCCAAAGACCGACATCCTTTATTATATATACGTGACCTTACAACCCAGCTGAAGGGTTTGTCTTCAAAGTGGGAGATATCTTTGATTTTCACCTCCCCTCTCTAGAGTATACAATTAGTTGATTCTTAATCTTGTCTCCGTCTTGAGTCTTGTTTCTTATTTTGGTGAAAAACCAGCAAGTTTAGAATAATGTTTGTAGAACTTTCTAGCTTCTTCTAGTGTCTTGAAAATCATTCCCACCTTTGGGACAAATTTTTCATCCACAACACAGCTGATCTGCACGGTGAACCGAAATCTTAGTTATGGTGAACTGAAATCTTAATTACGGTGAAACAAGTATATAGTGCTTAGGGAAAAAAACAGAATATATTCGTCTAATTTTTTTTAGACTCCTTTTTGCATACCGAACCGAACACATGCACATGCTAAATCACCTCTTTAGTACTTACCGAACCGAAAAGTTACTCACATTTACTCACAGTTACTCACACTCACAGTTACTCACAGTTACATATTATCAATTCAATTCAATTCAATTCAGATATAGATCACCTCAGTCCATTCAATTCACTTCAAATAAAATTAGCAATTTCATTCCATTAAATTTGATTCAAAATTCAAATAATCCAAACCTCATCAAATTGATGCGTTTCAGAAGAATCATCCAAATCGCACTCATTCAACTGATTTGAAGTTGATTCATTCAATGTTTCAATTCAAAAGTGTAGATCGAAGAAGAAAACGAAGAAGAAGATGAACGACGAAGCTAATTGCATTGAATCAATCCAGATCCATAATGCAGAGAAGAAAAACGCGAAAGAGGAGAACAAGGAATTTAATTAGGTTGAAGACGCGAAAGAAGTTTACGTTGTATGAAAAGGTTTACGTTGAGAAACGTTGATCATAAAAAATAAGGATTACCTTATATATGTTATAAAAGGCGCGTGTAAAACAAACGAGTGTGTGGGACATGGAGTGAAAGTTACTTGGATACCATTAGGGGTGGCAAAGCGGGCCGGCCCGCCCCAACCCGTCCCGCCCCGCCTAGGCCCGTCCCATAAACGGGGCGGACCGGCCCACCCCGCCAACTAAAATGGGTTCAAAATGCTAGCCTGCCTCGCTTTATGGCGGATTGGCGGGTTGGCGGGCTAGAAATCATATGAATAATGAAGAACAAAATTGGAAGATAGATGAAAATATAAACGCAAAAGCTATCATTTTTAGCTTTGGCTAAACTTGGGTTGAAGAGCAGAATCATGTTTACGTTCAGAAGAAGAAATAGCCAAACTAAAAAGTGAAACTTTCAAAAAAACTAAACATACGTTTGATGCTTCAAACGCTAAGCCAAACACACCCTTAATTGCTAAATTTAATTTACTTTTCTCCCATTTGATATCTTGATATGTTTGTTTGATTGATTTAAAGTTTTGAACGCAAAAATGGCTTGAAAGAAATGAAAAAAAAAAAAAATATGCAAAGTGGAGAATTTAGGATGAAGTGGAGAATTCATGGCGACGCACACGCATACGCGTAAGAGGGAAGTCTGTCATGCGACGCGTACGCATAACCCACGCACGCGTACGCATGACAAACAGAAGCCACGTCAGGCTTTTCCGTTGGATCTAACGAAGGCATTTGGACGGAAGGACTAATCTGTCTAACTTTTAAAGACATTAGAGACTTGAAAGTATTTTTCAAAAGTATTTTTCAATTACTAGAGACAAAAATGTAACCTATTTTTCCTTTACTCAAAAAAATAAAAAAATAATAAAATATTCTGGAATAGAGCAGCAAGTATTACTTTAATCTTTATTTTTCTTTAGTTTCTTTGTGCTTGTTTTTTTGTTCTTAGTTGCTTTGTACTTCTTGCTCCACCTTGTTTTGAACTCCTTTACCTCAAAAACTAATTTGGATCAATTAGAAGGTTAAATTGAGTCGAAAATCCAATTTCAAAAGCCATTTTAAATATTACCTCAAGAATATTGAGAAATAATATACAGAATCATTACTAACGTGCAATAGGGACCTCCGGTCACTAACAAAAGCTTCACTCGACAGAGACAGTCGGGGAAAAAATAATATTATGTAACTATAATTACTAAATCAAGAAAAGCCACAGCTTAAAATACTACTTTAAAAGAATGCATTCCAAGAAAAGTAGAATCGTTAGACAATGTTCGTCACATTTTTAATTAATAAATGACAACACAAAAAATATTGAATCCTTTGACAAGGCACGAAAACCCAAGGGGCAAAATGCATTTTGCTTGCCCCGATCTTGAGATAGATACTAGCATTAGTATATAGGGTAATCTGGAACCCAGTAGGGTATCATTGATCAATTAGGTAAACAACATTGCCAGTGAGGAAAATTGAAACTCACATCAAAGACAGCGTTGCTAGCACTCACGATGACGCCACAGTTTGCCCATATCTTTGCATGACTCTTTTAGTGGCAAGGGCTGCAGCCTCGCTGGCACGCATTGTCCCAGTTGCCATAATTGCTGCAAACTCTTTGACAATCTCATCTTGAACCTTACTGCGAGCATCACCAAGGGGATCTCCTGTAACCCCTTTAGGAGATGACATTTGTTGTGCCTCACTTGTTGGTTTCGCAGAGGGTGACACTGAGTTTCCGGTCATCTTAGTTTTATCATCTCCGCTTTTTGATCCATCATCTGTGGACGAGTTAGGAACGCTAGTCTTTGCAGTGTTAATCAAGGGAGGTTGCAAAGGACTAGTTGTTGGAGGCCTAAATTGCGGTACCTGAGGAACTCCACCTGACTTCAACGTTGCCTCCAAATTCTGTATCATGGGCACTGGAAAATTGAGATTATAAATATAAGATTTCGGATTATGGAATACCAAGCACACATCAACATAAATGAAAAGGAAAAGCCTAAGGAATAATCATATCTTTATAGCAGTTTCAAGTTAACATCACATAATACATTGTGCTTGCAACTCTAGAGACCATTCTACATTCACAAAGGAAAATTCTTCAACACAGACCTGATAATTGTAGTTTGCAGATAACTATCAGAAAAATGGGAGGGGAGTAAGAGATGAGTAATTTTTACAGAGATGCAAAGCCACATTGAATGTTCAAGTAAGACGAAATAAATAAAAGTTACAAATTCAGATGCATGAAAACATTGATGTCATCAAGTTCCACATCCAAATGCATAAAAACACTTAAATGTCATCTACCATAAAATAGTTTCAAACACCCATATTTAATAGAATTCAACTTTCTTCTATTTTGCATAAGAACTTACTCTCTATCTAGTAGAGAATAAATACTTTTGATTGCAATTGCATTTGCCCCATTTGCTCTTCCACTAATATTGAGAAATAAATTCCCTACTTATTTTTACATTAGCATCTTTTAAATTCAAAACGCAGATTACTAGTAATAATAGTGCCTATCAATTCACTGGTAATAAAATTATCCATATCTAGGGGATGCGGACAACCATAACAATTGAGACTTGAAGTACAGAGTAAAGCAGACTATGACTTACATATAAGCGCACCCATTGGGCTGCTCATTACTTCATTAGGGAGTTGTAGGATATATTCTGGAATGGTTGAACCAACCAAAAATTGGGCAATTTCATTGGTAAAGTTGTTGCAATTGTGCGTAAGCAAACTATATGTCTCGGCTGTGTAACGGGGACTAATCTCCTGCAAATACATTTCAAACACATCCTTGGGGACATGTGTGACACCTAATTCTACCACTCTAAGCGGAGTTCCATAAGGTGTTGATCCAGCAAGAGAATGTTGCACGCCCGCACCGAAGTAATACTCATTACCATAAACCACAATTCCAGTGTGCCTGCAAACAAATAGAGATCCAAAGTTTTTAACACCCTTCCGATGTGTAAAAGGAAAAATAAAATAAAACAAAACTAAACATTCAAGATAATTGCATGAGCATGACTACAAAGGCATTAGAATGTTCTGCGTCATATATTATCAATTTCTACACTAGTTCAGCAAACAGAGTATGCAAGTTACAAATAACATTTTGATATGCCAATTTAATAAATAAAATATACAATAAAAAAAGAAAAATAATTGAACATTCAAGATATTTGGCCTGTCTACAGAGAAATGCAAGAGGAAAAGAAAAGTAAAGTAAAGGCATGAGAATGTACGGGATTTAGGAAAAAATATCTATTTCTGCACTATTTCAACAACTGCTCAAAATCCACAGATCAAAGCATCAAATTACACATCCTTACGAGTCCATATTGGTCGAGTAACATAACTGATTATTCATTCTGATCGAGAGCATTTAACTCATCACCAAAGAGATACACTCACCATATGCCCTCAATGGCTTTCCCCAAGAAAGTAGTTGAAAGCTGACGAGCAAGTCCTTGGCTTAGGTCATAAATATTTAGAGTAACCCTGTAATCCTCCTGCAATGATAAATTATAGGACAAATGTGTAAGCTATTGCAAAGCACAAAGTATATCAAACTACAAGAAAGTAACAAAAATAGGCAGAGATAATTAGTTTCACATATGCACATACCTCAGCCATCTACTGCAGTTGAATATAAACTAGTTAGCCTCCTATAAACTGTGTGGTGTTTGATATAATCAAATAGACCTCAAGAACCTGACAGAATCAATAATGCAGCTAGATAAGAGGCTTAAACAATCAACCATAAACCTTGGAAGGGACACAAGTCTTCAATTGAGAAGGATCCATGCATTTATATCAAAACACGCCAATTCTTTGCACTTGTTTTCACTTCTACCCCAATTTCGGATACATATGAAATAATAAATAAAACAAAAAATCTGTCATTTCTCGTTCCAAGTACCTTGGGCAGCACTTTGGGTACCTGTTTCTAAAAGAAAAAGCCAGAGAAACTATAAACAGAAACTCGTTTGGTTTTGGTTCTAAAATACATTTAAAATTTGACAAAATATTCTCGTATTTTCTATACTATCTAAACATGAGTACAGAAAATATCCTATCTCTGCCTATTTGTATCTGTATTAAAGAAAAAAGCCAAACGCGTATGAGATTAATTAAATCCAAACGCCATCATCAAAACTAAAAGAATCTGGGAAATAGATAATAATAATAATAATAATAATAACCAACAATGTTAACTGAAAATGCTATTGCTTTTTCGTTCCCAGAAATTAGGGCAGGACCAGCACTGCAAAGATTCAAAGTTTCAGATCCAATCCAGAATAACCATCAAAAACTAAAATTAAAATAAAAGATTATTCATACATCATAGTTAATTTCCGTAGAATATACCAGAGAGAGAACTAACAATGTGCGAAGGCAAGTAAGAATACGCGAAAGATTGTAGAAGGTAGCGCGAAATGAGAGGAGTTTCAATGCTACAAGCAATTGGAACGTTGAAAGCGGTGCATTCCTTTAAATAGAGGGGCGTTGGCCGTTGAGACTTGAGATCTGAATCTTCTATTCCCACCCCTTGTATGGTGTGCGTCTAATACCTTCCAGAAGAACCTACATACTAGCTTTGGTGGATGTTATTTAGGGGTGGCAACATGCACCCGAGGAAGGGTGCGATTGTCAATTCGATCCGCATAAATAATTAGGATAGGGTGTGAATAGGATGTGTGAATAGGATTTTTAGGTGCGGATTAAGCTCAATTTTATTCAACTCGCATTTTATAGGATTTAGATCCTCTAAAGTTTGAATTTTACTTTAGAGAGTAAAGTATGATCTTCTACCATTGAATAGTTTCTCTTTCATATTTATTATTGGTCCCACCTATAAAATTAATGGTGAGAGATCACACTTTACTCTCTAAAGTGAAATTCAAACTTTAGAGGTATATATATATATATATATATATATTGGGATAAGTATGATTTTGGTCTTCAATGTAGAGGTCGAAAATCGATTTCGTCCCTGACTTTTTTTTTCTTTAAAATAGTCTCCAAAGTTTCAGTTTATTTTAAAATCGTTCTTCAGACGAAAATACCCCTCTTCTTCCTCAACACACATCTTCTTTCTCAACATTAACTTATTGCAGCAGAAGCAGATACACAAATGCAGAAACAAAAACATGTAACAATGGATAACAACAAGCTCAACCAGAAGCGGAAGAACAGCAAAAAATAATGAAACAACAACAACCAGATGCAGAAGAAGAACAACAACAACCATGGATCTTGTATACAATTAACCATTAACAGAATCTAAGCTAATTCTATCAAATCTAAGCTAATTCAACAACAACAACAACAACAACAATTCAGCAGCAACTTTCAGCAATTCAATAACCTAAAATCAACTAACAGAAAATTAAAATCCAGCTAAACTAACCCAGAATCAAATCAAGGAATTAACACCAACCAAAAACAGAAATTGAAAGCAAAATGATAACCTGAATTATGAAAATAGAAAACAGAAAAGAGGGGGACAGGGGAGGCAGTGGTGGAGCGCCAGCGGTCTGGGCATGACGGGAAGGGGCTGGAGGGAGGGTAACAGACAGTGGTGGCTCTGATTCCTTCTGCGACAAGGACTGAAGGAGGGAAAGCAGAGAGGCTCACTGGCGGTGGTGAAGCAGGGAGGCTCGCTGGCGGTGAGATCTGGTTCGAGGAGATCCGAGACAGGGAAGGAGAGAAGGAAGGGAGAGGATCGTGGTTGCTCTAGAGAGGAATAATTTTTTATTGAGGGGTAATTTAGTAATAAAAAAATAAAATTGGTAAAAAGGACGATTTTAAAACAAACTGAAACCTTGGGGACCATTTTGAAGCAAAAAAAAGGTCGGAGACGAAATCGATTTTCGGCCTCTACGTTGGGGACCAAAATCATACTTATCCCTTATATATTTGTATAAATGTATGTTTTAAGTGGTTGTTAAGAAAAAATCTTTTTTTGAGTTATCTTTTTTTAAAAGATTTTATGAAAAAATAAAAATAATTTATGTTTGGGTATATCATACAAAAGAATTTTTTATCTATTAATTATGTTTGAGTATAATAATATAAAAGTATATTTTTATTTATTTATTACATGAAAAACATCTTTCTTTAAGAAAAAAAGACTTTTTAAAAAAAGATGTAAATTACATCTTCTCAAAAAAGATATATTTTTTTTATTTTTCTAGTGCTTTTACTTTTCCTACTAGAAATTTGACAAAGTGCTTGTTTGGGTGCCATTATTTTGATTAAAAAAAAGATTTTTTTTCAATAAAAAGATTTTTTTTATTTTTTAGTATGTTTGGCAAATTTCTAATAGTAAAAGTAAAAACACTAGAAAAATAAAAAAAAAAAAAAACATATTTTTTGGGCTTGTTTTGCTAAGCTTCTAAGAAAATATCTTTTTTCAAGTTATATTTTTTTTAAAAGACCTTATGGAAAAGTAAAAGTAATTTTATGTTTGGGTATCTTATGCAAAAAGATATTTTTATCTATTAATTATGTTTGGGTATAACAATATAAAAATACTTTTTTGTTTATTTATTATATGAAAAATATCTTTTTTTTTAAGAAAAAAATATGTAAATTACAACTTCTCAAAAAAGATATTTTTTTTATTTTTCTAATACTTTTACTTTTACTACTAGAAATTTGCCAAACACGCTAAAAAATAAAAAAAAGATTTTTTTCATTGAAAAAAGATCTTTTTTTATCAATATAATGGCGCCCAAACAAGCACTTTGAGAAGCTGTAATTTACATATTTTTTTAAAAGATCTTTTTTTCTTAAAAAAAAGATGTTTTTTATGTAATAAATAAACTTAAAAGTACTTTTATATTGTTATACCCAAACATAATTGATAAATAAAAAGATCTTTTTGCATTAGATATCCAAACATAAAATTACTTTTATTTTTTCAAAACATCTTTTAAAAAAAAGATAAATCGAAAAAAGATCTTTTCTTAGAAGTTCACCCAAACAAACCCAAACACGCTAAAAAATAAAAAAAATATTTTTTTCAAATATTTTTTTATCAAAATAATGACACTCAAACAAGTACTAAACGAAAGATCTCTCTTTGAATATAAAAGATCTTTAGCTACTAAAAGAATATTATTAATTGATAATTTAATACTTTTTTTTTACATAAAAGTCAGTTCTATTTTAAATTATCATCAAATTATATAATAATATTGCATCTTTTTTGTAACCCGCGGGTTAAGAACGGTAGAGTTAAGGTTGAGATATTCTCAACCCGCGAGTAAGGTAAGGTTGAGTTTATAAAAAAATCTTAACCGGCGAGTAGGATTAAGATTGGTTCCAAACTCTACTCTATCCTATCCATTGCCACTCTTATATTATTAAGTTGATAAAAAACATATTTTTTTAATAAAAAAATAAAAATATTAAAAAAATAAAAAAATATTTTTTTAAAAATTATAATTCATATTTTTTAAGAGATTTTTTTAAAAAAAATATTTTTTACAAAATAAATAAACAATCAAAAATACCTTTAAATTTTAATTTATTTCAATTTTATCTTTAATGTTTTAAATATGCTTCAATTATATTCTTTTTGTTAATTTTTTTGATAATCTACCAATAATCAACTTTTTGTTTTCAATTTTACCCCCTATTCCTAACCGTGTTTGGCACACGGTCTAATCCATTCCAACGCCTCCACCTTTCTTCCCAACTTTATTCCATTCCAACACCTCCGCTTTTCTTCCCAACCATTGCCCATCCTCTCATCCATCTCCCTCGCTGCAACCACCGGTGCCACCACCAACCACCACCACCAATATCTCTGTCTCCTGTAAGATCGCAGATTTAAAATTTGGTTTTCAATTATTCTATTACCTAATTTTATTAAAATTACTAAGCTACCCAAAATTCCTAATTTCATACACAAAACTCTAATTCCCAAATCAAAATCTGATTGGCACTAACACTAACATAACACTCTCTCTCACTCCCTTATCACATCAGCACCGCCTCACCCACTGCCATCTCACCCCCTTTTTCCCTCTCAGCTGCAACGCATATACCCAAATAAACGAAAAAAAGAGTGAGATCTGAGAGACATCGGAGGAGAAGAAGATCGAGTCGAAGAAGGAGAGGGAGCCGCTGTCACACCGCCACCGTCGTGCACCACCACTATGCTGTCAAGGTCGTCGCGTCGCCAACGAAGGGGAGAGAAAGAGATGTGCATAGTTCAGGAGAGAGAGAGAGAGAGAGAGAGAGAGACCGAACGTGGGGAGCTTTTCTTGTCGCCTCGCCGTTTAACTGTCGCCCTTACCGCGAATCGTCGCTGTCGAGCTGTTGTGCTCTGCTAGGAGCTGTCACGTTGCCAATAAGAGAAATCCGCCGAATGAGGAGAAGGCCTCACCGCCGTGCCTGGCTACTAGAGAATAGTGTCGTGGCCACCGGGAAGCACCGTCGGAGGTGCTGCTATCCTTGTCCTTCCTTCCTAGTGGTCCTAGTTGAGCTATGGTTCTTGCGTGCTGTGCTTAGAGGCTGTAACTACTGCAGGAATGGTCGGATTTGACGCTGTCACTACGAAATCAAAGTTTTAAGGGCTTTGTCACGTAGTTAAGTCTCAATTGAGGTAGGGGCATTCTTTTAGATTCATTTTACTTTCAAGAGTTATTATAAGTCGATAATAGTATGAAAAACATATTTTTATGACTATGTGAGTCTTATGATTTGAAATGAACTGTTTGGATAGATGTGATTGTTTATCTGATTGGTTTATTAAATTATTGAGGAAGCTGGTTATTCTTATTTGTTGTTTTAGTTTGTGGAGTTGGTCGTTGTTAGATTGGTTTCTTGAATTTGGTTTCTGGATTATGATAGGGTGACTTGAGAATATTGGAATTAGTTTATTTGATTTATCGGAAATGATTTTGAGAATTGGATATGATTTGAGATATGAAAATTGTGTGATTTTGTAAGCAGCTTGATTTTTATTTGGTTTGATTTTATAAATATTTTAATATTGGAAATAGTTTTAATTTATTGAAAATGATTTTGCTGTTAGAAATGGTTTGGATGAGACTCAAGAAGGGTGATTGACATGTGGAAAAATGCCGGTTAAGATTTTCTGGTAAAAGTAGCGTTGCAAGTACAGTTCTTAACCGACGATAATTCCACTATCAATTTAAAAGTATGTCACAATTAAAATTAAATAACTGGGAGTAGAATTCCTAGGTCGTTTCTCAAAGAGTTGACTCAAGGTGTAATTTACTGGTCAGGATTCTTCCGAGAAATTTTAGAATTGGAAAATGGAAAAATAAATGGCTATCAATTAAAGCAATAAATAATGACAAGAGGTGTTATATATTTGATAAAAAGGTCTTGGCTAGGAGAAGATTAATTGGAGTTCCTATCCTTGTTGATTTTTCCAAGTATAATAGCAAAAGGTTGTTGCTTCCACTTAGTTATCCTCTAACTAATGAAGGAAAGTCAAGTGGATAGCACTAACTCTGACTCACAAGTCCTAGTCACTTCCTAAGGAAGAACTAGAGTTAGTGAAAATAGAGTTAGCCAGTAATTTTCAATTATAGATTAATACTTGAGTAATCCAACTTAAGGGTTCCCAATTAATCAACTCTCAAGCCAAGTTGAGAGCTTTAAATCGTTAACATGAATTCCATTTTCAACAACATGGAATAAGAATAAATAGGAGACATGGTAATTCTACTAAATTTATTAAATAAAAATTTTGCACGAACAATAATTCATCAGAATCAAACACATATTAGAATTAAATGTAAAAATAATTCATTGCATTAATAGAATTCAAAAATAACAATATCCAAATATGAACACAAAGCAATAAAATGGAAAAGAGTAATTGAGTAATTAGAAAAGAAAACTAAAGCGATGACAACTTCAATGGAAGTCAGTAGCAGCTCTCTCAATATCCAATTCAAAAGCAAAAGCTAAGAATTCAAAAACCCTAGAGTGAAGTAGTGTTTCTCTCTCTAGAATTCCAAACTAAAACTAAACTAAAGTGAGAATGAAGTGAAGTGTCCCCTCAGTCTCAGCTACACCCCTGCCTCTAGTCTGCGTTTTTGGGCTTGAAACTGGGTCCAAAACAACCTAGAAATCGCCCCTAGCGAGTTCTGATATGTGCAGCACGTGACGCTCTGTCACGCGTACGCGTCGCTGGAAATGCGCCAATGCACGCGCACAGGTCAGCCATGCGTGCGCGTCACTGCTCGCTTGTAATCTCTTTAGTTTCTTGTGTTCCTTCCACTTTGACATGCCTCCTTTGTATCCTTTAAGCCATTCATGCCCTGTAACCTGAAAACACTTGACAAACATATCACGGCATCGAATGGTAATAAAGGAGAATTAAAAACTAACAATTTAATGGCTTAGAAAGCAAGTTTTCAATTATGGAACAAAATTAGGAAAGATTTGTAGAACGATGGCGTTTGTATGAATAAGTGTGCAAATAATTGATAAAATCCACTCAATTTAGCACAAGATAAACTATAAAATAGTGGTTTATCAATCTCCCCACACTTAAACATTAGCATGTCCTCATGCTAAGCTCAAGGAAACCAAAAGAGTGATGGAAGACAAAGGTGAGACCTACGCAATGCGACCTATCTATATGAATGTAACTACATGCTAAAATATTTCTACCTACTTGGTTAAAAGTAAATAAATTCTCTAAGACAACAAACATAAATAAATTCCACTAATTCAAATCACGTAATAAGATACAAGTAAACTTGTAAGAAGAAAGCTCATGAAAGTCGGGAATACAGAATTGAGCATCGAACCCTCACTGGAAGTGTATACACTCTAATCACTCTAGTGTTTGATGGTCGAGTCTCTCGGTTCTCTACTAATCTTGCTCTCTAAGGCTTGCTTTTCTTCTACCAATTAACACAATTTGATGCACAAATACACATATCACGAGGTCTTTTCAAGCGTTGTAATGGGGTTAGGGTAAAGGTAGGAATGTATTTGGTTAAGTGGACTAAAATCTGAATCCTTGATCACCCTAAACTTTTCACCGAACCTAAGGCATTCCAAGTCATTACAATGCAAAACCTAGCCATCCATTAACTATTTTTTCCACAAATTCATGCACCTTGATATCTTTTAAGTACAAGTCATATGCATTAGTTCACTTATTAGCTTTGGGGCATTTTGTCCCCTTTTTATTTATTTGCTCCTTTTCTTTTCTTTTTCTCATTTCTCATTATTCATATTTTTTGTTTCTATTTTTTTTTTCAGTGAATTAATGCATATGATTTATGTGCTAGATGCATGAACAAGTGTTCAAATTGTTTTCACATTTTCATATAAGCATATAAAGTACCCAATCTCCTAAACATGTATTCCCCAATTCCATTTTCCCACACTTAATTCATGTGTACCTCACTAGTCTAAACTAATCAAGGATTCAATTTAGGGACAATTTTTATTTTACGCTTAGAGTTAATGATGTGCTAAAATAAAGAATAAATGGGGTAAAATAGGCTCAACATGGGGTTGCAAAGGGTAATGATAGGGTAAGGCTATATGGATATGTGAGCTAAGTGAAACAAGGCCTCAATCATATAAGTGTATGCATACATTAAACCATAGAAATATAGAATGAAGCAAGATATAGATCACAATTTTAGAGAGAACAACACACACCAAAATAAAATATTGGTTGATAAAATACAACCAATCAAGTAGGCTCAAAATCTCACTGGTTTTGTGTGTTCGAGTTCTAAAACCAAGTTCCAAATTAAAAATCTTCAAACAAGTTTAACAAAATTTTTTAATTCAAATTAGTGAAATGTTATAAAATAGTGTCTTGAGAAAGAATTTATCACTCAACCAAGTTGTACCTAAATGCAAGCAACTACTAATCATGCAAGTTATCCTATCTATCAAAAGAAAAATAAAATATTGGTGTTGAGAGAGAGAGATCTTACCTTCGGAAGTTATTTACCGACCTCCCCACACTTAAAGCTTGGCACGGTCCTCTGTGCCATTAGTGATGAGCAAAGTGGGGTTGGGATCTTCACTTCCACTGTCTGGCTCGTCATGGCTCTCCATGCTATCATGTGAAGTGGAGTCCGGGGTATCTTTCTCTTCCAGAGGTGGGTGAGTGCTAACAAGGAGCTCCTTCAAGTAGTTGTATCGACGTTTGTTCCAGCACTCTATTTGCTTAATCCGCCGGTCTTGACGGTCAAACCTCACAAGGATCTGAAGTAGCAACTGATTGGTGGAAGGTGCCTGTAGAGTGGATGATGGTGGAGCGGAAAAAGAAGGGGTGTCGAAAGACGGGCCTTTAGTCTGGCTTACGGAAGGTACTGGGGGTCTGATATACTTCCCATTCGGGACATACTGATCATTCCTAGGAATCATGGCCTTCGTATCCCCAGCACGACAAGAGACTCCAATTGCAGATACCAAGTCTGTAACCAATGCGGGAAAAGGTAGGTTGCCCGCGATCTGCACGTGTCCCATAGATTGCCGGATAAGTCAGGGCAAGTTGAGAGGTTGCTCTGTGAGAATGCACCAGACGAGAACAGCCATGTCAGCAGTGAATGTGGACTCATAAGTGCTCAGAAAGATGTAGTGGGACATGATCTGTGCCCACACGCGAGCCTCCAAGGTGAGTGCTTGGGCGGAGATGCTCTTGGGTCTAGCCCGGTGTTGTCCATAGATCCAGTTGCTGTCAGGTAGGGCGATGACTCCAAGGACGGTGTTCCAGTCAAACTGGTATGTCTGGCGCTCTAGTTGGGCCGCTTGATAGGCATCCAATCCCTCTGGGCTAGTTGGGATATCCAATGCTCTCTGAATGGCACCTTCTGAGACATGGACTTGCTTTTGGCGAACATAGACAGACTACAGGGTAGGCGAATGAAAGTTGGAGTAGAATTCAACTACCCAAGAGAGATTGGCCTCCCGCAGCTGCCTCCTTAAGAATCCCCACCGTCTCCTTTCATTGTGGGGCACCACAAAGTCAACGAAATGCGTCGGAAGGATGAGAAGGTGCTCATTATGGTAGTTCCACTCCGCTAAGACACGGAACATCCGCTCACAGTAACGGTTGGTGAACCGTGCGGAGTCCCGTACGGGAAATGTCTTTTTCGCTTCATCAACTCGAATAGTCCTCTTCACCCGCTTAGTAGGTGGCTTGACTGTTGTAGATTGTTGTGCCTTAGCCGGTGCTACTTTAGTTACTCTTTTCGCTGGTGTCTTGTCAGAAGCCTTCTCTTTTCCTTTCTTGGTGGCCATCCTGAGGAAGGAAGAAATAGAAGGAATGTCAAATATAGATAGCTAAAAACTGGAATGAAGAAAGTCCAAGTGATAGTAAATGCCAAAGGAGAGAAAATAGTGTCTTAATACATGGTAGCTACTACATACAAATAGGACATCAATAAAATCATGAAGAAAAATCATAACAACTAGATGCAAGAGGGATAAAAGCATGCAAGTAACAAGCATGAGAAGCATAGCTCAAGCATCAATATCAATAACAATTATCACATGTAACACAATAATGAGCATTTTTATTTTGGACAATTAATGACTAATATACTCAATACACATGGATTGCAAGGGTTGTGAAAAAGAGGCATTAAAGTGTAAGAATAAAATAAAAAAGGATTCAAAATGCCATAAGAGCTTTTTCACAAACACTTGGTGTGCTATTTAAAAATAGAAAGTAAGGTAATTAATCCAAGCATATATGAGACCTAAAATAAAATGTCAATTGTCAAATCACTCCTCATAATATTCATAAGCTAAAATATAGCAAAATAATCACCTAAATAAAGCTCTAACACCAACAAAAAAATGCTAGATAAAAGAACGAAAAAGGAATTAAAAATAACCAAGCTAATATAAAATTAAAAATAAATAAAATAGTCAAATGCAATAAATAAAAGTGGGATGAAAAAGTAGAAGGGAAAAGAAAAGAAACCTTAAAGAAAAGATGGAATTAGAGGGATAAATGGGAGTAAGAATAAGAGAAAAGGATTAAGACGGGAAGAAGAAAAGGGAAGGAAATTGTAGCTGCCGGAGTTGCTGGTCTCCAGTGGTAGTCTGCCACTGGTGGTGAGAGAAGGGAAGAAGAAGAAAGTAAGAAGGAGGGAAGAAAAAGAATGAAGAAGAAAGTAGGAAGAAGAAGGAAGGAGAATTAGGATTTGAAAAAGAAATGAAGAGTGAAAGAAAGAAAACAGGGCAGCGCACTGAGTTAGGTAACGTGGCGCATATGACGCGCAATGTCGCCCACGCGTACGCGTGGGTGGACATAAATGCAAATGACACGTAAGCGTCGCTCACGTGTACGTGTGACCACTGGTTGTGCTAGACGCACGATTCCAGCACCATGGCCGCAAAACTCTCTGTCCAAAACATCATTTTACGCCGATTTTCATACCACGCGTACGCGTCACTGATGCTTACACGTGGACTGACGCTTATGCGTGGATTGACAAAATCTCAGGTGACGCGTACGCGTGGGGTTGCTTGTGTACCAGGCACCCCTCTAGCACGTTTCCAGCCTAACTCTCTATTTTTTTATTATAAAGATCGAACCTCCATGTGACGCGTGCGCATCATGGACGCTTACGCATCGGAGGCACTTTTTTTTTATAAAAATATAGCAAAGTAAAGGTAAACATGCAGAATTGGAAATTAAGACTGATATAAATATAAATAAAATAGAATTAATAAAAAAGGAAAGATCATACTATGGTGGGTTGCCTCTTAGCTAACACTTTTCTTTAACGTCCTTAAGTTGGACGGTCCATAAGCTTAGTCTTCTTCCTCTGCTGGATCTTTCAAGAGGAAGATCTCTAGTTCCTTGTTGTTCTTCATCTTCTCACCATGATATAACTTTAATCGGTGGCCATTGACTTTGAAGAAGGTGGGGCTTAAAGGGTGACTCAGGTGGAAGACCCCATATGGCTCAGCCTTTTACACCCTATAAGGTCCTTCCCACCTTGATATCAACTTGCCTGGCATTAGTGTCAACCTTGAGTTATAGAGGAACACTAAATCCCCAGCTCTATACTCTCTTCGCTTGATGTTCTTGTCATGCACCGCCTTTACCTTTTTTTTTGTAGAGCCTTGAGTTCTCATAGGCTTCTAGTCGAAGGCACTCCAATTCTCGTAGTTGCAATTTCCTTTCAATCCCGGCTCCCTCCAATCCTAAGTTGTATTCCTTCACCACCCAGTAAGCTTTGTGTTCCACCTCTACCGGAAGGTGACAAGCCTTTCCGTATACTAGACAGAACGGACTCATTCCGATGGGTGTCTTATAAGCTGTCTGATATGCCCAAAGCGCATCTGCAAGTCTAGCATTCCAATCCTTCCGATGAGGCTTTACAATCTTCTCTAGTATACGCTTGATCTCCCTATTAGACACCTCGGCTTGTCCATTAGTTTGGGGATGGTAAACCGTCACCACGTTGTGAATGATTCCATGTTTCTTCAGCAGTCCTGTCATGCTCCTATTACAGAAATGAGAGCCTTGATCACTCACGATTGTTTGTGGTGATCCAAAACGACAAATAATATTATTCCTAACAAAAGAAACAACAACATTAGCATCATCAGTATGGGTAGAAATTGCTTTCACCCATTTAGAAACATAATCAACAGCTAGCAAGATGTACAAGAAACCATTGGAGTTTGGAAATGGACCCTTGAAGTCAATACCCCAAACATAAAAAATTTTACAAAACAACATAAGTTGTTGGGGCATCTCATCCCTTTTGGATATATTTTCAAACCTTTGGCATTGGGGGCAAGAGTCACAGAAAATACTAGCAGTTCTTTAAGGACTAAAGTGTCTACCACTCTCAGAAGAGTGGCAGGCCTCTAAAATTGACTGGAATTCGGATTGTGGCACACACCTTCTAATTATTTGGTCCATACCACATCTCCACAAATATGGGTCATCCCATATGTAATACTTGGACTCACTTTTAAACTTGTCCTTTTGATGCTTAGTAAAATTAGAAGGAAAGGTACGACTAACCAAATAATTAGCTATAGGTGCATACCAAGGAGCCACCTCAGATATTGCTTGCAAGCTATCTAGTGGAATGCATCATTGATAGGAGTGGAGTCACTTTTAATATGTTCAAGGCGACTCAGGTGGTCCGCCACTAAATTTTGGGAACCACTCCTATCTTTGATCTCTAAATCAAATTCTTGCAACAACAATATCCAACGGATTAACCTTGGTTTTGACTCTTTCTTAGCTAACAAATATTTCAAGGCCACATGGTCTGAATATACTACCACCTTAGTTCCAAGTAAATAAGCTCGGAATTTATCCAAAGTAAAAACAATAGCTAACAGTTCTTTTCAGTGGTAGTATAATTAGACTGGGCACCATCTAAAGTTTTGGAAGCATAAGCAATAATATATGGGTCCTTACCTTCGCACTGAGCCAGCGCCGCTCCTACCGCATAGTTTGATGCGTCGCACATGATCTCGAATGGCTTACTTCAGTCAGGCCCTCTCACAATAGGAGCTTGGGTCAAGGCAATCTTCAGCTTGTCAAATGCCTCAATGCAATATTCATTCAACTCAAACTCTACGTCCTTCTGTAGCAAATGGGACAAAGGCAGTGCAACCTTATTGAAGTCCTTGATAAAACGCCAGTAAAAATCTGCATAACCAAGAAATGAACGGACTTCTCTCACAGAGGAGGGGTAAGGTAAATCAAAAATAACATCTACCTTTGCTGGATCAATAGATATACCAGTATTAGAAACAACATGGCCTAGAACAATACCTTGCTTTACTATAAAATGACATTTTTCAAAATTAAGTACAAGGTTTGAACTAACACATCGTTCTAATACTCTAGCTAGACTATCCAAACAAAGGTCAAACAAATCACCATAAACACTAAAGTCATCCATAAAAACTTCCATACAGTGCTCAAGAAGATCTGAGAAGATACTCATCATGCATCTTTGAAACGTAGCTAGTGCATTACATAAGCCAAAAGGCATTCTCTTATATGCATACGTTCCAAAGGGGCATGTAAAAGTAGTTTTCTCCTGGTCTTCTAGAGCAATATGGATTTGAAAATAACCAGTATAACCATCTAGAAAATAGTAGTGTTTTTTACCTGACATGCGATCAAGCATTTGATCAATGAAAGGTAACGGGTAGTGATCCTTGCGAGTGGCCTGGTTCAAATGCCTGTAGTCAATGCATACTCTCCAGGAATTCTGCACTCTGATAGCCATGAGTTCCCCATGCTCATTCTTCACTGTTGTGATGCCAGACTTCTTCGGAACCACCTGTACTGGGCTAACCCATTCACTATCCGAGATAGGGTAGATGATGTCAGCTTCAAGCAGTCGGTCCACTTCCTTCTTCACAACTTCTAAAATGGCGGGGTTCAACTGCCTTTGAGGTTGGCGGATAGGCCTTGCTCCCTCCTCTAGAAATATGCAGTGTTTACAGACTTGAGGGCTTATACCTACTATGTCCGCCAAACTCCACCCAATAGCCTTCTTGTGTCTTCTGAGCACACTAAGCAGACGCTCCTCTTGTTGGAAAGTAAGTTCCTTTGAAATAATCATTGGGAGCTTTTGATTGTCCTCAAGATAAGAATACTTGAGGTGGGATGGAAGGGGCTTCAACTTCATTTTCAACTCATGGCTTGGCACTTGATCATCCGGAATCATTGGAGGTATCAAGGTGTCTTCACTATACTCAGAGGTCTTCCCCACACTTGCACTTTGCTCTATGGTCTTCTCATCTACTGCCTCTTGGTGAACTTTAGCCACAGACTCATCAATAATGTCACATTAGAAGATGGAGTGGTCTTCCGGTCGGTCCTTCATGGCTTCATCAAGGTTGAAGCTCACTGCTCTGCCATCTATCTCAAAAGAATAGGTACCCGAGAAGGCATCCAACTTAAACCGCGAAGTCTTCCAAAATGGCCTTCCAAGTAGGATAGATGAAGGTCTCCCAGAGTCACTAGGGGACATCTCTGGAATGTATAAGTCAATAAGAAACATCGGCCCATTAATGCTCACCAAGATGTCTTCCGCAATGCCAACCACTGAAATTATGCTCTTATCTGCCAAAACAAAACGTGCTACCGACCTTTTCAGGGGTGGGAGCCTTAGAGCATCATATACAGATAATGGCATAATACTAACACATGCACCTAAATCACACATACAGTTAACAAATTGTATACCCACTATAGTACAAGTAACCATGCAAGGACCGGGATCACTATATTTCTCCAGTATAGCACCCATAAGAGCAGAAATTGAGCTACCCAAGGAAATAGTTTCTAAATCATGTATCTTATCCTTATTCATGCATAAATGTTTAAAAACTTAGCATATTTAGGCATTTGGCGAATAGCATCAAAAAGGGGAATAGTTACATCAACCTTTTTGAAGATCTCCACCATCTTGGTATCGAGCTCCACTTGCTTCTTTGTCCTCCTATCAAGGTGTGGAAAAGGAATGGGAATGGCTTCTCTCACAGCATCATCTTCCTTAGATACTCCATTCTGTGGTTGAGCAACTTCTTCTTCAACCACATCTTGTACCTCATCCTCTTCTTCAACATCTTCTACCTCAACAACATGTTCAACTTGAATATCTTCTCTTGATCTTGGCTCCTCGGGACTCCTCTCTTGCAATATAGTTCCGGACCTCAAGGTGTTGGCATTAATGCCACCCTTTGGGTTAGGTAAGGGTTGAGAGGGAAGTACATTAGAGTTTGAAGGTTGATTGTTGGGGGTAGAGGTTGGGTCCATTTGGGATATAAGAGCTTGTAGAGTGGAGGTAAGACTGGTAAGGCTAGAGGTAAGTGAATTTTGAAGCTCTTTTTGTCCTTGAAGGATAGAATGGAGTGTTTCATCTTGGTTGGAGGAAGGGAGAGGATAGGTAATTTGAAGGGCTTGTGGTTGGTTAGGTTGAGGTGCTTGGGCTTGTCTTTGGTGAGGTGCTCGGTATGGAGGATTTCGTTGAAACCGATTCTGTTGATAATTGTTGTTATTCTACCTTTAATTCCACCGTTGTCTCTGCCTCCTTGGTTGTAGTTGTCCCTCTATCCTTGGTTGGAATTGTCTCTCCATCCTTGGTTGGAATTGTCTTGCCAACCTTGGTTGTAGTTGCCACCTTGGTTATAATTACCACCCTGTTGATAGTAACCTTGATTTGGACGGTTGTAATAAACATTTGTAGCCACCAAGGTGTTGTCCTCTTGGAGTTGTGGACACTCATCAGTGTAGTGAGAATAGCAAACGCATATTCCACACACTCTTTAAGGGACTAACTGTTGACATTGCTGTTGTGGAGGAGGCGAAAGTTGTTGTTGATTCAGCTGGAGCTGCTTGAGTATATTGGTCATCTCTCCTAGAGTCTTGGTAAGAGCAGTGGTCTCACTACTAGAAGAAAGTTCTGCAACAGCCTTGGGATGATTAGTCCGTTGCCTTGCGTTTCGGGTAGACTCAGCTAGATTGGTGATCAGTTGCCACGCTTCTGTCACCATCTTGTACTTCGTCAGAGAGCCATTACTCGCAGCATCTAAGAGAGTCTTATCTTGAGGCTTCATGCCTTGGCAGAAATAGCTAATCAACATCAACTGGTCAATTTTGTGGTGGGGACATGAGTCTAGGGGATTCCTGAAGCGTTTCCAATACTCATAAAAAGTCTCTGATTCACCTTGAATGACACAGAAAATTTCTTTCTTCAATCTATCTGTAACCTCTGCTGGAAAGTACTTGTCCAGGAATTCCCTTCTGGGGAGATCACAATTAGTAACAACATGTTTCGGTTGAGTGTGGAACCACTCCTTTGCCTTTTTCCTTAAGAGAAAATGGGAAGGCATATAGCCAGACGGCAATCTCATCAGCACCATGCCGCCTAGTAGTTGAGCAAGCTATCTGAAAATCCCTAAGGTACTTGATAGGCTCTTGAGCAGGTAAGCCATGGAACTTAGGCAAGAGATTGATCAAAGCGGTCTTCAGTTCAAAATTCGTAGTTAAATTCGGATGACGTGCTTGATATGGTTGCAGTGTAAAATTCGGAGCTCCTGCTTCCTTGAGAGTAATCCTTCTAGGCTCTGCCATAATATCTGTACTTAAATCAATAGAAGAAAAGTCAATAGAATTAGCATGAGAGGAACTAGTTTCTTCCTCAAATGACGCTTCAGACTCAACTTCAAATAAGACTGGTGAATTGGTAGAAACCCCTTCACCACCCTTAGAGGCTAACCGACGCCGAGCTCGCCTAATACGTGAAATAATTTTTTCGATTTCAGGATCAAATGTGGCTAAGCTCGGATCCGGTAACGAACGCATCATTCAGTGAAAGAAACATAGAGCTCATGGTAACAAAATATATTAAGAAAATTAAATAATGAAACTACTAATAAACATAAAGCAGACAAACAAAAATACAATAAAAAATGTAATTATGTAAATATAAAAATATTTACACCAACCAATAATTTAGCACACTGATGCAACTCCCCTGCAACGGAACCAAAAATTGACGGGTGAAAAAATACCGGTTAAGATTTTCTGGTAAAAGTAGCGTTGCAAGTACAGTTCTTAACCGACGATAATTCCACTATCAATTTAAAAGTATGTCACAATTAAAATTAAATAACTGGGAGTAGAATTCCCAGGTTGTTTCCTAAAGAGTTGACTCAAGGTGCAATTTACTGGTCAGGATTCTTCCGAGAAATTTTAGAATTGGAAATGGAAAAATAAATGGCTATCAATTAAAGTAATAAATAATGACAAGAGGTGTTATATATTTGATAAAAAGGTCTTGGCTAGGAGAAGATTAATTGGAGTTCCTATCCTTGTTGATTTTCCCAAGTATAATAGCAAAAGATTGTTGCTTCCACTTAGTTATGCTCTAGCTAATGAAGGAAAGTTAAGTGGATTGCACTAACTCTGACTCACAAGTCCTAGTCACTTCCTTAGGAAGAACTAGAGTTAGTGAAAATAGAGTTAGCCAGCAATTTCTAATTACAGATTAATAATTGAGAAATCCAACTCAAGGGTTCCCAATTAATCAACTCCCAAGCCAAGATGAGAGCTTTAAATCATTAACATGAATGTCATTTTCATCAACATGGAATAAAAATAAATAGGAGACATGGTAATTCTACTAAATTTATTAAATAAAAATTTTGCACAAACTATAATTTATCAGAATCAAACACACATTAGAATTAAATGTAAAAATAATTCATTGCATTAATAGAATTAAAAATAACAATATCCAAATATGAACACAAAGCAATAAAATGGAAAAGAGTAATTGAGTAATTAGAAAAGCAAACTAAAGCAATGACGACTTCAATGGAAGGCAGTAGCAGCTCTCTCAATATCCAATCCAAAAGCAAAAGCTAAGAATTCAAAAACCCTAGAGTGAAGTAGTGTTTCTCTAAAAGAACTTGGAAGATTGATGGTTTAGAATTCAGAATAAATCCTCGTTGCAAGTATAGTTTCTAAACCAAACAATCAACCTTTCTTGCAAACGTTTTGGTTGTCACAAGTAACAAACCCCTTACAAAGTTCATAAGTCAAATTGAGAAAATAATTAATTAAAAGGAAAGTTGAACCTGATAAAAAGAGGCAATCATGAAAGCAAGAAAAATCCTAAATCCCAATCCTAAGAGAGAGAGGAGAGAACCTCTCCCTCAAAACTACATCTAAATCATGAATAGTGAATTATTGGAGACTCTCTTTTCGAATGGATGCATTCCCCCACTTCATAACCCCTGATCTATGCCTTCTGGACTTGGATTTGGGCCAAAAAGGGCTTCAGAAATCGCTAGGAGCATTTTCTGTAATTTCTGGTGCGTGGCCTCTGTCACGCGTCCGCGTGGGTCACGTGGTCGCGTCATATGGAGTTTTCCTTATCACGCGGTCGCTTCAGTCATGCGTCTGCGTCATATGCGTTTCGCTTAAGGCGCGCGATCGCGTTAATCACGCGATCGCGTCACTGCCATTTCGCGCTAGCATGCGGCCGCGTCGTGCATGCGATCGCGTCACTGCCAGTTTCTCCAAAAACTCCATTTTGTGCTTTCCTTCCATTTTTGTATGTTTCCTTTCGATCCTTTAAGTCATTCCTGCCTTAGAAGATCTGAAACTACTCAACACACGAATCACGGCATCGAATGGAAATAAAGGTAATTAAAATAATTATTTTTAAAGCTTAGAAAACATATTTTTTCGCATACATCACATAATAAGGAAGGGAAAGTAAAACCATGCAATTTTCATGAATAAGTGAGTGAAGGATTGAATAAATCACCTAAATTGAGCACAAAATATATCATAAAATATGGGTTTATCAACCTCCCCACACTTAAACAATAGCATGTCCTCATGCTAAATCCAAGATAAAGAGTAAGGTAAGGTTGAAGTGGTGGAATCTCATGCAATACAATCTATTCTAAATGTAACTATTTAAATAAATCATGCAATTCTAATTGTTATTCACTTGTATATAAAACTTACATGTAGTTAAATTAATTCACATTCTCAAGGAATCATATATGCATATCCAAACCTTAGATAATGATAAAGCACTTTTACAATTGAGATGGAAAAGAAAAATATTTTACAAACTTGCAAGACAATTAACAATTTAAGCAGAGATATATGTTGATGAACTATTGAACCCTCACTGGATTTTGTGTTTACTCTCTAGTCACTCAGTGTTTATTGGGTTAATCACTCTATTCTTCTTTTTATCCTTACTTTCTATAACTTTGTTCTTCATCTAACCAATCAACAATTATAGAATATAGGCATACAAAAATCATGAGGTCTTTAATTAAGGTTGTAATGGGGCCAAGGTAAAGGTAAGGGTATATGTATAAGGCTAAGTGAGCTAATAAGTGAATTCTTGATTAGTCTAAGATCTCACCTAACATACATACTTTGTAAAGCAAGAATTTCTTTACCTATTCACCCAAATTTTCCCACTTTTGATGTTACATGCTCATGCATTAGTTTTAATTTCGTCCCATATGCATTGCTTTATTTTGCATTTGGGGAATTCTTTTGTATCCCCTTTATTCAAATACTGAAAAATAAAATTTTTTTTAATGCACATGGTGATTCAATTATTTTGATTTCACATGAGCATGCTTCCCAAAATTTTTATTTTGAATTATTTTATTCTTTTTAACTTTCTACCCTTTGTTTTTATCATCCATGTTCCCAATAGGTTTCCCACTCTTAAACAATACACACTTTCTATCTTAAGCTAACCAAGGATTCAACTTGGGATTTTTATTTTATTTTTCTGCTTAAGGCTAGTATTGTGGTTTATAGAATAAGAAGGGATTTAAAGGCTCAAGGGGGCTAACAAGGGTGATGTAAAAGGTAGGCTAATTTGGGATAAGTAAGCTAGAATCAAACAATGGCCTCAACCACTTTCTTGGTATGTATCTATATTCTATAATCAGACATATAGATTAAAACAAAGTAAAGAACACCAGAATAAAAAAAAAAGAAGGGCGGAACACACAGGAATAAAAATTATGGTTTGAATTTAACCATACAATTAAGCTCAAAACTCATAGGCTGTGTGTTCTCTAACTCAAAAATCATATATCAGTTATATATGTCATGCAAGTAAAAATTAAGGGTTCCCATTATTCTCAATGTAAATCTTAAGGTGGCTTTAAAGTTTTAGTGTTTCTCCTTGATGAAATGTTGTTAACTAACTAACATGTAATGCTATATACAAGGTGTGTGGATTGTTTTTATTATGTTAAAGTCTCTAGTTTACTTCCTTTTTATATTTTCAATTTAAACTAAGCACAGTCTCTGTGGTGGTGGTATGAGGATCTGCCTGCTGCAGAGGAGGTGCTGACTGAATAGGGATCTCTGGGTCTGCAGCCTGAATCTGAGGCGGGGCCTCCTACTATGATGCAGTCTACTCCGTGCCTGCCTGCGCAGCCTCTCTCTGTGGATGGGTCTCTGCCTCGTGATCATCCGCCTCCTCCTCAGATGGCTCTGATGGTGTGTCAGGCTCAGAGGGGATGTCACTGCCAGAACGGATCATCAGCTTCAGGTGCTCATAGCGTCGCTTGCTGCGACGCTCAGATCTCTCATATCGGCGCCGGTTACGGCGCTCTATCTGGTCTAGCTGCTGAAACAGGCGGTGTACTAGGTGATAAACTGGCTCTGAGGCAGGTGGAGGTGCAGTGGTGGTAGCAGGGGTAGCTGGGGTAGCTGTAGAAGAAGAGGGGCCAGCAGACGGTGTGGCTATCTCACCAGGAGCTGTGAGGAATAGAGGTCTGTAGCCCAAAGCCAGAAAGTTCCTGCTGTGAGGGATAATCTTCTTGCATTCTGCAGCAGGTGGCTTCTCATCAGCATCCTCCCAAGGCACGTCAGCTCGACGGCCTAGCTGTGTAATCAGATATGGAAAGGGGAGAGTGCCTCGGACGTGGACCCTGGCCATGTAGTACCGGATGAAGCGTGGCAGGGACAGGTCCTTACCCTCCATCACACACCATAGGAGGGTGATCATAGCGGCAGGTAGCTCCGTCTCATGGGTACTCGGCATAACAAAGTTGCTCAGGATCTGATGCCATAGCCGAGCCTCATCATTTAAGTAAATACGTTTGATTCCCTTAGGCATGGTGGTGTTCTGACCCATGACCCATGGAACAGTCGGGTCAAGGGCTATCCCTGCCTTGATGGCATCCCAGTCAAACCTCATGAAGCGCATGTCCTCCTCAGCCTTTTGATAACCATCTGGCTGATCAGATTTAGGCAGAAGCTTCAGAATATCCTCAATGGCCTCTTTCGTGACCAGTATTTGCTTCCCTCTTAGGTTTATTGCATCTAGGGAAGTTTTGAAGTAATTGCAGTAAAACTCTCTTACCCAAGAAGCATTGACCTCAGTCAGGTTTCTCTCCAGGAAAAACCAGCCTCTTTGTTTGATCTGATCAGAGGTGTATTGTTGGAGTTCTTCTGGAATTTTCAGAGTCCGCTCCAGGTATAGGTTCCGAGAGGTTGCAAACACCGGATACTTTAATTCGCAGTATTTGTTTGCAATCTTGATGGGATCAGTAGTAGAGAGTAGCTGGTCAGCCTTCTCCTGCGGGGTAAAGTGTTTCTCCCGCCAGGAGTCATCATGCATGATGTCCAGGATGGACATAGAGGATTCTCCTCTTTTACGTTTGCCAGTTGTTGCCTTACCTTTTCCTTTTCTTTGGGTGTCAGACATCCTGAAAAATAGAAATCAAGGATATAATAAAAACAGGAAAACAAGGAGGCAAATAACAAAAGAAGCACATAATGGCAAAGGAGCAGTAGAATGATGAAAATGAGTTAAGTAAATGTGCATTAAGGATTGTATAGGAGTTAGAAAATTGAGAAGAAAAATTCACAATCCAAAATGTAAGATCCATAGAATTCATGTTAATTAGGAAAACCACAAACATGCCTTGAGTTAAAATAAAAGTAAAGAGTGAGTCAAAAAGCAGAGGGGGTTGTTAGAAAGTTAAAAGTGGTGTGAAATTGAAAAAGAGGTTAGAAATAAAAAATCAGTGAGTTAGTAAAAAGAAAGTTAAGGTAGGCAGCATGATGATTGGTATCTAAGTAACAAGGATACACAATTATAAGCTATAGGCAACTCATATTCAAATAAGGAAGTTGATGATGATTCATATGGATATAGAAATAGCAGAAATTGGAATCTAAACATCAAAAATGCAGATTATTATCCAGGAAATTAAAAAGAGTAAGAAAGCTTGCCCTGGCATTCATGCAATGGTTTGGTAAAAGCAGAGTAAAGAAGAGTGCAAATTGCCAAAACCAAGACATGAATGAAAATCAAAACGGTTTACAGAAATTTGGGCAGCATTTCGGCTAAAATTGGATGTTCCCAGAAAATAAACAGCAACAGAATAGTTCATATAAGTTAAAATAAACTGCAAATAGATATAAATAAGATGAACATGAAGGAACATTCGCAGTAGCAGCATGAATAGTAAGAACATCATATGAACAATACGTAGAGCATAGCAACAGCAGAATTGCAAAAAGTATAAAGCAAGTAGCATGAACAGCGCAATTAATCAGGCCTAAATCCACTAACCACATCCTAGGCTACCTAACCACCTAGAATTCACTACAACATGCATATCTAACTAGCCTAATTATGAACATAAACAAAAAATTATGGTATTAACTATGAATTCAAAGAAGGGTGGCGTTCGGTGGAACCTGGTAGGCGTATGAATGAAAGTGGGGCAGAGAGATGGTAGGGGGTGGCTGCGGTGGTGGCTGACACGGCGGTTGAGGGTGGTTGGCGCGGCGGTGGTGGCTATTCGGAGGCAGGGGGTTTCGGGTAGGGTAATGGAGGTAGGGTTTAAGGGGGAAGGAAGGGAAGGGGGGCGTGGGTGGTTGGTGGAGGCGCGGCAGTGACGGCGCGGTAGGCGGTGGTTGTCGCGGAGGGGGTAGCGGTGGTGGAGGGAAGAAAAGGAAAGAAGAAGAAGAAAGAGAGGGAAGGAAGAAGGGGGTGGCGTTGTGGTGGGGTCTGGGTGGTTGACGGTGGGGCGGTGGTCGTTGGTGGTGGCTGGAAGTTGGTAGTGGTTGGTTGCAGAGAAGAGAGGAAGGAAAAGGGGGTTAGAGGGGCACGAATGGGTAGGGTTTCGCGTGGCTGGGTGTTATCGAATTTGAATCCACGCGATCGCGTGGGGCACGCGGTCGCGTGGCTGGGGTGGAATGGGGGTTGACGCGATCGCATGAGTGATGCAATCGCATGGAATGGGTAAAAGGATGAATGACTCGGTCACGTGAGCCATGCGACCGCGTCGCTGGAAATTGTGCTAAACACACAATTCCAGCGTCGTTTCAGTGCAACTCTCTGTCTCCTTTGGGGTGTTGTGCAATCCACGCGACGCGATTGCGTCGCTCACGCTTTCGCGTGGGATGGGTGTTGTGCAAGTTACGCGACCGCATCAGGGACGCGACTGCGTGGGTCGTTTTGTGCGAAACGCGCAACAGCCGCATGATTCCAGCCCAACTTTTTGGGCGTTGGATCCTTACGCCGATTTCCAGATCACGTGGCCGCGTGAATGACGCGGATGCGTGGGAAGTGTTTTTCGCAACTGACGCGATCGCATAAGTGATGCGGTCGCGTCGCGCGCCCTTTCTTTTTTTTTATGCAGGTATGCAATTATGCAGTATGCAATGCGAGTGAATAATATTCAGGTTCAATTAAAAAGGAAATAAAAATAAATAACATGAAATAAAACTGAAAAAGGAACGACCATACCATGGTGGGTTGTCTCCCACCTAGCACTTTTAGTTAAAGTCCTTAAGTTGGACATTGGATGAGCTTCCTGTTATGGCGGCTTATGCTTAAATTCATCCGGAAATCTCCACCAATGTTTGGAATGCTAATGGCCTCGGGGGTCCCAAACTAGGCATGTAAAGCTTCTGAGCAGCTTCAAACAGATTCTCAAGTTCCCGGGGTGGCGAATGTCAGAATAGATTCAAGGATCCCAAACTTTACTTTTAAATCCGCCTCTGTCTTGATCTATATTTTTCCATCCGGGCGGTTTAGAAAGTAGATTCTCACCATGGTGACCAAACGTTTTCCGAGATCCATTCGATTGATCATGATGCCAATCCGTGCACTTCGAGTTGAAGCGTGGAACCTTATTGAACCTTGTGCACCAGCTCTGAGTATGAGCCATTTCCTTCTTACTCTTAAAGCCGCAGAGAGCTCTAAGCTGGCCATCTGTTTCAAGCAACCCATATTCAAGTGGAAAAATAAAGCTAAAGGTGGTAATGGCCTTGGGATAGGTATTTCCAGTGGTTCTGTAAGTTCTACTCCCTTGTGCTCTTCTGTGAATTTCTTCACTTCCTTGCAGACTTCTTCAAATTCATCCATGTCCTGATCAAATCCTTCTATGTCTTCCTCGTCACTTAAGTCATAAACGGGAGGTTGAGATAAATCTACCTCCGCATCATCTTCGTATTCACTTGGGGAAGATTCTTCGATCTCAGAGAACTCACTTGCGGATGCAAGTTCATTACTAGGAGAACTTGACTTGAGATTATCATCATCAAGGAAACTTGCTTCTTGGATTATTCCGTCTAGTTCTTCATAAAAGACTTACTTTGGGAGTTGTGCACTATCCTCCTTAGCATCAATTGTAACGTCCTTGACAGAATTTTTCACAATTCTGGATTCGCATGGAAGTTCAACTTCTCCTAAGTCTTTAACCAACTCTTCTTCTTTTACAATGATAGCTTCCTCTACTTGTTCCAGTACGAAGTCATGCCCTGTTCTGTCCACTGGAGTTTCTAGTATCTCCTTCATACTACGCT
>NC_029791.2:76509772-76526461 GCF_000816755.2 Arachis ipaensis
ATTATTATTATTATTATTATTATTATTATTATTATTATTATTATTATTATTATTATTATTATTATTATTATTATTATTATTATTATTATTATTATTATTATTATTATTATTATTATTATTATTATTATTATTATTATTATTCATTCCTTTTTCTCTTTTTCTTTTCTTTTCTTTCCTTTTCTTTTTTTATTTTTTTTTATTTTTTTTGTATTGACAAAGTATGTACACTAAATCTTTTTTCTTTTATCATAAAAAAGAGATGCATATATTTTAAGTAATGAATGCATGAGTGTTTACCCATTTTTTTAAAATTTCTCAATGAATACCCAAAGTAAACTTACTACCAATGTTTTCCCAAAAGTTCTCCCACACTTGATTGACACACACTCCTCATCCCAAGCTAATCAAAGATACAATCCATGGACATTAATGATTTTTCACTTAGGGCAAAAGATGTACTTAAAATTAGAATAAAATGGGGGATTAAAAGGCTCAAAAGTGGGTTACAAAGGTAAATGTAAGGGTTGGCCATATGGGTTAGTGAGTTTTAATTTCAAAAATGGCCTCAATCATACTAAATACATTCAAAACATCAAATATAGTACATAAAGACTCAAGCAAATCTAAGATCACAATCATAAAAGAGTATAGCACACACGAACAAAGTTTATGGTTGAAAATGTGCAACCACACAATTAAAGCTCAAATCCCACTTGGTGTTTTGTTCTAGCTCTTTGCTATGTTCCGTAAAATACTTCAAGCAAGTTGAAAAACACGTTTTTAAATCTAATCAATGGAACGCCCTAAAAGAGATTTCTTGAAAATTCCTTTGTTGTTTTTACCAACTTATTTCCTATACCATGCAACATGCAAATGCAAATATTTACTACAATAAGACTATAAGAAGGTTAAGACATATATAAGCAAACTAAGCAAAATGCAATGTCATGAAATACTAACAAATATTCACAAAAACATAACTATAAAAAACTAAAAAACAGTGCAAAGTATTTAGAAAGAGAAATTTACGCCCCAAAATTTTGGATCCTCCCCCACACTTAAACATTGCACAGTCCTCTGTGCGTGCATATAATCGGTGGGACGAAGATCTAAGAGGCTCCACCTTCAGCTGGTGGTCACTGGGGCTCGGGTTACTATAGAAAACAAATAAACAGGAATTGAGAAAGAGGTCATAAAAGAGCAATAGGTTGACCATAACTAAAGTGAATTGAATATATGAGATATTGGATATTGAAATTGTGCAAGTGAAAGCGCAAAATTGATATAGAAGCACAATAAATAATAACTAATCCAATAATGAAAAGAAAACTCCTTATTCATCCTGAAACATAATGAAATAGTCATATGGTAAAGGTACTTGTTGCAAAAAGTGATAAGCTTGATAAGAATCAAGTCAAGTCACTCAAACAAATGCAAGGAATTAACAAGAAACGAGTACCGGTCATGTGATTAATTTGATATGAAAATCATGATGAACAAGTAATTTCAACTCAATTCACTTAATTCAATATGCACTCATAAATAATTTGTCCTAGGATGCAATCAAAACAAGAATTATCAAACCCACTAGGTACTAGTATTTAAAGCAAAGTATAAGCGCATTGATGAAATTCAATCAAGAAGCAACCCAATCAACATCAATCAAACACTTGTAATTTATTTAATTAACAAACAACTAAACCAAAACTAATATAATCACTAAAATGAAAATGAAATGCAATTAAAACTAAGTAGAATAAGTAGAAATAGGGCAAAAGCAAGAGAAGAGAAAGAGAGGTAGAAGGGGAGGAAATGCGTTAGGGCGTAGCTTAAAGTGCATCCAAAAGTATGCCCAAAACAGCACTTGTGCGTATGCACAAACATGTGTGTGTACACACACTAGGTGAAAAATGGAAGGTGTGCGCTCGCACAGACATGTGCGAACACTCCGAGCAGAGAGGGAATTAAGAAGTGTGCGTACGCACAGAAGACTTTTGTTTGAAAGGATTATGTGTGCGTGTGCACACACAATGCTGTGCATACGCACGGGGTCAGAAATGGTTAAGAAGCACACGCACAGAGAGGTGTGAGCGCTCCCAACAGAAGGGATGCAAATGAGTGTGCGTGCGCACAGACGGGTGCGCACGCACAAAGTGGTGACTTTTGGGTTGTTGTGCTTACGCACACGCCTGTGCGCAAGCATAAGGAGCAAAACCTGGGATGCGCACATGCACAGAGACGTGCGAGCGCTCCCAATAAGGGCTGTGCAGACAAGTTGTGCGTACGCACAAGGCTGTGCGCACGCACAATGCCCTGTTTTTCCAAAAATTTTGCCTTAAATTCTAAGGCACTCAACTTTAGCTCAACACAAATTTCAACCCAAAACATTCAGAAATCCATAAATTCATGATTTAAACAAAAATTAACCTAACTAAGCTCAAAATTAAACTAATTCTAGGCTAACTAAGAAAAGTAAGAATGCAATAAACTAAGACTATAAACAAGAAAAAAGGTTAAAAAGATGTTACCGTGGTGGGGTGTCTCCCATCTAGCATTTTGGTTTATAGTCCTTAAGTTGGACTTATTGAGAAGACTCTTGTTAGGGTGGCTTGTGTTTCCATTCTCCTTGAATCTCCATCCAAGCTTGCACTTCAAAGCTCCTCCGGGATCCCATATTCTAGTTTTTCGTTCTCCTTCTCGTTGATCTTTATGCTTCAACCCAGATGGACAAACTCTCACATTACCCTTGAAGCAACCCAACACTTTCCAGAAATCACCCAATTGTGCTTTACATCCCACTGGAGCTCCAATTCTTGAATTGGTTTTCTTGAAGAACCTTGGGTTCACTTGGTAACCAATACTCCTTTCTACACCATGTACCAACCCAAGAAGGACCTTAAACTGGTAATCCGTCTCCAGGATAGCATATTGATAGGGGCCAATGAAGTTCATAGATGAAATTGTCACCCACTCAATTTGCTCCTTGAATGGAGTTACTCTTGTAGATTCCACCTCTTGGTTGTCAACTCCTTCCTCACCAACCTCTTTCTCCTCTTCCCCATCACTTAAGTCATACCTTAGAGGTTGTGTGAAGTCCACATCAACCTCTTCTTCAAATCCAATGGGGGAAGGTCCATTGAGATCATTGAGGGGATAGACCAATGCGGACAAAAAATCATCAATGATGGAATCCACATCTTGATCAATCTCCCTCAATTCTCCCTTTACCTCTTCCGGTTCAAATACTTCCTTTTCTTCATCTTGTTGAAATCCATGCTCTAGCCCTTCTTCTTTCCCTTGAGGCTCCACGTTCTCCTCCTCACTACACCCTTTAGTCAATTCTTGACATTCTTCAAAAGGAGTGCCTTGATCGGATGAGCGTAGGAGGACTAAGCGGTTCACCGCTTCGACTCTGGTAGCCACGAATTGTCATTGTGTCCTTCGGAATTCTTCTTGCACTTAGAGAAAGGCTTAAAGCTCTTGTACTTATTGGGACAAGGGTTAGAGATCTCCACAATTAGATAAGAGAGAAGGTTCATTGGGTGGGATAAAGGTTGTATATGTGGGAGGTAGTTCATGTTGATGAGTATCTGATGTGTGGAAAACAATCCAACACAAAACTCACCGGCAAGTGTACCGGGTCGCATCAAGTAATAATAACTCACATGAGTGAGGTCGATCCCACAGGGATTGAAGGATTGAGCAATTTTAGTTTAGTGGTTGATTTAGTCAAGCGAATCAAGTTTTGGTTGAGTGGTTTGTAATTGGCAGAAACTAAATTGCTTGAAATGTAAAGGGGGAGGGAAGAATTACAGTAAATTAAAGAGCAAGAAAGTAAAGAAGCTGAATCTTAAAGTGCAAGTAATATAAAGTGCAGAAACTTAGATTGCAAGAAATACAAATGGCTGAAGCTTAAAGTGCAAGAAATGTAAATTTCTTGAATCATAAAAGGAATTGGGAATTGGGATTGCAGAATTTAAACAAGAACAAGTAAATTGCATTAAGCGGAAAGGCAAAATATGAATTGAAGTGAAGTAGATCTCAAACAGAAGAGTAAAATGCTTTGAGGAATAAACCAGAAAGTGACTGATGCTTAATTTGCAGCAATTTAAAAGAGGGTTGAAGATCTCAGGAGTGGAAGAGACTAGAAAACAAGTCTAGATCTCAAATCCTTCCTCGATCCAACAAGAACAATTGCAAAAGAAATAAAGAAAAGTAAATTACAGCAAAAGTAGAAGAGTGAAACAGTAAACAGAAATGGAAATTGAATTATGCAGAAAAGTAAACAAGAGATCTCAAGGTGAGATTGAAACAGAAGTTCCTCAATTCTCCACCCAAGATCAAAAGCAAGAAAATAAAAGAGTGCTCAAGCAAGAACAAGGAAGAAGAGAGATCAATTCCCCTTCCCAATTCTCTATGATCTAAATTCAAAAGTAAAAGCTCAAAATGAAAATGAAAGTTCAAAGAAAATTTCAAAGTAAAGTCTAGAGGTCCTAATTAAATCAAACTAGCTCCTATTTATACACTTTCTATTCTTGGATTTTTAGAATTTGGGTGGGCTTTTTAATTTGGTGAAGATTTGAATTTAATTGGATTTTTGATTGAATTTTCAGCCCATGTGAAAATTGCTCCCAGGAGGATGCTCTGCTCATGTGGGGAGCAGAGCATCGGAGCTTTGTGTGGGGATCCTTGTTGCGTCCAAGGCTGGGAGAAGCATCAGGGGAATGCTCCGCTCATGTGGGGAGCAGAGCATTGGCTTGTGTGTGGGGGATGTCTTGCGCTGGCTTGTGCTTCCTTGGACCGTGTCATGATGCGTGCAACAAGCTCTCTGGCCGTGTCAATTGCGCGCCTCATGCTCCCTTGGCCCGTGTCATGATGCTTGTGTGCGCCAAGGAGTAGCGCTCTGCTCTCCTTGTGAGCTGAGCATTGGTGCTTCCAAGGGGAGGTCCTTGGTTCGAACCCTTGGTGAAGGCATGCTGGTTTTTTTTCTTTGTGAAGGAAGTAGCGCTTCTCTCTCTCCTTTTCCTTGAGGTACTTGGTTCGAACATTGGAGGATGCTTTTGGTGTATTTTACTCTTGCCAAGCTTTGTAGTAGCGCTCCCTATTCTCCCCTTTGCTCATGGGTTCGAATCTTGGAGAGAACAACTGGCACACATTTCCTTGGAATTATTTTTTATGAGAGCCCGATAAGGCTCCCAAGGAGAGCAGAGCATTGCTTTTCCTTTCCTTGTTTCTTGGCTTCAAATTGTGCTCCGCTCTTAAGGGGAGCAGAGCATTGAAGCTTGCCTCCATGGTTCATTGTTGCGCTCCCTTGGAGAGCACTGGGCTCTTGGAGAAAGCTTCGTGGCTTTCCTTCATTGTTGTGCCACACTTCTTCTCTTTCTTGGGCCACGCTTCTTAGGCAACGCTTCTTATTTTCTTCATTTCTTCACCTACAATTAATCAAAACAACCAATCAAAGTATCACTAAATTCACAAGGTTTATATATCATTAAAAATCTATTAAATTTAGCTTAAACCTCATTATTTAGCATCAATTAAATGGTGGTTGTTTGATTCAAAGAAACCATGCATTTTCATTCCAAATTACTTACTTAGAATGCAAGAAAGTGCATAAAACCAAATAAAAACAAAGAAAAAGACTAGTAAAACTAGGCTAAGATGACTTGTCATCACAACACCAAACTTAAAACTTGCTTGTCCCCAAGCAAGCACTAAACATAAGAGAAGATAGAATGAACTAGAGAAGTACATATGTCCTTATTAAGCAAATAGTTGAATTTGGTTTATGGGGTTTTATGCAGATCAAAAGTAGCTCATTTATTACTTGCTGTCAAAACAAACAATGTTTCCTTAAGGGTTCACCAAGGTTGCTGCTATAATGCCTTACTTTTTGCTTATTTCCCTTGTTAGTTTTTTCTTCTTTCTTTTGCATTAAAGAGCTTATTTCTTATTGAAGGCTTGGTGGCAAATGTTGCAGTGGCCTTTGGCTTAATTTTACTCAACATTTTTTCACCACAGACACATGGCTCACCTTTTTCCTCCTAGGATCATTGATGCCCAGCATCTCTTTGGATAACTAAGTGTTTTGTAGCTAGGTTGCTCTTTATTGTGGACTTTCAGTTGGCAATCCCAAATCAGTTGATCTAAGTGGCCAAGTTTTGAAATACTCCTTAGAACTTACTTGTCCAAGTATATCCCAGTACAAAAACACCACAGGCATGTGTCCTAGGGTCCAAGCTATTGGTGTCTAGCCTTATTGTTTGTTTCTTTGCCAACTTTTAACTTTTCTTCTTTTTTTTTTTCTTTCTGTTTTGATTTATTTTCAAGGGACTTTCATTAATTGAAGAATCATAGCAGCAAAATAGCTTAAGCTTTAAGTAACAAGTCATTTTGCAGCATTTATTCTATGAGCTATCAATTAAATCAAACACATACCACCACTAACTTTCATTCTAACTTTTGCAACATTGAACAATTACTTTTCCAAATCAAACATCTTTCTTTTATTCATACAGCAAGGGAACAAAACAAAATACTAAAGCTAATGAATGATGATAAGATTCTAATGCAAGTAATCTATTAAAGCATTAAAATGTAAAACATAAAGGCATTAAAATGCAAAACATAAAAGCATTGAAGGTATATCATGTCTCAGACATACATCTTTCTTATTTAAATAAAAGTAAAAAGAACTTTACCACCTCTATTTGTCAGGCATTTTCATTCTGCTGGATTCTCCCCTCTTCTTTTTCCTCGTCTTTATATAATCTTGAGATTCTTCGCCAGGGCATCTTCTGTCCCAGACAGAGTCTAGGAAGCCCGAGAGTCCAACATCCTCTAATCTGTTTTGCATACGTGCTGAGTATCTATATGTTCTTGCTCTCTGCTAGTTCACTAACTCAGGGCACATCCCAAATGGTTTAATCTGTGGATTTATTGCTGGCATGCTATGAGTTAAGTAATCCAGCTTGGCTTGGGTATCTTCATCATATTCTATCCTATCCACATCCCTACACTCTCCAATGGTATGATGTATGTTCTTCCATTGATACAAATTGTGAGTGTACTCCCCATATTTGGCTTGAGTCAAGAACATTTTGTCGTATGACTCTTTGAGATTTTCTATTTGTTCCTTCTGCCCTTCAAGAATTTTGGCTGGAATTCTTGTTGTTGGATCATCATTTGTTGCTGCCAGCTTTCTTGTCTTTCCTCTATTATGTGCTGCCAAGCTTCATTTTGCTCCCTGTCTTTCAGATATTTCTCCTGGTGCTCTAGATATTGCTCTTGGTGTCTCACATTTTGTTGTGATATTTCCTCAAGAGCTCTTTGTAGTTGACTCATATCTATGGCACTGTGAGCTTGTTCTTCCCCTTCTTCTGGTCTTCTTCTTCTTTGGGGTCTTTCTTCTTGATCATCATCCTCATTAATCCCTTCCATGCTTCTCTTTGTGATTCTCGACCCCCTTCTTACTTTTTCTGTGTCCTCATCTTCAAAAATCACCCCAGCTTTATTGCACAACCTTAGAATTGTGCTTGAATGGCCGAGCCTAGTAGATTTGGTTGTGCTATTAGCTATCTCTTGAATACTGTCGGCTATGAGTTGTGCAAGGTTGATTTCTCCTCCATGTAGAATACAGTATGTCAAAAGTGCTCGCCTGATTGTGACCCCTGAGGTATTTCCAATAGGGAGTATGGATCTCCTCACTATCTCATACCACCCCTTTGCCTCAGGAATGAGATTTATTCTTTTCAATTGGCTTGGGACTCCTTTCGAATCTCTTTCCCAGTCTGTGCCTTCCAAGCATATCCCCTGTAGGATTTCATCAGGGTCATTCTCTCTCTGCAATCTGTCCTCATAGCTGGGCTCTTCATAAGTTATGGTTCTCAACTTCAAGGCCCTTGTAATGGATGCTAGACTGAAATCCACTTCACTTCCTCTAACATAGCTTTTGTAAGGAGTGCTGTCTTTACTCTCTTTCACAGCATTTGCATAGAACTCCCTGATCATGACTGCACTAATCTTGGGGAGGGGATCGCATAGAAGGTCCCACCTTCTTTCCTTAGTGATTTGCCTCATGATGGGGTATTCCCCGTCCCTAAGCTCAAAACCCTTTCATGAATGATGTGCTTTGTTTTCATGAATCTATGATATTTTCTTTCATGAAACTGAGATATGAACTTTCTTGCATCATAGGATGGGGGTTCGGCTACCATGAGCTCCTTGCTTGGCCTTCTCCTTGAACTTGATGAAGCCATAAATGCAATCAAAAGGATGAGACAAGGGTGGACTTAAGGTTGGTTGAGGTATGGTTTTGTGGTGTAGAGAGAGTGAAGAAAGAAATGTTGCTGTTATGAGGGGAGTGGTGTGTATAGGCTTGCACAAAGTGGGAACAAAGACTTATGTTTGTAAGGAAGGCTTGTAGGAACATGTGATGTAAGAGATGTCTCAACTTATTTATAGGCAAGGTATTAAAATATTGGACGAAGACCACTCTTGAGGAGTGATTCGGTCATGACTTGTGAAGGGTGAAGATTGAGTTGAACAACATAGTAACCTCATGAGATGAACGGCTTGCATGTTCTCTTGAGGATTGACAAGGATTCTCTTCCCATTGGTTGCATGAGGTTCGTCCTTCAAGGTGAGTAGCATGCAGATTTTTGCTTTCCAAGGTTGGCACATCTCTCTAGGCACATGTGATCCCTCTCTTGACTTGTCATAGCCGTTTCTTCATCTTGTCTTTTCCTCAACCCCTTTTTCCTAATTAAATCAAAATGATATGCTTTAAAACTCAATTAAGGCACGGTGATAAAGTGGTAAATGCTTACACTATTTATTATGTTCCTTAGTCATGAAAGATCAATTGTGTCCCTTACTTAGTGAACCAAGGTTTGGTGAACACCAAACTTGTCTCTTGCTAAGGGATCAATGTTAAAACAAGCATTTGTCACAATTGATACTTTCATCATAAATTCTAATTCATTTCCTAACATAAATTCCTAAAATAGGACAATGCATGATTCATCTATGCATGATTTTGATTTTCTGAACATAAGTTGATCTTTCTTCAAGATTGGCACATAGGCAGACACCAAACTTAGTGTTTGGTCATATACTTCATCAAAGTGACTAAGCATATGATCTAAGAATGCTTAAAAAGCTGATTTTTTTTGTGCTGTCAAGCACACCAAACTTAGAAGTCTGGCATGTGTTTCAAATAATGCATCTTCCAAATATGTCTGAGAGAATTCAAAATCATGCTAGGGTGATCATGATTTATTGAATTAAAAAAAAAAACAAGCAGGAATCTTAAATCATGGGTTGCCTCCCATGGAGCGCTCTTTTATTGTCATTAGCTTGACATTGAACCCCTCTTTTATGGTGGTTGATGACTGTAATGTCTCAGCTTGTCCCCCCTGACTGTGAGCTTCTTCTTTGTTCCTTGATGCTCAATCTCAGCATGCTCCAGTGAGAGTATTTTGCTGACTGTATAGTAATCATCAATTTGTTGACTTGCTTCCAGTTGTTGATAGATCAGCTATACTTTATCACCTTTGGAGAACCCCTCTATTGGAATCTTTTTGTTCTTCCAACCATTTTTGGTTTTGTTCTTGTTTCTCTTCCTTCTTTTTGTTGATCTTTTTTCTTTGACAGTAGGCTTCACTTTGAGGTTTTTCTTCTTGATTGCTAACACTCCAATGTCTTCTTGAATTTCTTCATCATTCTGCACAATCTCTTTCTCTTTTTGCCTTGCTGTATTATCTATTTCTTGCTTTGGAAGCTAACTATCGATCGTCTTGTTGATTCCTTCCTTCCACTGCAATTTTTCCTTGTCGGTTTCCATACAGTCCTTCTTTTCATCAATGAACTGTGTTTCTGGAAGTACATTCAAGGTAACTCTTTCATCATGCATTCTGAGGGTCAATTCTCCTTGCTCTACGTCTATAATGGCTCTAGCAGTGGCCAAGAATGGTCTTCCCAGTATAATGGAATCACCTTCATCCTTATCTGAATCTAAGACCACAAAATCTGCAGGGAATATGAATTTGTCCACCTTGACTAGAAGGTTCTCAATCACACCCCTGGGACATATCATTGACTTGTCCACCAGTTCTAAAGACATTTGTACTGGTTTCACTTCTTCTATGCACAGCTTTTTCACTAGAGAGGAGGGCATTAGATTGATACTAGCTCCTAAGTCACACATTGCCTTGTTGATGGTCATACTACCAATGGCACAAGGTAGAAAGAAACTTCCAGGATCTTCAAGTTTCGGGGGAAGTCCTTTCTGGATTAATGCTCTGCATTCTTCAGTGAACAGTATAGTTTCATTAACTTGCCAACTCCTCTTCTTGTTGATAAGCTCTTTCAAGAACTTTGCATACAGGGGCATCTGTTCCAATGCTTCAGCCAGTGGAATGTTTATCTCCAATTTCTTGAAGACTTCAAGGAATTTAGGGAAGTGTTGGTCCTTAGTCTCTTTGCTGAACCTTTGAGGATATGGCAATGGAGGTGTGAAGTTCACTCCCTGCCTTTGTTCCTTGGTTGGCTCTCCTATCGCTTCCTTCTCTTTTCTTGATTTATGTGGCTGGTCTTCCTTTTCTTGAGCCTGATTCTGAGTTTGCTTGCTTGCTGTTACATCCTCATCATTGGCTTTCTCTTCTTCAGCTTTTTTCTTGTCACTTTCCTTTGGCTTTTTAGTTACTTCTTCATTTTTCACCAGGATCTTTCCACTCCTTAGTTGTATTGATTTGCACTCCTCCTTTGGATAAGGAATGGTGTCGCTTGGTAGTGAGCCTGATGGTCTTTCGATGGTAATCTGCTTGGAGAGCTGTCCAATTTGCCTCTCCATATTCTTCATGGAGGCTTCCTGGTTCCTTGTTGTCATCTCTTGGTGCTTCATCAATTTTTCCATTAAGAGCTCCAAGTTGGTAATCCTCTGAGAGTCTTGTGAGATTGGTTGGTTGTGGGGTGTTGAGGGCTGAGGGTAAGTGTTTTGGTTGGAGGCTTGGTTATTGGATGGATGATGGTTAGAGTTGGGGTAAGTGTTTTGTGATTTTCTGTATGTGTTTTGGTTATTATTCTGCTGGTTGTTGTGGTTTGTATTTTTCCAACTGTTTTGGTTTGAGTTTCTTTGCCATGGTTGTTGAGGTTGATTGTGATTGTCTCCCCATCTGAGGTTGGGGTGGTTCTTCCATGAGGGGTTGTAAGTATTACCATAGACTTCATTTGGCCCAGAATTTTAGTTGTGCATGTACTGGACTTGTTCTTGCTGTTGCTCCTCTTGAGTCTCTTCATTTTGCCCCCATGTGGTTGATGGTTGGCTTGTGTTGACTGCTGCAACTTGGAGATTCTCAATCCTCTTGGCCATTTGCTCAAATTGTTGTTGAATTTGCTGCTGCATCATTTTGTTCTGAGCTAGGATTGAGTCCACTCCTTCCAACTCCATCACTCCTTTCCTTTGTGATGGTTGGCGCTGCCTTTGATGAACAAAGAAAGACTGGTTATTGGCCACCATATCAATGAGATTTTGGGCTTCCTCTGCAGTTTTCATGAGTTGCAAAGATCCTCCAGCTGAGTGATCCAATGCTTCCTAGGATTTCAAAGTCAAGCCTTCATAAAAATTCTGCAACTTATCCCACTCAGTGAACATTTCAGGAGGGCACTTCCTGATTAGAGCCTTGTATCTCTCCCATGCCTCATAGATGGGTTCAGCTTCCATTTGTGTGAATGTTTGTACCTCAGTCTTCAACCTAATGATCCTTTGAGGTGGGTAAAATTTAGCAAGGAACTTGGTTACTAGATCATCCCAATTATTGATGTTATCTCTTGGGAAGGACTCCAACCATTGAGTGGCTTTGTCTCTGAGAGAAAATGGAAATAACAGTAGCTTGTAACTGTCAGGGTGCACACCATTGGTTTTGACAGTGTCACAAATCCTCAAGAAGGTAGACAAGTGTTGGTTAGGGTCTTCAAGTGGTCCTCCTCCATAAGAGCAATTATTTTGAACCAAGGTGATGAGTTGTGGCTTCAGTTCAAAGTTATTTGTATTAATATTTGGGGTAAGGATACTACTCCCACAATGTCTAGGATTTGCAAAAGTGTAGGAAGCCAAAACTCTCTTCTGTGGTGTATTATTGTTGTTATTGGCTGCTCCTTCTGGTGGATTTGGTGGATTTGTTAAGTGTTCCTCCATATCTTGGAATTCTTCTTCTGAATCCTCTTCTCCAACAATTTTTTTCCCTCTTTCAGCTCTCCTTAATCTCCTGAGAGTTCTTTCGTCTTGTTCACAAAAAGTGGGTATAACTCTCCTTGTACCTGACATACAATCAAAACAAAAAGAATCACACAAAACCCATTGCTAGAGTGAAATTTTAGTTAGCTTAAGCAAAAATTCAAACAGTTAGTGTGTTAGTTAAAAGTCAAAGAAACAGAAAATAAAAAGTGCTAGATCTAGATCTCCACTTCACTTAATCATTGTCAATCTAATTAAATCCCGGCAACGGTGCCAAAAACTTGATGTGTGGAAAACGATCCAACACAAAGCTCACTGGCAAGTGTACCGGGTCGCATCAAGTAATAATAACTCACATGAGTGAGGTCGATCCCACAGGGATTGACGGATTGAGCAATTTTAGTTTAGTGGTTGATTTAGTCAAGTGAATCAAGTTTTGGTTGAGTGGTTTGTAATTGGCAGAAACTAAATTGCTTGAAATATAAAGGGGGAGGAAAGAATTGCAGTAAATTAAAGAGCAAGAAAGTAAAGAAACTGAATCTTAAAGTGCAAGTAATATAAAGTGAAGAAACTTAGATTGCAAGAAATACAAATGGCTGAAGCTTAAAGTGCAAAAAATATAAATTGCTTGAATTATAAAAGGAATTGGGAATTGGGATTGCAGAATTTAAACAAGAACAAGTAAATTGCATTAAGCGGAAAGGCAAAATATGAATTGAAGTGAAGTAGATCTCAAACAGAAGAGTAAAATGCTTTGAGGAATAAACCAGAAAGTGACTGATGCTTAATTTGTAGCAATTTAAAAGGGGGTTGAAGATCTCAGGAGTGGAAGAGACTAGAAAACAACTCTAGATCTCAAATCCTTCCTCGATCCAACAAGAACAATTGCAAAAGAAATAAAGAAAAGTAAATTGTAGCAAAAGTAGAAGAGTGAAACAGTAAACAGAAATGGAAATTGAATTATACAGAAAAGTAAACAAGAGATCTCAAGGTGAGATTGAAACAAAAGTTCTTCAATTCTCCACCCAAGATCAAAAGCAAGAAAATAAAAGAGTGCTCAAGCAAGAACAAGGAAGAAGAGAGATCAATTCCCCTTCCCAATTCTCTAAGATCTAAATTCAAAAGTAAACGCTCAAAATGAAAATGAAAGTTCAAAGAAAATTTCAAAGTAAAGTCTAGAGGTCCTAATTAAATCAAACTAGCTCCTATTTATACACTTTCTATTCTTGGATTTTTAGAATTTGGGTGGGCTTTTTAATTTGGTGAAAATTTGAATTTAATTGGATTTTTGATTGAATTTTCAGCCCATGTGAAAATTGCTCCCAGGAGGATGCTCTGCTCATGTGGGAGCAGAGCATTGGAGCTTTGTGTGGGGATCCTTGTTGCGTCCAAGGCTGGGAAAAGCATCAGGGGAATGCTCCGCTCATGTGGGGAGCGGAGCATTGGCTTGTGTGTGGGGGATGTCTTGCGTTGGCTTGTGCTTCCCTGGACCGTGTCATGATGCGTGCAACAAGCTCTCTGGCCGTGTCAATTGCGTGCCTCATGCTCCCTTGGCCCGTGTCATGATGCTTGTGTGCGCCAAGGAGTAGCGCTCTGCTCTCCTTGTGAGCTGAGCATTGGTGCTTCCAAGGGGAGGTCCTTGGTTCGAACCCTTGGTGAAGGCACGCTGGTTTCTTTTCTTTGTGAAGGAAGTAGCGCTTCTCTCTCTCCTTTTCCTTGAGGTACTTGGTTCGAACCTTGGAGGATGCTTTTGGTGTATTTTACTCTTGCCAAGCTTTGTAGTAGCGCTCCCCATTCTCCCCTTTGCTCATGGGTTCGAATCTTGGAGAGAACAATTGGCACACATTTCCTTGGAATTATTTTTTATAAGAGCCCAATAATGCTCCCAAGGAGAGCGGAGCATTGCTTTTGCTTTCCTTGTTTCTTGGCTTCAAATTGTGCTCCGCTCTCAAGGGGAGCAGAGCATTGAAGCTTGCCTCCTTGGTTCATTGTTGCGCTCCCTTGGAGAGCACTGGGCTCTTGGAGAAAGCTTCGTGGCTTTCCTTCATTGTTGCGCCACACTTCTTCTCTTTCTTGGGCCACGATTCTTAGGCAACGCTTTCTTATTTTCTTCATTTCTTCACCTACAATTAATCAAAACAACCAATCAAAGTATCATCAAATTCACAAGGTTTATATATCATTAAAAATCTATTAAATTTAGCTTAAATCTCATTATTTAGCATCAATTAAATGGTGGTTGTTTGATTCAAAGAAACCATGCATTTCCATTCCAAATTACTTACTTAGAATGCAAGAAAGTGCATAAAACCAAATAAAAACAAAGAAAAAGACTAGTAAAACTAGGCTAAGATGACTTGTCATCAGTATCTTGAGGTGGTATGTAAGCAGGTGGATGTTGGTATTGGTGTGGTGTTTGAAAATATGGTGATTGAGAATTATGTTGAGGGTATGGGCCATAGGTATATGGTGCTGGAGGTGCATAATCAAGATGAAATCCACCATATCCTTGGTTTGGGTATGTACAATGGGATGGTTTTGCTCATTGTAATAAGGAGGAGGTTGCTCCTTCCTCAATTGATTTCTCATCCCATGGTGCAATCCAAAGCTAAAGTTATCACTCGCTACAAAATGATGACAACCATACTCCAAGCAAAAAGGGTGATAACTCAAAGGAAATAGGAAAATAAAAACAAAAGACATCAATCAAAAGAAACAAAATTCTAATTACTAACAAAATCAAACAAACAACCCAAAAAGTATCTATTCACACTATTCACATATTCACAACAACCAAAATTATAGTACTTATTGCACTAAGTTCCCCGGCAATGGTGCCAAAAACTCGATGAGCGAGAATTTCACCGGTTTGGATTTTTTCACTTAAAATAACATCCATTGCAAGTATAGACCAAACCAGCAACCAACTCCCAGCATCAAAGTTTAAATTTCAAATAAAAATAACTGACAATAATTAAACCTTGGGTCAACTTCCCTAGAAACTAGTGACAATAAGTGTACAATTTTGGTTGTGAAAAACAAGGAAGTTTTCAATGGTTGATGCAAACAATTAAGAAATAAAAGAACACTTAAAATTGTAATTAATAAACTAATAAAGGAATAAAAAAACTATCTATGTAATATAGACAAGTAATATTTTAAAAATGATGGAAATGTGGTTCAAAACATAAATGAAACCTTGACTTGGGATGAGTTATGGAATCCCTTCCTTGTCATAACCACAACTATGATAATTATAATGGATAAATCTCACCTAGTCAACCCTTAACATTGAGGAGTAAGTCAAGTGAGCATAATTGTTATTAATCCACAAATCCTAGCTAACTTACTAATTACCTTAGTAAAAAGCTAGTGTTAGTGAAAACAATAACAACTAACAACCCAAGAATTATCACTAAATGTCGGACATTATGACTCTAGCATTCTAAATACCGATTTCTCCAAGCCAGCGGGTGAAAATCTACTCCATAATTAAAATTGGCATTTCATCAAACACATGGTAGGCATAACCTTAAAACATGGAAAAATTGTAAAATTACTTGAAACTATGAACAACCAATGATCAAAAGCAACAAAGGCAACTCAATAAACATATAATAACTATCAAACATCAAATTCATCAATTAAAACTCAAAATTACAAAAGCATATATGTATTGACAAAGTGAATTAAAATTATAAGAAAGTGTAGAACAAGTAGTGTAATTCAAGAGAAAATTAAGAGATACTTACAATAGAAACAAGTTAGGATCTAAGATCGAAAGTGGAAAATAAAAACTTGAAATGTAAACCCTCATTAAACCCTATAGAAATTGAGAGAAAACCTAAGCTAAACTACCCTAAACTACCTAAAAACTATCCTAAGTGTGTTGTATGATGTATGTTATGAGTGTGTGTGTTGCTAGCCTCCTTATATGCTCCAAAGCTTTTAGAAATGGGCCAAAAGGCCTCTAAATCGTGAGCCACGTGACAATGAAGTCTGGGACTTGTACGTATGCACACATGCTGATTTCTATCTTGTGCGTACGCTCACTTGGCAATGTGCTTCTCCTTTGTTTTCTTCATGTTCTCTCCCAATTGCATGCTTCTCTTCCACTCTTATCAAGTCATTCCTACATATTACTCCTGAAATAACTCATCAAAATCATCAAGGCATCGAATGGAATGAAAGTGGAATAAAATTGATCAAAATAAGCACAAAATAGCATATTTTTACAATTGGACATAATTTAGAGAGAAAACACAAAAGTATACTATTTAGATGAATAAATGTGGTTTATATGATGAAATCCACTCAATTCAACCCAAAATTTATCCGGATTAAACTCTACACTCCCAATACCTTCAGAGGACGAGTGTATTGGAAAGACGACGTCTCACTTGAGCCCGTGATATTGAGCTTTCTCACACGGCCCACTACTTAGGTATAAACTG
>NC_029791.2:76526862-76551765 GCF_000816755.2 Arachis ipaensis
CTCTGCAGCAGAAAGGTTATGTGAGCAGGAGACTTCCATAACCCTCACATCTCAAATTAGGCGGGAGACTGCCTCGGCCCCTACACCGGCACTGTTACCTCAGACAAGCGGGAGACTGCCACAGCCCTTGCCAAAAGCGCATAGCGATTGTTCAAATCAATGCATGTCACGTGAGCGGGAGACTGCCACAGCCCTCACATCCGAACATAGGCGAGAGACTGCCACAGTCCCTACGACGGAGAACAATGCATGTCACAATCACATAATCAATCTCAGAGGCCACTGCTCATAGCACATTTCCGTTCATACTCATTCCATTAATCGTAGTCATTCATTTTCAAATTCCTCTCCATCATCCATTATCAGTCCTCAAGTTCTTCAAATACAACTTAATCATTCTAAATCTCAAAGTATGGTCAACGAAATACCTCACCACACCACATTTACTACTCTCATCCACAAACCTTCCAAAGCCTAAGTCGCCGTCTTCTAAAACCCGTATATAAATATGTTAATCTCAAACGTAAACCCCTCTATACTAGTCTTAGGGCCTAATTACTATCCACTAGTCTTAAGGAGAAGTTAAAGAAGTTTGGAAAGCTAGAGAACCCTTAAAAGTGAAGAAAACACATTTTCAGCAAAGCAGAGATCACGCGTACGAGTAAACCACGCGTATGCGTGGGAGTACATTATGAAAAGGTCACGCGTACGCATGGGCCACACGTACGCATGGGTGCCATTTCCCTTTCCTCGCATACGCATGCACTTTGCTCTCGTACGCGTAATACCAAACCCGAAAGGGTTGGTCGCGTTGCGTGCAGGTGGTCGTGTACACATGCTGCATCAGACCCAGAAATTAAATGCTACAGAATTTCAATTTTCAAACACCAAACTTTAAACGCTTATAACTTCCACTACAAAACTCCGTTTTTTACAAACTTTATATGAATTTAAAGCTCTTGAAACCATCTTTAATTTTAAATAAAATCCAATCAATTTTGAAAATCGAGGCTCAAGTTATGATTCCTCAAAGTTCATCAAAAACAGATTTTTACCAAATTTCACAGAGTTCCCTATTTTTCTGAAACTCAAAATCAAACCAAAACATTTACAATCATAATTCTTTACCAAAACACTACCACACATTTGCCATTATTCCTCAATCATATCCAAAACATTTCCACACCTAATCACTCAATTCATTCTCAATCCCCATCCGAAAACTCCTCAATATGTTACCAAACCTCATACTCCTCATCATTAACACCACCACCACTACACGCTACAAATTCTCATCAACATTCAACATCAAAAATCAACAATAACGATCATAATCATAAACAACACTTTTACTCATCATTTTATTATCATAATGCATATATCACACGTTACCACACTCCATATCATCCTCTTCATCATCAACCATAAATTCACATACATATAATTAATCACACACCAACATCATTCAATCCTATCTTAGGGTTAACTAGTCTAAGAGTCCAGAAACATTATATATTATGTAAAGGAAACCGAAACCATACCTTGGCCGATTTCCAAAATACACCAAACACCAAAACGAAGCGACTAAGCTCGATCCAAAGCCTCAAACCAACTCCAACAAACACCAAAACTCAATCTAACATCACATAACATACAAACATCAAATCTAGGGTTCACAAAACAACTAAATGCAAGGGTTTAGTGAGACCTTACCTTACCCAACGAGATTAGGAACAAAATCCAACAATATTTTAATGCTAGATCACCCCTAAACAAACAAAAATCTCAAAATCTACTCAAAAACAAAACTCAAAAATGAGAAAATGCTAGGACTGAAAATTGGAGCACAATTTTAGAGATCTTACCTACAAAACTTAGCTACAAATGACGAGCTCAGCGAGAGCGATGTGTGGCCACAAATGGCTCGTCAATCGGAATTCTGTAGCTTAAGTTATGGTCTCCTGAAGAGAAGAGTGAATAGTGACTAACCATCACCTATCTTCTCTCTTAAGCTACGCCCCTTCTTCAATTTAGGGTGGAAATGAGCTGCAATCTTCATTTAATGAGCATATATATGTTGGGCCTTGGGCCGGGTGATGAATGGAAAATTGATGGTATAGAATTTCACAAATGAAATCTCGTTGCAAGTATAGTTTCTAAACCAACAATAATCCTTTCATACAAAAATTTGTTTGTCACAAGTATAAACCCCTAATAAATCTAATAACCAAAGTATTTAAACCTCGGGTCATCTCTCAAAGGAATTGCAGGGTAGTATTCTTGTTATTGGTTATGAGTTGTATATTTTGGGATTTTGGATAAGAAACACGAAAACTAAATGGCAATGGAAATCAAATGATAAAACGGTCTTGGCAAGGTTTGGTGGTCAACGATCTCTATCCTTATCACTAACCACAACATGATAATTGCAAGGATCAATCCCATTGAATCATCCTCTAACAAGTAAAGGAAAGTCAAATGAGCTATATCAATCCAAGTCCATAAGTCCTAGCTATTCACTAATTAAATTAATGAAAGTTAGAGTCAATGGCTATCAATTATCAATCACTTGGATATTAGTAACTCAAGAGTTCCTAAGTTACCTTCCCAAGCAAAGAACAATAAAATTCTACTCCAACATCTTTCCAAGTATTTTATCTAACACTTGGAAGGCATAAAAGGAAAACATAGTAAATTGACAACAAAAATAAAATCTAACAACAACTAATTACAAAGAATTAACAACAACAATCAAAGAAATCACAATTAACATGAATTACCTCAAATTGCATTAGAAGAAAATAAAAGGAACAAAAGTAGATCCACAACAAAGCATAGAAACAAAATAGAGGAAATTACAATAAGAGAACAGAAGAACAAGATGTAGAAACAAAGAATTGAAAGGTAAAAATAGATGAAAGCAAGAATTAAAACCTAGATCTAAGAAATTCTAATCTAAACCTAATCCTAATTTGATGAGCGGATAATTTATACGCTTTTTGACATTGTTTTTAGTATGTTTTTAGTAGGATCTAGTTACTTTTAGGGATGTTTTCATTAGTTTTTATGTTAAATTCACATTTCTGGACTTTACTATGAGTTTGTGTGTTTTTCTGTAATTTCAGGTATTTTCTGGCTGAAATTGAGGGACTTGAGCAGAAATCAGATTCAGAGGTTGAAAAAGGACTGCTGATGCTGTTGGATTCTGACCTCCCTGCACTCAAAGTGGATTTTCTGGAGCTACAGAACTCGAAATAGCGCGCTTCCAATTGCGTTGGAAAGTAGACATCCAGGGCTTTCCAGCACAAATGGCCTCTGCACGTGCAAAACTCAGGCTCAGCCCAAACGCACACCAAGTGGGCCCAGGAAGTGGATTTATGCATCAATTACTTACTCATGTAAACCCTAGTAGCTAGTTTATTATAAATAGGACCTTTTACTAGTCTTTTGAACCATCTTTGGTCTCAGTTTTAATCAATTGTTCATCTTAGGAGAATATTGATCACGCTTTAGGGGGCTGGCCATCTCGGCCATGCCTGGACCTTCACTTATGTATTTTCATACGGTAGAGTTTCTACACTCCATAGATTAAGGTGTGGAGCTCTACTGTTCCTCAAAGATTAATGCAAAGTACTACTGTTTTCTATTCAATTCTTCTTATTTCTCTTCTAAGATATCCATTCGCACCCAAGAACGTGATGAAGGTGATGATTATGTGTGACGCTCATCATCCTTCTCCCTTATGAACGCGTGCCTGACAAACACTTCTGTTCTACATGAATTAAGCTAGAATGAGTATCTCTTAGATCTCCTAACCAGAATCTTCGTGGCGTAAGCTAGAATGATGGCGGCATTCAAGAGAATCTTGAAGGCCTAAACCTTGTATGTGGTATTCTGAGTAGGATTCAATGATTGAATGACTGTGACGAGCTTCAAACTCGCGAGTGCTGGGCGTTAGTGACAGACGCAAAAGGAGAGTGAATCCTATTCCAGCATGATCGGGAACCGACAGATGAATAGCCGTGCTGTGACAGGGTGCGTGAGCATATTATTCACTGAGAGGAGGGGATGTAGCCACTGACAACGGTGATGCCCTTGCATAAAGCCAGCCATGGAAAGGAGTAAGACTAATTGGATGAAGATAGCAGGAAAGCAAAGGTTCAGAGGAACGAAAAGCATCTCCATTCGCTTATCTGAAATTCCTACCAATGATTTTTCTTCCATTATATTACATTCTTTGTCTCCCCCTCTTCTTCCACTTACATAGGGGAACCTCTATACTGTGGTAACTATACTCCTCAAGGCATCATAATCATATGTCATACGGTGTAATTCCACCTCAACCTGCGTAAAGGCATCTGTATCACCGGTCTTAGGCAGGCAGCGGAGTGCATCCTCAATAGCATCCTCTGTGATCAATATCTGTCCGCCTCTCAGCTGAACCGAGTCAAGGGTCGGTCGAAAGAAATTACAGTAGAACTCCTGGACCCATGACGTGTTCACCCTAGGAAGCTCCCTATCAACAAAACAGAGGCACATCCCCTCAATACATTTCTTAATAGATTGCCTTAGGTCGGCGGGAATGGCCAATTTCTTCTCAATGTTGAGATTCTTCTGCCGATAGGTTGGAAGGCGGAGCTCACAGTATAGGTTAGGAAACCTGTGTCTATCAGTAGGTGGTAGTAGCTGATATGCTTTCTCCTTCTCTAAAAGGGGGTTTTTGGCATAATCGGAGAAGGGAGAAGCAGTAAAAGTTTGAGATTTCTTCCTTTTTCTAGAGGTGACCTTTGCTTTCCCTCTATCTGACATCTTGAAAAACAGATAAGACAAGGTATAAACAATTAAGCCAAGTAGAGGAATAGAAAGCAAGGATTGACATATTCATTAAGTGAGAAAAGAAGAGAATTCTTGGAATGCAAACAACAAAAATAAGAAATCAATCAAAGCCATAAACCAAGAATTCAAGCAATAGTCGCATAATGCTTGTTTACTAAGCACAACAAATGTCATACCCAAAAGAATGGTGAAAGGGTTAATGTGAAACTAAAAAGAAAAGTTAGCCGGTTAAACAAGTTAGAAGTTAGAAAACTAGTTCAAATATTAGTGGTATGGCAGTTATTGGCTCAATCAAGAGAAATTCAAAAAGTATGGAAAACAAGCACACTCACATTTATGAGGATGATGCAAGTCATTGATGATGAAATATGAATTTGCAAAAAGCAAGCAATGGAAAGCAAGTCATCAACAATGCACAAGGTCACTAAAATTCTAACAATTAGTGTTGAAAGATGTGAAACATGCACTTTGTGTAACCAAAAGCAAGTTGAAAGTAGTTTCAAATTAAAAGGGTCACACTAGTGGAAGGTACCAATAATTACAAATGAATGAACCATATTCAAGAAAAATGCAAGTTAAGATCAAATGGTGAGCTTAGCATTGGCCTCATTAGTCAAGTAAGTTGAAAAGTGAACCTTGACCAGGAAGTCACAAGGCATTTGACTTAACTTGAAAAGTGAAAACACAAGAAGGCTCAAATTGATGAATTAGGCCAGGTACTATTTTACATAGAAATCTGACAAATAGTTCCTTAACTGACCTTTTTAAATGCGTATCAATGGGAATCAAATTAAAAGCGGAAATGCCAACCAAATTAACCATGAGTTGAACTTGGTGTAGGTCAAATAAATCTCAAATTTAAAAGTGTCAAGTTCAATTCCTAGGTTGCAAGTTTAAGAACAATGCAATTTTCAGAAATTTTGGCAGCATTCCGGCAATAAATCGGACGTTCCCGGATAGCAAACAATAGCAAAAACAATGTCATATGAATCTAAAATATGTCAAACACATTTACAAGCAAGGATTGCATATGCTCAGGCAGTGTTAATCAGATGAAACAAGTAAAAGTAGCAAAGAAGCAGTGACATATTCCATATGAATTAGAAATCAATACAGTAATAACAAGAATGCTGAGAACACCAAACCACATCATGGAGCAAACAAAGCAATAATAAGCCATTCAGATAGAAGGAACAGAGCACTTATCAAGCCTAGAATCTTCTAACCACAACCTAGCTACCTAACCACATGCATTTCTATCTAACCTACGCAAAATAGAAATTAAATGAACTAAGCTAACTAAAATTAACAGCAGAATTAATTGAAAAGCAAGTAAAACAGAGAAACAGTGATAAGGCAGGGGAACCTGAAGGGAGAGTAGAGAAGGGAGCTGGAAAATGGAAAGAGGAAGAGGAGTCAGCAGCACCACCCAGAGATGGTGGTGGCCGGTGGTTTGCGGCAGCACCAAGAAGGTGGCACAGAGCAGAGCGAACAGAGGGCAGGGTAGAGTCGCGGAGCAGCAAGGCAGAGCAGGGGTTACAGGCGAGACAGTGGAAGTGGGGAAATAGAAAATGGTTGGTGGCTGTGGGTGGAGTTTGCCGGCGACAATGGGTGTCGCAGTGATTGCTGGGCGGAGGTTGGCAGTTGGCCGAGAGAGGGGGAGAGGCAGAGGTAAGGAGAGGGAAGAAAGGAAGGAGGGAGAGAAGAGGGTGGTAGGCTCGGCGGCGGTGGTGAGGTCGCTGGACGGTGGCGGCGATGGGGTCTGCAACTTGGGAGGTAGTGGCTATAGAGGACGAATGGAAGGGGAACATTGGAAGAGAGAAGAGGTAAGGGACACGAATGGCTAGAGTTCTCGCGTGGATGGGGGTTAATGATTTTGAATCCATGCGTACATGTCCTGTGCGGTCCACATGGGTGGGCGAAAAGATGATGGGCATGGAAGCATCATGTACGCTTAAGCACGGATAGGGAGAGTGCGTGTGGACGCGTACGCATACGGTACGCGTCTGCGCGGGTAGAAGCTTACGCGAGAAGCATAATGCTCGCGCCACGTTTTCATAACTCTCAGGTTATATGTATGGGATCTGTGTCAGCGCATCGACGCGTACGCGTCATGTACGCGTACGCGTGCATGAAACTTGCGCTACACGCCCAGTGTTCGCGATCAACTTGCACAACTCTCTGGAAAATGTATGGGGGCTGCATCCACTCATCGACGCGTATGCGTAAGGTGTGCGTACGCGTCCCTGCCCCCCTCCCCCTTTTTCAGGAATATTAAAAGCAGCTTAAAATCTCCCTAACAATACATACAACTCAAAACCAATCAAAAATGCAAAATTACAAAAATCTTTTTGGCTTTTGAAGAGTTTTTCCAAGGAAAGCTTGCATCACAAGCAACTAGCAACCAAATTATTAAAACAACTATATGAAGAGGAAACTACCTACAATGGCAACTCAAATCACTTATTAATCAAATCTACAAGAGAGTGGAAAGAGTTTACCATGGTGGGGTGTCTTCCACTAGCACTTTTATTTTAAGTCCTTAAGTTGGACATTTGAGAAGCTCTTTGTCATGGTGGCTTATGCTTGTACTCATCCTTGAATCTCCAAGGATGCATGCTCCTCAGTTAGTTGACAGAATTTCCAACCGTCTTCACCAAGCTTGTGTAAAGTTCTACCCAAGATATGAGCTCCCACAAGTGGTCTTCATGTTGTGATCCGGGTCCCATATCTTATTTTTGCACCCGTCTTCTAGTTGATCATCATAAATCTTCCATCCGGGTGGTTGGCACATAGAATTCCCTTTAGAACATTAAACTCTCCTTCTAAACCCATACAAAGTAGCATTCATCCAATCATGGTCCCTATGCTTTGAAGCTTCGACCTTAATGAGCCTAATTCCAAACTTCCGACCACCACACAGCTCCCTTTTACTCTTAGTTCTACAAAGAGCTCTAAGTTGCCCATCTATTTCAATCAAATCATATTCAAGTGAAAAAGTGAAGCTTAAGGGTAAGAATTTTACCCACTTGAATGTTGTGTTGGATGGTGACTTAGGAAGGGAAACCTCCAATGGTTCTTCAGGTGTTATTCCCTTATGCTCTTCTTTGGTTATGTCCACCTCTTGACAACTTCTTTCAAATTCATCTTGCTTGTCAACTTCTTCCAAATCCTCCTCATCATCGATCAAGTCAAACTTTGGAGGTAGTGTGAAGTCTACTTCAATATCAACTTCACATCCAATGGAAGAGTCTTCAACGAGTTCACCAATATCACTTGGCGTTGAGTTATCTTTAATACCCTCAATTTCATGTCCAACAGGAGGGGATTCAATGTTTGATAGGAAGTCATTGATGATTGAATCCATCTCTTGATCAACCTCTTCATATTCCTTAATTTTGATATGCTCCGGAGGTTGTTAAGATTCCCATGGTGGTTCCGCATCTCCTAGATCTTCAACCACTTCTTCTTTTTCTTCAATAATCATAGGTTTCTCCAATCACTCCAATATAAATGCCGATTCCTCCTTCTCCACCAAAATTTCCAATTTCTCCTTCATGCTTTGCTCTTCTTTTAATTTTTCACATGTGACCACAGAAGTACCTTGAGTGTTCAAGCATTGGTAGGCTAAAGTATGCACTACCTTGGTCAAGTTAGCCACAAACTCTAGTGTATTCCTTTGCATGGCCTCTTGTCCTTGAAGTAGCAAAGTGAGATACTCATCTATTGGGGCTTGGGGTGGATAGGGAGGTTCATAATTTTGGAGAAAGGGTTCATAGTAGGAAGGTGGTTCTTTTTGGTAAGGGTATGGAGTTGTATGTATTGAGGTGGTTCTTGGTAATAATCCTGATAGGGTTGTGGTAGTTCTAAAGGTTCTTGCTCATAATGATCACAAGGATGTGGTATGGGTGATTGGTCATATGATGGATATGGATCATAGAAAGGTGCTTGGTAGAGAGGGGCTTGTGAGTAGGGTTGATGGTCATGTTGAGGATAAGATTCATAGGTATATGATGGTAGTTGATCGTCACAAAGAGAGCCACCATAGCCCCATTGAATTGGCATGCATTAGGATAGGAATTATACCTATAAGTGTTCGGAGGTTATTTCCAAGAGGAGTGATCAATTCCTTGAGGCTCCTCCCATTTTTGATGGTTCCATCCTTGATACATGTTGTCATTGAAATTCACATTCTCTACAACACAATTTGAACCAAACTCATAGCCAAAAGGGTGAGAATTCATAGCGAAAGCAAAAACAAACTAACTAAGTCCTAAGGCTAACAAAAGCTAACAAACAAACAAAAGACAAGCATATACACAATATTCACATATATACAATAACCAATAACAAGGCACACAATTGCAATTCCCCGGCAACGGCGCCATTTTGATGAATGGAAAATTGATGGTATAGAATTTCACAAATGAAATCTCGTTGCAAGTATAGTTTCTAAACCAACAATAATCCTTTCATACAAAAATTTGTTTGTAACAAGTACAAACCCCTAATAAATCTAATAACTGAAGTATTTAAACCTCAGATCGTCTCTCAAAGGAATTGCAGGGTAGTGTTCTTGTTATTGGTTATGAGTTGTATATTTTGGGATTTTGGATAAGAAACACGAAAACTAAATGGCAATGGAAATCAAATGATAAAATAGTCTTGGCAAGGTTTAGTGGTCAAGGATCTCTATCCTTATCACTAACCACAACATGATAATTGCAAGGATCAATCCCATTGAATCATCCTCTAACAAGTAAAGGAAAGTCAAATGAGCTATATCAATCCAAGTCCATAAGTCCTAGCTATTCACTAATTGAATTAATGAAAGCTAGAGTCAATGGCTATCAATTATTAATCACTTGGACATTAGTAACTCAAGAGTTCCTAAGTAACCTTCCCAAGCAAAGAACAATAAAATTCTACTCTAACATCCTTCCAAGCATTTTATCAAACACTTGGAAGGCATAAAAGGAAAACATAGTAAATTGACAACAAGAATAAAATCTAACAACAACTAATTGCAAAGAATTAACAACAATAATCAAAGAAATCACAATTAACATGAATTACCTCAAATTGCATTAGACGAAAATAAAAGGAACAAAAGTAGATCCACAACAAAGCATAGAAACAAAATAGAGGAAATTAGAACAAGAGAATAGAAGAACAAGATGTAGAAACAAAGAATTGAATGGTAAAAATAGATGAAAGCAAGAATTAAAACCTAGATCTAAGAAATTCTAATCTAAACCTAATCCTAATTCTAGAGAGAAGAGAGAGATTCTCTCTCCAGAAAACTAACACTAAAACTAGATCTCAAATGTATCTCCTGATCTATGATGTGCAATTGATGCATTCCCCTTCAATCGTTGGTCCTTTTACCTTTTCCTGCCAAAGTTCCACTCCAAAATTGGCCCAGAAGTACTTCAGAAATTGCCAGGCATGATTTCACTAAAGAGGTCACGTGCGGACATCGACGCGTACGCGTCCCTTGGAATTTCACGATCCACGCGTATGCGTCTATTGCGCGTGCGCGTCCATGAGTGCATCCCAAATCTTTGGCTTTTCATGATTTCTCCACTTTGCATGCTTTCTCTTCACTCCTTTGATCCATTCCAAGCCTTTTCAATCCAAAATTACTAACAAACACATCAAGGCATCTAGTGGAATCAAAGGTGAAGTAAAATTAGCAAATTAAAGGCCTGAAAAGCATGTTTTAACTCTTAAGCATAAATAAAGAAAGAATCATAAAACCATGCTATTTCATTGAATAAATGTGAGGAAAGGTTGACAAAATACTCTAAATTCACTACAAGATAAACCCTAAAAATGGGGTTTATCATCCGGTCCAACCCATTAGTGATTTTAGCCCGTTTGGCCCACTTTGGACCAAAACCTTTAAGATTAGTGCCCGACTTTCGATTCTAAATTATTTTTTGTCCTTTCAAAACAATAAATCAACTTTCAGAAATCTTATTTTTCTCAAAACACGGTACCAGACAGACTAGAGTCGGTACTACCGGCTTAAGCTCCGATACGTATTTTTACAAAAAATTTCCGCCGACAAATACATTTTCCATCTTAGAAAAGTTCTTAGAAATAAAATTTTACCTTTTTATTTTTAAAATATCATTTCTATATTTTTAAACCTATTTGGGGCGATTAAATTATTATTTTATTAAAGCGGTTAAGTCGGTTCTTATATATGGAGTAAATTGGTAACTTGAATTGCTTGAAAGTGGACTTGGTGGCTAGACTTGTTGATCTTGGTTGAGGACTTGGTATTTTGTGGTGCGGATTTTTTGAATATCCATAACTTAACCGGAAAGTGCACCGCGTCATCCAAGTAATACCTTAGGTGAGTGAGGGTCGATCCCATGAGGATTGTCGGACTGAGCAAGCAATGGTGATCATGTTGGACTTAGTTAGGCAAATCAAAAAGGGGGTTTGGTGAATGCAATTCGCATAAAACAATATGCAATAAATAGTTTGGTGTGAAAATGCTATGAGAAAACAGTTAAGATTTCAGAGATGTTTACTTTTCCGGATTAAAATATCTTACCAACTATTTTAACAATGAATGATTCATTCTATGGCAAATCATAAGTGATTAAACCTTAATCCCTTAGCGATTTAATCTCCTCTAACCCTAATCAAACGCCACTCCCGTGGTCATTCAATTCAGATTAGAGGGTGAAGTTAAAAAAAACTAGTGTATACCACATAAGCCCTAATCACCTCAATCTCGGCTGAATAGATGTTCCTTATTCCCATCAGGTTGTGTGATTAGCCATCTAGGAGGAGTGTTTTCAAGCTATAGTTCAAGCGAGATAACTCTTCCGAGAATCACAAGAACTCAAGTAGAAAAGGGTCATACTGTCGTTCCACCCAATTCATAAGATTAAGAACGAAAATAACACCTTAGAATTGAATCAAACATATATTAAAATAGAAGAATAATAATCTTAATCCATAAAACTAAACAGAGCTCCTAACCTTAACTAAGAAGTTTAGTTGCTCATACTTACAGAGAAAATGCAATTGCCGTCAAATTAGGTTTGATGCCCTAAAAAAGGTGCATCTTATTCCTTAAATACTAACCTAACAATAAATGCTAGACCTAAAAAGATATTGTTTGTAAATAAAAATTACAAAAAGAAACTAAAATAAGACTGATAAGTGCTAAATCCACTTGGAGGCCCAAAGAGCTGTGAAACGGGATGCTGCTGGTGTTTAACTCTAGAGTTGGGCGTTAAACGCCCTAAAGGGGGTCAAAAATTCGTGCATGCTGAGGTCCCCTGCTGGCGTTGGTTCTGTCCCTGTTGGGCGCTAAATGCCAGGCTCAGCTTTTAGCGCCAGATTTGGCAGTGATTCTAGAGAAAAAGTATATACTATTATATATCGTTGGAAAGCTTTGAAAGTTGGATTTTCAATGCCGTTAAAACCGCATCAATTGAACCTCTATAGCTCAACTTATGCTCGTTGGAATGTAAGGAGGTCAGGGTTGACATCATCTACTTTGTTCCTTTGCTTTTGCACAAAACTCTACCAAATTTGCCCGAATTTCACCTGAAATCATAGAAACACCACAACAACTCAAAGTAGCATTCAAAGAGTATTTTTGCACTAAAATATAATAAAACTTAATAAAATCTAACTAAAAACAACTAGAAAATGCTATGAAAAAGGGTATAAAATATTCACGTATCACAACATCAAACTTAAACCGTTGCTTGTCCTCAAGCAACCAAAACAATATAAGACCAAAGAAGAGATAATGCTTAAGACTTTGAGTTGTCAATGAAGCTCAGGTCTAGTAACTGAATGTGGCTTATGACACTCTATTTCTGAATAGCTTTGGCATCTCACCATCTTTTGAAACTCAGAAATATCAACATCCCCTTGGAACTGGAACTCAGATGATATTATAGATTATCTTCTTTAGGCTCTAATTGATTCTTAAATACAGCTTTTGAATTTTTTTTTTCTTGGTGCTTTGCACCTTGAGCCTAGCCGTGACTCTAAGTGTTTTGTCTTCAAACTTAACTTGATACAAGAGCACCACAAGCACTTAATTAGGGGACTCTTTGAGTTCTAATTTTTCTTTTTACTCCTCCCAGATAGTGGTGCTCAGAGCCTTAGGCATACTCTGTAATAGCAATGGGTCACGACTTTAAGTGTTCAGTCTCAAGGGTTACTTGACACTTTAACACCACAAGCATATGGTTAAGAAAAACTACTCTTTTGAGCTTTAGATCAGTTTTGACCCTCCTAATAATTGATGCTCAAAGCCTTGGACCTTTTTCTTTTGATTTTTCCTTTCTTCTCAATTCTTTTTGTTGTTTGTTTTGCTTCAAGAATCAATCTTTTTCTTGTTTCCGAGAATTCACAATATCCCTCTAAGTTCTTGAACCTCAGGGATCAACACTCTTTACTTCAATATCAAATATGCACTGTTTCTTCACACATTTAGAAATAGAGATAGTGCCACCACATTAAGATAATAAGAACAATATATAACTCAAAATATTATGCATTTTACTACTTTTTTAGAATGATTTTTATTTTAAGCTTAGTGAGCAATACATGAGACATATTTTAAAATAAACATAAAATAGCAAAATAAAGAACTAAAGCAAGAAAATCCTACTAGTGATCATGCAAAAGCTAGAATAGAAAAACAGGAAATAAGCTAAAAAGTATTAGAAAAACAGAAGATAAGATAAGGTAAGGGATAATGAAACTTAACCACACTACAAGAAAACATGTTTTTTGCTACGCTTTTAAAGCGTGGCGAAAAGCTGAAAAAAGCGTAGCAATAGCTTTTCGCCATGCTTTTGGAGCTATTGGGATACTTTTGAAAGGGTCACGTCTGTAAGGGTGCCAGTTGCTCTATTGCCACGCTTTTGGTGACCTATCGCCACGTTTTTTTTGCAACGCTTTAAAACATCGCCACGCATTAAAAGTGTGGCCATATGTGCCAGATATGGCTACGCTTTTAAAGGGTGCCCACATCGAGCTATGGCTACCATTTTAAAAGTGTGCCAATATCTAGACATATGGCTATGCTTTTGAAGCATTCCAATAGCTAGACATATGGCTGCGCTTTTAAGGCGTGCCAATAGCGTGAAATACAGCTATGCTTTAGCTTTTAAAGCGTAGCTGTTGATGCCCACTGTAACGTTATGGCCACACTTTCAAAGCATGGCAACAAGTGGAGATATGGCTACACTTTAAAAGCGTGCCAATAGTGGAGATCAGGCTATGCTTTTAAAGCGTGCCAATAGGTACTTAACTAACTTACAGCCAGGCTTATAAAGCGTGGCTGTTGATTGTTGCTGTACAATATGGCCACTCTTTTAAAGCGTGGCTATAAGTTAGTTCATACCTATTTGCACTCTTTTTTTAATAAACCTTACAAAATCATAGATAATTTTAAAATATAAAAGATGACTACTAATTTTAAATCAACTAATCCTTACTTCATAAACTTGTCACAGAAAAAAAGTGTTTGATCACATGATAAACTCTAACAAAATACCAAAAATCAAAGTCTCATCCACTAGCAATTTCCTAATACATGAATTACAATTCCAACATGGGTTACATTATGTACTTCCTTTACACTTCATTACAAAATATAAAACTTCATGATTACTGATCATCATTGTGACCGAAATTATTTTCACTACTGCCCTGCATAATTTTAAATATTGTTGTGTGTTAGTGCATCTTATATCAAACCAAAAAATGAAAAGACATATATTACACATTAGCAATGTTAGTAGCAATAATTGTTTTATCAACAAATTGCCTTATAGTCATACAATAATTGTAACCAGGAAAGGCTAAAACTAATCATATTTGCAAACAAATATTTCAATTTTCTTGCACAATCTCTATACAATATAACATAAAGTGAACAGTTTTAAATAAAATGAATAAATTTATTTCCTATTAAACCAAAAGCACAAAATGAAGCATTAAGTGTGCCACGAACAAGAGATTATCCATACAATTTTGAATAGAGAGATTATCCACACAGCATATTTTACATTACTTCCAACCTTAGTAGGTTGATTTATAAAAGGAAAAATAATACACAGAATTTTAACAAGTCAGAATATAGCACTAAAACCTGATTATTTTTTTCATTGGATGGATCAACACTTATTGAATGAAAACAGGATGTGGATAAATAGAATGAACACCAAAAATCATGAATATGTAAATACCTGAAAGCCACTATACTTTTTTTGTTCTTAAAGTTTTCAAAAAGGGAAAGGGTACTGATATAGGAAGCTAACAATAAACCCCCCCCCTTTTTTTTGTTTTACTGCAACTGTCACATGTTTTACTCAACAATGGCTTGTATCACCCTAACTCCTAATATATTTCACAACCAAATTAACCATTCTTGTAGCCCTATACTGCACCTGTAGTCACATGCACCATAAGTTTATACTAGCAACTAGAGAATCAATACAAATTGCATATGGATCAATTCTATAACCGATTCCTTCTTCTGATTAATATTTAAGGTAGGAAAAGAAAGAAAGAAAGAAAGAAAGAAAGAAAGAAAGAAAGAAAAGATCAATCCCCAATAAATAAATCAAGCAAAATGAGATATACCATGAGAGCCATTAATTCTTTCTGGAGTCTGCAAAAATCAAAACAAACAAAACCATTAAAATTCAATTACGGTTTCTTTTCTTTTCCTTTTTCCAATTTGATTAAGAAAAAGTATAAATCTTCAAAGATTTCTCATGTTTTCCAAAATTGAGATTCAATGCCACACTAGATACAAAACAAAACACTATTAAAAAGTCAACAACTTTGAATTCAGATTCCAATTCAACACCATTAGCACCATTTATAATCTTTTATCTCACTATCAAATATCCAAAATCAACAACAACAATAAGTCAACAACTTTGAATGGAAATATATCGAATATCCAAAGATAGTTACTTACATCTTTGGATGGAATATGAGTTGATTCGGAGGAGCGAGGAGTATTTCTTGGTCTGCTACTTGAGGTATCCAAAGGAGAATTTTGGGCAGCTTGCACTAAGGCTGCTACCTCTTCCTCACTCATTCCAGGGTTGACTTGGTGCACCAATACCATTAATAAACTACATACATCGTCCATCTTCTTCTCTAATGATGAGACCTTCTCATTGTATTCAACTTTGACTTGTCAAATCTCCTTATCCTTTTTAAGAGAGCTTCTTGTACTCGAAGCCCCATAACAACGAACTCGACCTGGTTGGTCCTTTCTTAGCACTCCTACAAATGCATCCTCATCATTTTTCCCTGCCTCTATGCGGGTTTGAAGTTCAGCCTATCAAAAGTGAGGAGCAATAAAATACAAAGCTGCATTAACTCAATATTAATAGAAATCACTATAGAATTTATATTGTACAAATCCAAATACAAATACAAACAACTCACAATTGTGCTTTGTGTTTTAGCATCAATTTCTTTTCCTTTTTTACTTGTGCAAGTTGCTATGAAAACTTCAACTCTTGATGGTTCTTCACTGTTCTCTTTAGAGTACATATAGAAAAATTTACATGAAGCATACTAACTAGAAAACTACAATATGAATATAAATGAGAAATCACAAAAAAAAATAAGTTATATTATCAGCTGCTTGCGCACTATTCCAAAATTTGTGGATCCCATCCGGTGAGGACATGTTTGCTTTGAACTATTTTCAGCATTCTTAGTAGACACAGCCTAAATATAAATATAAATATGAAAAAGAGATGTTATTATTCTTAATAAACATGTTTTCTTATTTTTTCAAAATCACATTACCTTTTTTCAAAACACCAAGTTTAATCATATAAAGAACTAAAGGACAATATTACCTTGACAGTCGAAAGACTCCAATACCGAATTAGTTTGCGAAATTGAACCTCAGGGATCTCTAATGGTTGGTTCTTTACCTTTTCTTTCTTTGTGTTGTACTTCAAGAAATGTTCCTTTTTTTATTTTGCCTTTGTATTTTTTCCATGAACGACAAAATCCCTTTATTACCCACCGCTTTGAAGTTATTGGAAGAATGAATTTTTGCTAAACAAGATAACAAATTAGAATGTCAAAGGTTAGCATAAATAAAGTAACAAATAAATTTTAAAAAATTATCTATAATGCTATATTTACATACATTGGCATACTGCCACATGTCCTCTTTGAGATTTTTAGGCACACCATGCCAACTAGTATATAGCAAAGTCACAAAACAAGTATTTCTGACTGTTGTGCCCAAAAGTTGGTTGAGATTAGATACGACCTCCTTGATTGGACCTACAGGCTGCCCTCCAAAAAATTCCACCTCCCGTCGATCATTAAAATCAGTGGCATGAAGCTTTTTGCACATAGTCTTTCCACGAGTTTTCTTCTTTATTGTGCCTAAGTCCGATTAAAATAATAGAATTTTAACTCAAATCAACTTAGAAGTAATACAAGCTATATTTTGACAATAAGGTAAAACAAGAAAAGCACCTTCATTTCTAGATTGTCCTCCATTACCTTCATCATTTGCAGCATCATCAAGCTCATCTTCCTCATCTTCCTCATCTTCTTCATCTTTCAAATTTATCCCATGTACCTTAAAATACATGTCAAGACTCATTCTTTTTTTCGTTGAACTTGCACTTAGCTCACTTGTATCTTCTCCCTCATCATAAGAACTTAAATCATTTTGTTCCATTATATCAACTTCAACAGTCCTTTGTTTCCCAGTTTTGGAGGTCTTTTCAGCATGAAACATTGTCCCGTTCCCATTATGTTCACATTCTTGAAAAAGTGACATTGGTTGGACCTTCTTTTTCTTCTTTGGAGTCCTAGCTTGCTCTTCAATGGCATCTTCCACGGTTGTGATGGTTGGTTTCTTGTTTGATCTTTTGGGTCTTGAGCTTGGAAGCTAGCCTTCTTATCTTCAGCCATAATCTTTTCTCTTTTAATATTGTATTGTTGTAGCAATTCAGCACTTGACCTCACTTATGTAACCTCAAAGGAATTCTTTTTTTTTGGACTTTTTTCTTTCATTTTTTGTGCTAAGGTACTTATCCATTTTCTTTTAGTGATCTCTCCTTTCTCCATTCTGCATACACAAAAGAGTTGCAATGAAAAAATATTATTTTATGAATAATTAAATGAACATAATCAACATAAGCGAGTAATTAAATAAGAAAAATAACTAAAAAAAATGAGATGTTTAGAATTCTACCAAAATAGCATTACATGAAAACATGTCAAGATGTTTCAGAATCAGAGTCCTCCATGTACTCGTATTCGCTTTCCTCATCTTCCTCGCCACGTTGTTTGGCAAACATATTTGAAGCTATATCTATAATGGTTTCTCGTAAATCATTCCTCACTAGATCAACTTCGCCATTATCATTTGGGAGACTGGGAATCACTTCAGGTTCACATGGATCCCTTGCATATATTATGAGGGAATCAGACTCAAGGTCATCACTTATCTTAAATAAATCTCTTGGAATTGTTTTCATAACATAGTGTTTGTCACTCACATATGGGTCTTGCACATAAAAGCATTGGTTTACTTGGGATGCTAGCACAAATGGTTCTTCTTAGTAGCATTTTTTACTGAAATACACATATGAGAGACCAAAGTTGTCTTTTGCAACTATATACCACTCACACTTAAATAGGACTACCTTAAATTGGCCATAATAATCTAATTCAAACATATCAACTATTCTACCATAGTAGGTTACTTTTGTTTCAATTGGGTTCTTATCTTTCACAGTAGCAAAACTAGGAGTCAATGCCTCCAATGTGACACCACTATTTTGGGTTTTACGTCTTGCATCACGGTGCCTTGTATGGAACCTATACCCATTGATAACATAACCTGAAAATCTTTTTGCAACTCCATTTGGACCCCTAGCCAACCCTTTTGCCCAACCAGGCACATCCTTTTTCATGGCATAAGTTTTAAACCATTCTGAGAACTGTTGACTATGGTCTTTGGCTTTCTCCCACTTTGTTCTTCGTGGATTGTTATCATTTACTGCCTCCTCATGCTCTCTGAAGATCAAATATTCATATTCTTATTTGTTAGTAGGGTAAAATGTTATGATTGAGGTCTACGAAATGACAATGAATCAAACAAAATACCTCATGTAGACTTCGATCTTATCACAATTGTTTAGGATGTATGCATGACCTTGTATTTCTTATTTTTCATCTAACATGAACAAATCTCCCATTTTTCCACCCAAAGGACATCCTTTACTTGGAAACAAACTAGGAGTTCGCAGCTCATCTGAAACAGACTCATCATTGTTTCAAGGGACTCTGTTGAATCTTGTCTAGACATCTTCATGCAAATATCTTGAGCAAAAATTAATACACTCATTCCCCAAATATCCTTTGGCAATGGATCCTTCTGGACGACTTCTATTACGAACATACGATTTTAGTGTGCACATATATCGTTCAACAGGGTACATCCAACGATATTGAACTGGACCACCTAACATCACTTCATTTTCCAAATGGATAGGCAAGTGCACCATTATGTCAAAAAAGCTTGAAGGAAAATCCTCTCTAATTGGCATAATGTCTTAGCAATCTCTGCTTCTAAGTTAACTACATCATCTAGGCTAACTACCTTTTGACATATCTGGCGAAAAAATGAACATAATCGAACTAAAGCGATGGCAACATGGTCAGGAAGTATGCTTTTGATCGGTACTTGCAACAAGTAATGTAACATAAAATGAGCATCATGGGTAATGTAACTAGAAATCTTCTTTTCTATTTGCTGCACACATCGAGCGATATTGGAAGCGCTGCCGTCTGGTAATTTTGCCCCTTTTAACACACTACAAAAGATTGTTTTCTCTACTGCAGTCATTGAGAAGAATGCCTTTGCTAACTTAGTTCTTTTACCATCATTCGTATCTTTTGGTTGAAGGTTTTTCCTGATACTCATGTCTTTAAGGTCAAAACGCGCAGCTGCATGATCTTTTGTCTTTCCAGAAATATCCAAAAGAGTTCCAGTTATGCTATCAACTATATTCTTCTCTATGTGCATGACATCAAGGTTGTGACTAAACATGTTGAACTTTCAATACGGTAAATAAAAAAAGATTGACCGCTTTTTTCAATTTGAAATGCCATTCTTTGATCTCCTTTGCTTCTTCCCAAAAGAATTATCTACCCCATGCAATATATCAAATACAGTTGTTCCATCTAACAACTGCGGTGGAGACCTAAGTTCAGTTTTTCCATTGAAAGATCTTATATTATGTCTCCATGGATGGTTCATGGGTAAAAACCTTCGATGATCCATATAAACTGTCTTGTGGCTATGTTTCAGATATATAGAAGAAGTCTCATCATTACAACACGGACAAGCCAATTTTCCTTTTGTACTCCACCCAGATAATATAGCATACGTAGGGAAGTCATTAATTGTCCATAAAAGACATGCTCTCATGTTGAATGTTTTGTTCTCTTTGGAATCATATGTTTCGACACCTAACTCCCACAATTTTTTTAATTCTTCAATTAGTGGTTGAAGAAAGACATCAATATCATTTCCCGGTGATTGTGGGCTATGAATGAGTAAAGAGAGCATAAAATAATCAGACTTCATGCTCATCCAAGGGGGTAGATTATACACCATTAGAACAATAGGCCATGTACTATGTGTACTACTTAAAGTTCGAAACGGATTGAACCTGTCGTTTGCTAAGCAAAGTCTCACATTACGAGGCTCCTTTGCAAAATCTTCATGTCGACTGTCAAATGATTTCCAAGATTCACCATCGGCAGGATGCCTTAACGACCCATCTTTAACACGTTCATTATGATGCCAAGACATAGCTTCAACCGTCCTTGTGCACATAAAAAGCCTTTGAAGTCTGGGAATCAGGGGGAAATGCCTTAGAGTTTTTGCAGCAACTTTACGAGGCTCTTTAGATGAGGTAGTATCGTCCTCTTCTACATGATGCTCAATATAACGGGATGTTCCACAGACATGGCAAGATGAGTCATTCTCATACCCGTTCCGATACAACATGAAGTCATTGCGACATGCATCGATCTTTTGGTAGTCAATACCCAAATTCTTCACCATATTCTTCGTTTTATCAAAAGAAGTAGGAATATTCAAATGTGGCATTCCTTCTTTCAATAATTCTAAGAGAGAAGTGAACGATGCATTACTCCAACCATGCAAGCATTTTAACAAGTAAAGACGGATGGTAAAGGATAATCTTGGGAATCCTTTACATCCAGGGTATAGTTCTTGGCTTGCCTCGTCTACCAATTTATAAAATTCTTTTGCACCTTCGTTAGGCCCCATGTTATGTCCATCAACTTGTGTATTATCTCTGAATCTATCACGTAACAACTCATCAATGTTATCATTGCAGTTATATTCCTCATCTGTGTTACTGTCAACATCCATAGCAACAAGTGATTCCCCATGATTAAACCACCGCCTATAACCTTTTATGAATCCATTGTATATTAGATGGTCATACATGACATCTCTCCTTAACCAAAGTCTATTACAACACTTTGCACATGGGCACTGAATTTCTTTCCCTTAAGGAATTCCTAGTGATGAAAAAGCAAAGTGTAAAAACTTTTCTACACTGAGTTGATATTCTTTTTCATGACATGGTGTATCCATTCAATCCTTGGACACATCCATCGAAAATCTATATATTTCAAATAGACAGCTAAATTTCTAGTTTGAAGTCCTTACTGCTAGTCTCACTAACTACGAGTTTAGCTTCCTAATTAACTAAGAGACAACATTTTCCAAGTCTCCAAAATACTTTGAAGGCATTGGACATAAAATAGCAAAGAAAATTAAATTTTAACAATTCTTAAAGAAGGTCCTAAAGTGAGTGCCTCAGGAAAGCACTTAAGTTGTACGCATAACATTAATAACAAATTAATAGATATATTTAAATTCGCATGAACCAACCTTAAATATTGTCTTAATCCATACCACAACAGCACCCACAACTAGAAAATGGATTAATACAGACAGATTTACAGACAGATTTAGTCTTTATTACAGACGGATTTTTGATTACCGACGAATTTTGTCCCTCTGTAAAAGCCTCGTCGGAAATTATTTACCGACGGATTTTTTTCCGTCAGAAATTACAGACGGATTTTTACCAGTTACCGACGGATTTTCCCTCTGTAAATTCTCCATCCATTTCCCTGAGACGACAAACTTTCCGACGGATTTTTCGTCGGTAATTACAGATGGATTTTCTGACAGATTTTTCGTCTGTAATTACAGACGGATTTTCTGACAGATTATCTGTCCGTAGTTACAGACGGATTTTCCGACAGATTTTCTGTCTATAGTTACAGACGGATTTTTCGGCGGATTTTTCGTCTGTAATTACAGACGGATTTTTCGACAGATTTTCTGTCTGTAATTTGAACCTTATTACAGACAAAAAATCCGTCTGTAAATCCGTCAGTAAGGTAAAATAGAATTTTTTTTAGATTTTTCCATTGCAAAATAAACTTGTTTTCATTCAAAATATATATAAATTTAATAAAACAAATTTTTATTGATAAGAAAAATAGAAACACACACCAGTGAGTACAAAGCGCTTTCTTTATAATAAGAAGCAATTATTTCCATGCAATAATACAAACTGAATACATTAGATGACAAGTAACTACTAGTAGACTCATCAGAATTCAATATCCTAATTTATGGATGTAACACCCTACCATACAGAGTCTTATGCTTAAGTCATAATTCAGAGATGGCAAGGTATTACGACCTCTAAAACAAAAATTTAGTACGTATAGTAGTATGAATAATTGATTATAACTAGGAGCCTTTGTAGAAAAAGGGGTAAACAAAAAAACCGTAACTCGAAAGCGCAACACTCCGATCGATAACGCAACGAGCAAAGGATAAGGTAACGCGAGATTATATATATAAGGAGTGTCAAAAACGGGAATATCAAGACTCAAAATCCGGCTGCGAAGATAACCGGTCCGAGCATAATAATATATACATATAATAAAATTCATAATCATGATCCATATCCATCACCCTCACTGGTGAATATTTATGGGGGCGAGCTCATCCGGGCCTTTCACAGTGCCTGGCCACACTTATGACATAGGGTCAAAAGAGCTTTGAGTCTCAACCTGGAGCACGTGGTGGCTAGTCACTGCTTCCTTCAAGGAAAACCCTCATCTCCGGTAGTGGAAGTGCAAACATTCACAATTCATTCAACAGCATATATGCATTTATACTTAGCCATAATCATGGCTCCGCCGTAACACGGCAATAATCTAGCCATCCGGCTCACGGTTAAATCCATAACCAGCCAATTCATTAACAATTATGGCCCTTCGGCCCATGGCATAACAAGCACTTCCACCGCCATTCTCCGCATCTCACATAATCATCTTTGATCCTCATGGATCATTCATTTTTCCCTTGCTCCACTCGCAAGTTACCACATTCACTAGCCCTTTTCCTCATGCTAGGCATATCATAATGATTTAAGACATAAGTGGTGAGATCGGAGGCTTAAAAGTATGAAATTTGGCTTTTAAAACTCAAAAATCAACTTTGGGATGAAAACAGGGCCATGCGTACGCGCACTCCACGCGCACGCGTGGATGGCCTTAAAAATCATCGACGCGCAAGTGTCATACGCGCGAATGCGCGGTTGAAAAATATCCAAACGGCGCGCAAGCGTCAGCCACGCGTACGCGTGGGTGCTCTTGCGCCCAGGCACAAAACTGGCACAACTCTCTGGAAAATAGCTGGGCATATGGCGCAGCGCATCGACGCGCCCGCGCACGCCACGCGCACGCGTGGATGGTGCTTTCTAGAAGAATGGCGCGCACGCGCCAAGTGCGCCTACGCGCGGAGGGTTATTTTGCTAAAAATATTCTAAGTTAAAAGCTGTAGATTTCACAGATTCAACCCCCAATCTTCCGACGGTCATAACTCTCTCATTTTAAATCATTTTTCACCCGTTCTTCGAACGGCATGGACATCCCAGATCCAATTTCATTTCTAAACAAATTTGGCACAAATCAGAGATCCGTAGTCCAAGTTATGTCCCGTCAAAGTATGCCCAAAAACCATGTTTTCATACAAAACCATAAAGTGCCATTTTCAAAAACAAGCCACTTTCAAGTCTTTTCAAAATCAATCAAAACATGCCAATTTCAACCCTTTTCTTTGAAATCATTCAAAATGTACCAAAATCAACAACAAGCCATCCTCAACTCACACATTGACACTTTACCAAAATTTCCAACCCTTTTAACACTTCTCAATCAAATGGCTAAAGGACAAACACAATATCACGTCATACATCCTTCCTCATCCTAATTTTCCAACAATGCCATTTCCAATCAACAATCACTATACATAATCAACATCATACTCACCATCAACATGGTACCACCCACCAATTCAACCTTAATCATTCATCAAGCATATATCACAACATGCATTTTCTCATAGGTCTTAGCTATCATCTCCGGCCCTAACAAGCCTTTCTCTCCAGCTTCATACCAACATAGCGGAGATTGACATTTCCTCCCATACAACGCCTCATACGGAGCCATTCCGATGCTCGCATGGTAACTATTATTGTATGCAAACTCCACTAACGGCATATACCGATCCCAACTCGCCGGTTGGCCGCTTTTATGTGCCTCCTTTAAGATATCTTGCCTCAAAGTGCCAACATCCGGCACAATGATCCTACCCTTGAATCTCCATAACCCGTCTTTTTCTTCCGACACTCTCGACTGTTTTCCTTGCTCGATAGCCGGTAACACCTTCCATAACGCTTCATCATTTTCATGAGCCTTTAGGAGTTCGGACTTAAAGTCACTCGAGATTTCTAATCGGCTCAAACACAAGGTTCCGGATACTTTTCGAACACCAATTTTTAGACTCTCGAATCCCTTGAGCAACTTCTCCTCTTGAAGCATCATCCAAGACGCATATAACGACTTTCGACTTAACGCATCCGCCACTATATTCGCCTT
>NC_029791.2:76551945-76553258 GCF_000816755.2 Arachis ipaensis
GAACTTGTGGCTTTATGCCCCGCTTTTCCACAATTGTAGCACAAACCCCATCCGGCCTTGCATGGTACTCCCGGATGGTGACTTTCACACCTAGTACAAGCTTGATCATTCTGAGGCTGCTTCCCAAACCTTTTCCCTTGGGAGTAGTTGTTGTTGGGCCTCCTAAAAGAACCTCCCCTCTTGAAAGATGGACCTCTAGGTGCAAAGCTCTTCCCTCGGTTCTGTGGAAATGATCCTTTGTGACTTCCTTTCTCAGCGGCTGCCCTCTTCACACATTCTTCAGCAACCCTACACTTGTTCACCAATTCGGAGAAAGTCCTAATCTCCATTGGCCCTACCGAATCGAAAATATCGCTCCGAAGTCCTCCTTCGTACTTAACACACTTCCACTCCTCATATTCCACCGGAGTCCCTTGACACATACGAGAGAATCTGAACAGCTCCTCAAACTTGTCAGCATACTCAGATACGGACATAGTACCCTGCTTCAGCTGCAACAATTCAAGCTCCTTGGCTGTCCTAGCAGAAGTCGGAAAGTACTTCTTATAGAACTCCTCTTGGAAGACGTCCCAGGTGATATAATCATCACCCTGCTGCAGAAGACGACGGATACCTTGCCACCAATGCGACGCTACACGCTGCCCTTCAGGTACCACCTGCGCTTGCAGTGCTCGTTCCATAGCCTGAAACCATGTATCAGCTTCAGTCGGGCTAGTAGTTCCTTTGAACTTCGGGGGATTAACCTTCAAAAAGTTCGCCAGTGTCATCGGGCCCTGAACTCTACCTCCGTCATTACCATAGTTGTTCATCTGTTGACCAAGAGCCTCAGCAGTGGCTTGCATAGCAGCAACCATGTTCTCCAACGCAGTCATAAAATTCATCGGGTCATTAGGGTTAGTCTCCGGTGCACGAGCATTTGTATGTCCTCTCCCACGGCCTCTACCGCATCCACAAGGCGCCATCTGGTTCCTATACACACCAAACAATCGATATTAAGTTGATCAGTCTCAATATCGGAAGTTTAGTGCTTCAAAGTCCCAAATGCATGCTCATGAACGTTTATGCCAACCATATCAAGTAGATATACTAACAGCACATAACACACATACAGAGAATGCACAGAAGCATAGTCAGTCCATTCCTCAGGCTCTACAGGAACGAACTGCTCTGATACCATAATGTAACACCCTACCATACAGAGTCTTATGCTTAAGTCATAATTCAGAGATGGCAAGGTATTACGACCTCTAAAACAAAAATTTAGTACGTATGGTAGTATGAATAATTGATTATAACTAGGAGCCTTGTAGAAA
>NC_029791.2:76554333-76618719 GCF_000816755.2 Arachis ipaensis
AGAGCTTTGAGTCTCAACCTGGAGCACGTGGTGGCTAGTCACTGCTTCCTCCTAGGGAAACCCTCATCTCCGGTAGTGGAAGTGCAAACATTCACAATTCATTCAACAGCATATATGCATTTATACTTAGCCATAATCATGGCTCCACCGTAACACGGCAATAATCTAGCCATCCGGCTCACGGTTAAATCCATAACTAGCCAATTCATTAACAATTATGGCCCTTCGGCCCATGGCATAACAAGCACTTCCACCGCCATTCTCCGCATCTCACATAATCATCTTTGATCCTCATGGATCATTCATTTTTCCCTTGCTTCACTCGCAAGTTACCACATTCACTAGCCCTTTTCCTCATGCTAGGCATATCATAATGATTTAAGACATAAGTGGTGAGATCGGAGGCTTAGAAGTATGAAATTTGGCTTTTAAAACTCAAAAATCAACTTTGGGATGAAAACAGGGCCATGCGTACGCGCACTCCACGCGCACGCGTGGATGGCCTTAAAACTCATCGACGTGCAAGTGTCATACGCGCGAATGCGCGGTTGAAACCAAACGGCGCGCAAGCGTCAGCCACGCGTACGCGTGGGTGCTCTTGCGCCCAGGCACAAAACTGGCACAATTCTGGCACAACTCTCTGGAAAATAGCTGGGCATATGGCGCAGCGCATCGACGCGCCCGCGCACGCCACGCGCACGCGTGGATGGTGCTTCCTGGAAGAATGGCGCGCACGCGCCAAGTGCGCCTACGCGCGGAGGGTTATTCTGCTAAAAATCTTCTAAGTTAAAAGCTGTAGAATTCACAGATTCAAACCCCAATCTTCCGACGGTCATAACTCTCTCATTTTAAATCATTTTTCACCCGTTCTTCGAACGGCATGGACATCCCGGATCCAATTTCATTTCTAAACAAATTTGGCACAAATCAGAGATCCGTAGTCCAAGTTATGTCCCGTCAAAGTATGCCCAAAAACCATGTTTTCATACAAAACCATAAAGTGCCATTTTCAAAAACAAGCCACTTTCAAGTCTTTTCAAAATCAATCAAAACATGCCAATTTCAACCTTTTTCTTTGAAATCATTCAAAATGTACCAAAATCAACAACAATCCATCCTCAACTCACACATTGACACTTTACCAAAATTTCCAACCCTTTTAACACTTCTCAATCAAATGGCTAAAGGACAAACACAATATCATGTCATACATCCTTCATCATTCTAATTTCCAATAATTCCATTTCCAATCAACCATCATTATACATAATCATCATCATACTCACCATCAACATGGTACGACCCATCAATTCAACCTCAATCATCCATCAAGCATATATCACAACATGCATTTCTCATATATCACACAATCAAGGCATCAATATTCATAATCACATATATGATCACATCATATATCTCAACCATTCAACAACATCAACAATTCAATGCCTATCTTAGGGCCTCTAGCCTAAGTATTTCCTACCACATTACATATTAGATACGGGAAACCGAAACCATACCTTAGCCGATTACCCAAGCTCAACCGGAGCACTTCTAAACCACTTGGCCACAAGCTCTCAAGGTCTCAACACCTCCAAGAACAGATTTTATCACACAAAATCCTCTTCCGAGCTTTCCAAAATCACCAATCAAGCTCCAATATTCACATATACACAACCTAAGCCACAACCATCATACCCATACACAACATCTCAATACCCAAACATCATAGAACAACAAATTACACTAGGGTTGAGAATCTTACCACACCCAAGGTCCAAGGAGAGAGCTCTAGATCAAAAGTTATGGTGGTTTGAAGATCAACCAAGGGAGAGAACTTGAGAGAGTGTTCTTCCCCCCTCCATACCAATTTCAGCGTGTTTGAGTGTGTTGTGAGGAGAGAGAGTGCTGAAAACTAGGGTTTTGGTTTAGTTTAGTTGGGCCAAGGGCCCACTTTGGGTCCGGTTGGACCGATTTGGCCCGTTCTGTCCAATCTTGGTCTGATTTCTATAAAATTGGTATCGAAATTCTTGTCTCAATCTCCTCTATCATATTTAGCCATAAAAATTACATTTTTGGCTTTCTAGAATAAATTCTCATTTATGGGTTAATTAGCCGTTAATTAACCGGGTCTTACAATGGATAGCTTCATTCTTTCTTGAGCTTCATTCTTGCCTTGGTGAAATGCTTGCTCCAACTCAAGTTTAGTTGGTTGTCTTGATCCATCATCACCAGCATAAGTTCGGGCACCGTACGGACTGTCACCCTTCACTTCATTCATCTCGAACATGCCGCCGCCGAATGTATATCCGATTGAGGCAGTCTATCTCTGCTTCAAACTACACTTAAAGGAATGAGGGGAATGGTTATTCATTGAACTTTATCATATATTTATGAGCCAAAAAAAAACAAAAAAACAAAAGAAAGGGTAGGAAATAAATGAATGTAAGTGGAGCAATGTTTTCATGGTTAAGGCGATACCACTTATAAGTTCTTTCAGAGATTCTAGAGAGTTTTAATTTGTTATGTCAACTAAGCATTTGTTGATGATCCACTTAGAACTTTGAATTGCTATAATTATTATTAAGATATAAATATCAAATATAGCAAACAAATATACTCACAAGGGCCCATTTTTCAAAGCATGCTCCTTTGTAAACTTGCAAGCTTGTTTCACAGCAAGAACATCCATGCTCTGATACCATATTGTAACATCCCTTCCAGCAAAATATCTTGCTTAAGTCAGGGTATTTCTACTAGAAAGAACATTACGTAACCTTTTCTAGTATTAATTACTTAATTATCGAGCCTTTGTATCGAGTTCGCGTTTTAGTTTTAAGGAAATGCCAGAAAATTTTTGTTTTTATTCAGTAAAGTCATGTTTCAAAGATTTCCAACAAATAATAATCACATAAATATTATTAATAATAACTCTTAATACAAAAGAAACCAAATAAAACTCAAATACAATATACTAAACCTACCCCTCTATGTAAAATAAAATCTCAAGGGACGACAGCGAGGGGACTCTATGAAAGCAATTAAAACCGTAAAGAAGGCCTACTAATCGCTTGCAGCTTCATATTGCATCTTCAAACCTGTGTCACTGAAAGGGTGGAAAATTTGGGGGTGAGAACCAAACCACATGTTCTCAGTAGAGGTCGAGAATGCCGTGAAAGTAAAGAATAAAACGCAAATAGTTAATTTCATTCAGTGACATCTAAAGGAAAATTAACCTTCTTTAAAAGCATTAGTTAATTATTCAAAATCCTAGACCAATATTTTCTTTATAAAGCTCTTAAAAGTTTTCATAGACTGTATGAATGACCAACCTGTTCCAAGCATAGGTTCATTAAGTCTATGCTGAACCAGTTTGATTTTTTCATACTTTACTAGACCATAACATAAAAGAAGTTACCTATGCGGTATAAATGATCATCCTACTCCAAGTATAGGTTCATTAAGTCTATGCTGAACCAGTCAGGTACTTTATACAGAACTAGACCTCAAACGTACCAGTCACGGCTTCAGGCCCAAACAACTCAATCAACATCCAATCACCACAATCCAAACAATCAGTTACAAACACAGGTAATGAGGTTCAAACACAACCAAAAGCAATTACATCAAGTATAGCAATTAGCAATTAAACAGAATTATTCACTTAGGCAAACCAATTACAATATACACACCCAAACAATGTCACATAGATGCATATGATGAATGTCTAGTCCTAGTGCAGGNCATTTGATAATAGTATAGAAAATCTATTTTCTTAAATTCCATATCCAAGTAATCACCAAAACAACATCGGCAATCTAATTTCAATTTTATTTTTAAAATATCAAACGAATTCGGAATTATGAAAACCTTATATCCATGCGACCGTTTCGGATTAAGCTTTTTATTAAACTAAAAATCACAAATTTTCGCTGACTCTAGCTTTGGAAATATAAGCAAAACCGTGACTACTCTGTAGTGCCTTAAAATCAGAAGACAGCAGCAACTTACAACATTCGAAATTTCGTATAAAATCCAAATTAAATCCAACCACCTTCAAAATTAATGTGGTTAAACATAAGTTATCCAAATTTCTTTCTAAATTAGTTCCAGGGTCATACCATTTTTAATGAAGAAGTAACGTAGCTTCGAAGTTAGGTAATTCTCTGCAGAATTCTGTTTTACAAATCATTGAACACAACCTCTTCCAAGTCCCATAACTCCCTTATTAAAACATGGAAAACCCTGAAATTTAAATCACATATGCTAAACATACTTAATTTTCACCTCCAATTGGTTGCATCTCAATATCTATCCAGGATCAAAACTTATAAACTCTCAAAGTTACTAATTTAAGAAAACAGAATCTGGCTTTTTCTGCATAATGCATCATCTTTCAAAAATTCGTATCTTTTAAACCACAAGTTCAACCATTCTGAAATTTTACGACATTAAAATAATAGGACTAAAGTTTCATTTAAATTTGGTTTCGCTTCAAAATTCAATTCGGAACATTCACAACAGAGCCAACAAGTTACTGCTGTTCCAAAAATTCTGCAGTAAAAATCAGATCCCACAACCATTACTCAAAAATTCACCATAAATCTTATATTTAACGAAAAGATATCAAACTCTCCAATTCAGTCCCAATTATTCCCAAATTTAACCAGGACTTGGTTCAACGCAATTCTGATCATCACAGAATTAGTTACAGTCTTTCAAAGTTACTGTTTTCACTTAAAGGTAATGCAGAAAATCAGATTTTATGACTTAACTTTGAAAAATCATAACTAAATTTTCAGTTAATACGAAATCTTCAAATTTAAATCCTAACAACTACACTTGTTAAAGTTTACTCAGATTTTAATCTCATACCATTTCGATCGCTAGCAAATTACTAGGCCATCCTCAAAGTAACCATTCTATTTTGAAAACCAGATTCTTAATAATAGTTTAGTCTTTTAGGCCCTAATTCTTCAACAATTCTCAATCCAGTATCAAATATATCAAATGATTATCTTAGTTTCAACCATTTATACATAATCAGTCAAAACCACAATCCTCTACTAATCTCAAGTCACTTTCACAGCCATAGCAATATACCAAACAACCATTTCAACAACCAACAATCAATAATTCACTCATCTACCATACATAATTACAATCAATTCAATCACAGCACCAAGCACAATCGCAATCACAATCCAACATTCATATAATCAATTAATTACTCACAGCTATTAATACTATTTGCAGTTATTCAGTAAACCTTGTTGGCATTCCTAAATTAAAATCATTTTAAACCCCCTACCTCGATGTCGCAATCGCATACTTTAACGTAACAGCTCTCTTTTCTTTTAGTTTCAGGGCAGCAGCGGTAACTCTCACGCAACCGGAACAGCAACAATATTAGCCTTCGCAGCACTGACCATGGTTGCAGTAAAATAGAGGATTCAAATTGGATAAGAATCACAAGCAATTTCAGCTCTAGGGATTCAAGACAAAGCAAGAACTAAAATAGAATTAAAACTAGAACATGGCAACCACAGCAGTGACAAAACAAAACGTGTAAATGGATCAACCCTAAGGAGAAGATAAGACCAGTACCCAGATAACAAAATCAGAATCAGTAATGGCTTCAACCGTCCCATGGCAGCACCAGCTTCAATACTCGACCTAATTGTAGCAGTAAATAGGAGCCAAAAAGGGGCTGAGCAACAAAAATATAGGCAACCATGATTAAAACAAGCACATGGAAGAGAAACAAAGTATAATCAGAGTAAGGGTGGGAGTGTTACGGTTTCAAAAATGGGGAAATTGGAATTAGAACAAGGAGAAGGATCCTAGCTTAATTGAGAGTTGGTGGCGGCAGCTTGCTTTCTCCGATGACAAGCTCCATCCACTGCAGCTCCAAAAATCAAAAGGACAGGGATTAGAAGCAGGAACCGCCGTTTTTGTAGCAGCTCCAAATCAACAGCAACGGTATTACCCTCCCCGTCAGTCTCTCTTCTCCGTTATTCTTCCTCTTTTCCTCTGCCCTAACCGACGTTGACAGTGGTGAGGGGAGCTTCAGCAGCGGCGGCTAGAAGTGCGACAGCCTCCCTCCCTCTTCTACTCGATAGCAACAGCAGCGACGGTGGCAGTGACACCCACCGGCACTGCTCCTTCCTTCCCCTCTTCCATCTGCATCTCGTGCTCTCTTACTCCCTCTTCCCCTGTTTCTCAGTCTCTCGTCTCCCCCTTTTCTCCCTCTATGCGTTATACTATTGAAAATGTGTGGTGAATTGTTGAGTGTAAATGAATGGTAAGGAATGAAAGAACGTGGATCACTTGGGAAAAGGGTTAGTGGTAGTGTGCGTATGCGTTTGTGATTGGTTAGGGATTATACGTATTAGATAATAATGGTACGTATTAAAATAAGAAACATAAGACTAGAAAAAATATATACAAGTAACATAAATTTTATAAAATATTTGAGATAGAATAACAATTTAAGATTCAAATATAATACTATAAAGATTACTTTCAAAACGCATAAGATTTTATCTATCAATCTATTAACGAGCTCAAATAATTATTTTTAATTTAAATTATAAAATAAGCATACTAATCACATTTTATAAAATACGGTTTAAATCCGAAAATATCAATTATTTAGGTTATACGACATAATTTTTTTCATTACTTTCCTTTTACCAAAACATTAATTCCAATTTATATAAAATAACTCTAATTATGGTAAAGATTGTACATAAACCTTAATTAAATTAAACCCAAAGTATTTATAAAAATCAATTTAATCATTTTCTAGTAAATTAATCTCTAAGAGTTCAAACTAATAAAATAAATCATAATTTATTCATAATAGAAATTTCTTAAATTTAATTATATAACACTTCCAGTACTGAATTCTAATTTGAAATTAGATAAAATAACCAATTATAAAAATTTACACAAAAATATTAATTAACTTGACTCCGAATATTAATAAAACTAATTTAATTACTCTCAATTGATTAATTTATAAAATAAGATATCAAATCAATAAAATAAATCGTAACCTTTCAGAATAAAAGTTACTTAAATTAAATTATACAATTCTTTCTTATTTTTCAATTACTAAAATTATACAAAATATTCTGTTATAATAAGGTTACTTAAAAATATTAATTGATTCAAAAGAAAACTATCTCCGAATCTATTTATTTATTCCTAACAAAATAATTTCTAAAATTACAAAATTTAAACTTAACAAGATAAAATCACAATTTATTTATATTTAGATTTTAAAAAATTGCGGGATGTTACATTCTATCCAACTTACAAAAATTTTCGCCCTCGAAAATTGATATAAGATGGAGAAAAGATTTATATTCACATCCCTTTTTGAATATTTTAAAGAGATCAAGAAATTCATATCACAAACATAGAAGAAAATATACTAGGTGTTGCAAAAGTTGATAAAAATAATTTCACGCAAACCAAATTTCAAAATTCAAAATCAAATAGGCACAATATTCGTTCAGAACACTTAACAAAGTATGACCACTTCCTCTTGTCACCTCAAAATTCCACAACTCCTTATAACTTTGTATACTGACCACATTCAATTTTCGCACGTACAAATTGCATCCCTAAGAACTAACGCATATAAGGAATACGAAACATGAGAAGAGAAAGCCAAGCGGCACGAAAGGTTTATGCGAGAAATTGAAAGAATACTCAAGTTCGCAATTGTACAAGATGGTATTTTGCAAGGATTTGAAGGAATACGTGAAATCATCAACAAACAAGGATATATATATATATATATATATAAGCAATGAAATGGAGCATAAAGGGAGTTAGTTCGAAGTTTAGGAAGCAATTTTAAATCGAATAGTTTCAATATGAACATCATTAGGAAAGATAGTACAACAATTTTGAACAACTTCAATTTTGAAATAGAGAGAATTAGTTTATCTTTTTCAAAAGAATATATATAAATCTAACATTTTTCAAAGTACTAAACTTAGTATAAATAATATGTTATATCTATTTAATTTTCAAATCAAAACAAATCATATGCATGGTTTGTAAATTAAAGCTTGTTTGATGTTAAGGGCAAAATATTTTCTTTAAAAATTTTGGAGGATACTTAAGTACATAATTAGGTAAGGATAGCCATAGAATTATAGTAAAGTTGGCAGAAAATCAGCTTTTATTTAAAGAATAAATTCTGAAACAAAATTTTCTATAAATCAATAAAAGTAAGTGGTATATCACAGATAAACAAGATCAAACTACATAAAGAAGTTTTAGAGTTTGTGTAAGAAAGTCTAGGCTGAATTAAAAACAATCCCATCAAAATTTGAGCAAGGGTTGTGGATACAATCAAGTAAGAAAAGATGTAAATTGAAATTTTTTTCGAAGAGAATCTGAAACAAGTACTCAAGAAGAAAATTAGAAGAAATGGTATGTTACACCGAAATAAATCAGAGTTCAGAGCAAGGAGCATAGAGTTTGTAAGGTAAGGATAAATGTTTCAAAAGATCCAAACAACAACCAGATACAGAGTCAAGCAAGGACGTGCACGAATGATAATACAAGGTTAGTAAGAAAGAGATAAGATACTAGAAATTCCAATACAATTAGTAGAGAAAGAGATAATGCTAAGCACGAATAAAGAGCATACGTTGAAACGGAACTAATCTCTAGAATTTAGTTTCTAACGTCCCCAAAACCTCGTAATTCGCGTTAACCTATCACTTCTATTTCGTCTATGATAACCCATTAATGTTCCATATACATAAATCATTAGTATTAAGTTGGCCAAACTTGATACCATGAGGTATGCAATGGTAAACTAATAGCGTTAATCACTAAACAGTCATGCATATAAAACATAAACTCTTGTCTTCAGAACAAGTTAGAAAGCATGACAGACACTCAGAGTATGCAATGAAACATAGTCAGTCCACTCCTAAGGCTCTACAGGAAGGACTGCTCTAATACCATATTGTAACATCCCTTCCAGCAAAATACCTTGCTTAAGTCAGGGTATTTTTACTAGAAAGAACATTACGTAACCTTTTCTAGTATTAATTACTTAATTATCGAGCCTTTGTATTGAGTTCGCGTTTCAGTTTTAAGGAAATCCCAGAAAATTTTTGTTTTTATTCAGTAAAGTCATGTTTCAAAGATTTCCAACAAATAATAATCACATAAATATTATTAATAATAACTCTTAATACAAAAGAAACCAAATAAAACTCAAATACAATATAATAAACCTACCCTTCTATGTAAAATAAAATCTCAAGGGACGACAGCGAGGGGACTCTATGAAAGCAATTAAAACCGTAAAGAAGGCCTACTAATCGCTTGCAGCTTCATATTGCATCTTCAAACCTGTGTCACTGAAAGGGTGGAAAATTTGGGGGTGAGAACCAAACCACATGTTCTCAGTAGAGGTCGAGAATGCCGTGAAAGTAAAGAATAAAACGCAAATAGTTAATTTCATTCAGAGACATCTAAAAGAAAATTAACCTTCTTTAAAAGCATTAGTTAATTATTCAAAATCCTAGACCTATATTTTCTTTATAAAGCTCTTAAAAGTTTTCCTAGACTGTATGAATGACCAACCTGTTCCAAGCATAGGTTCATTAAGTCTATGCTGAACCAGTTTGATTTTTTTATACTTTACTAGACCATAACATAAAAGAAGTTACCTACGCAGTATAAATGATCATCATGCTCCAAGTATAGGTTCATTAAGTCTATGCTGAACCAGTCAGGTACTTTATACAGAACTAGACCTCAAACGTACCAGTTACGGCCTCAGGTCCAAACAACTCAATCAACATCCAATCACCACAATCCAAACAATCAGTTACAAACACATGTAATGAGGTTCAAACACAACCAAGAGCAATTACATCAAGTATAGCAATTAGCAATTAAACAGAATTATTCACTTAGGCAAACCAATTACAATATACACACCCAAACAATGTCACATAAATGCATATGATGAATGTCTAGTCCTAGTGCAGGACATGAGCTCATGTGTCGGTTAGCACCTGCATTCCCGACATTTATCCGGTCACGAGTTCACGATTTCCCGAATACGAGTTTCCGTTCAAATAAATGCGTATATAATTATTAGCAGCTCTATTGAGACAGCCTCTACTTTCTACTCGCAGGAAATATACTCTTGGGAACGGAAAATTGCTGTACGTATCCTAGTTTCGACTAGACCCACGCCCTTGAGAACAACCTCATAAACCAAATAATCTTTTCTTAAAAGAATTAGTGAAGTTATCATCAAGCCTTAAATTTATTTTAATTAAATCCTTATACTTTTATAAAAATTTGGACATAATTTCCTCTAAAAATAGGACTTAGCCACCCTTTCGGGTCCTTCTTTCTCAACATTTCACCAACCTCTTATCAGCAATTGCCACAACAATATATTTTCAAAAATATTTGATAATAGTATAGAAAATCTATTTTCTTAAATTCCATATCCAAGTAATCACCAAAACAACATCGGCAATCTAATTTCAATTTTATTTTTAAAATATCAAACGAATTCGGAATTATGCAAACCTTATATCCATGCGACCGTCTCGGATTAAGATTTTTATTAAACCAAAAATCACAATTTTTCGCTGACTCTAGCTTCGGGAATATAAGCAAAACCGTGACTGCTTTGTAGTGCCTTAAAACCAGAAGACAGCAGCAACGTACAACATTCGAAATTTCATATAAAATCCAAATTAAATCCAACCACCTTCAAAATTAATGTGGTTAAACATAAGTTATCCAAATTTCTTTCTAAATTGGTTCCAGGGTCATACCATTTTTAATGAAGAAGTAACGTAGCTTCAAAGTTAGGTAATTCTCTGCAGAATTCTGTTTTACAAATCATTGAACACAACTTCTTCCAAGTCCCATAACTCACTTATTAAAACATGGAAAACCCTGAAATTTAAATCACATATGCTAAACATACTTAATTTTCACCTCCAATTAGTTGCATCTCAATATCTATCCAGGATCAAAAGTTATAAACTCTCAAAGTTACTAATTTAAGAAAACAGAATCTGACTTTTTCTGCATAATGCATCATCTTTCAAAAATTTGTATCTTTTAAACCGCAAGTTCAACCGTTCTGAAATTTTACGACATTAAAATAATAGGACTAAAGTTTCATTTAAATTTGGTTTCGCTTCAAAATTCAATTCGGAACATTCACAACAGAGCCAACAAGTTACTGCTGTTCCAAAAATTCTGCAGTAAAAATCAGATCCCACAACCATTACTCAAAAATTCACCATAAATCTTATATTTAATGAAAAGATCTCAAACTCTCCAATTCAGTCCCAATTATTCCCAAGTTTAACCTGGACTTGGTTTAACGCAATTTCGATCATCACAGAATTAGTTACAGTCTTTCAAAGTTACTGTTTTCACTTAAAAGTAATGCAGAAAATCAGATTTTATGGCTTAACTTTGAAAAATCATAACTAAATTTTCAGTTAATACGAAACCTTCAAATTTAAATCCTAACAACTACACTTGTTAAAGTTTACTCAGATTTTAATCTCATACCATTTCGATCGCTAGCAAATTACTAGGCCGTCCTCAAAGTAACCATTCTATTTTGAAAACCAGATTCTTAATAATAGTTTAGTCTTTTAGGCCCTAATTCTTCAACAATTCTCAATCCAGTATCAAATATATCAAATGATTATCTTAGTTTCAACCATTTATACATAATCAGTCAAAACCACAATCCTTTACTAATCTCAAGTCACTTTCACAGCCATAGCAATATACCAAACAACCATTTCAACAACCAACAATCAATAATTCACTCATCTACCATACATAATTACAATCAATTCAATCACAGCACCATTCACAATCGCAATCACAATCCAACATTCATATAATCAATTAATTACTCACAGCTATTAATACTATTTGCAGTTATTCAGTAAACCTTGTTGGCATTCCTAAATTAAAATCATTTTAAACCCACTACCTCGATGTCGCAATCGCATACTATAACGTAACAACTCTCTTCTCTTTTAGTTTCAGGGCAGCAGCGGTAACTCTCACGCAACCGGAACAGAAACAATATTAGCCTTCGCAGCACTGACCATGGTTGCAATAAAATAGAGGATTCAAATTGGATAAGAATCACAAGCAATTTCAGCTCTAGGGATTCAAGACAAAGCAAGAACTAAAATAGAATTAAAACCAGAACATGGCAACCACAGCAGTGACAAAACAAAACGTGTAAATGGATCAACCCTAAGGAGAAGACAAGACCAGTACCCAGATAACAAAATCAGAATCAGTAATGGCTTCAACCGTCCCATGGCAACACCAGCTTCAATACTCGACCTAATTGTAGCAGGAAATAGGAGCCAAAAAGGGGTTGAGCAAAAAAAATATAGGCAACCATGATTAAAACAAGCACATGAAAGAGAAACAAAGTATAATCAGAGTAAGGGTGAGAGTGTTACGGTTTCAAAAATGGGGAAATTAAAATCAGAACAAGGAGAAGGATCCTAGCTTAATTGAGAGTTGGTGGCGGCAGCTTGCTTTCTCCGATGACAAGCTCCATCCACTGCAGCTCCAAAAATCAAAAGGACAGGGATTAGAAGCAGGAACCGCCGTTCTTGTAGCAGCTCCAAATCAACAGCAACGGTATTACCCTCCCCGTCAGTCTCTCTTCTCCGTTATTCTTCCTCTTCTCCTCTGCCCTAACCGACGTTGACAGTGGTGAGGGGAGCTTCAGCAGCGGCGGCTAGAAGTGCGACAGCCTCCCTCCCTCTTCTACTCGATAGCAACAGCAGCGACGGTGGCAGTGACACCCACCGGCACTGCTCCCTCCTTCCCCTCTTCCCTCTGCATCTCGTGCTCTCTTACTCCCTCTTCCCCTGTTTCTCAGTCTCTCGTCTTCCCCTTTTCTCCCTCTATGCGTTATACTATTGAAAATGTGTGGTGAATTGTTGAGTGTAAATGAATGGTAAGGAATGAAAGAACGTGGATCACTTGGGAAAAGGGTTAGTGGTAGTGTGCGTATGCGTTTGTGATTGGTTAGGGATTATACATATTAGATAATAACAGTACGTATTAAAATAAGAAACATAAGACTAGAAAAAATATATACAAGTAACATAAATTTTATAAAATATTTGAGATAGAATAACAATTTAAGATTCAAATATAATACCATAAAGATTACTTTTAAAACGCATAAGATTTTATCTATCAATCTATTAACGAGCTCAAATAATTATTTCTAATTTAAATCATAAAGTAAATATAATAATCACATTTTTATAAAATATGGTTTAAAATCCGAAAATATCAATTATTTAGATTATACGATATAATTTTTCATTACTTTCCTATTACCAAAACATTAATTCCAATTTATATAAAATAACTCTAATTATAGTAAAGATTGTACATAAACCTTAATTAACTTAGACCCAAAGTATTTATAAAAATCAATTTAATCATTTTCTAGTAAATTAATCTCTTAGAGTTCAAACTAATAAAATAAATCATAATTTATTCATAATAGAAATTTCTTAAATTTAATTATATAACACTTCCAGTACTGAATTCTAATTTGAAATTAGATAAAATAACCAATTATAAAAATTTACACAAAAATATTAATTAACTTGACTCAGAATATTAATAAAACTAATTTAATTACTCTCAATTGATTAATTTATAAAATAAGATATCAAATCAATAAAATAAATCGTAACCTTTCAGAATAAAAGTTACTTAAATTAAATTATACAATTCTTTCTTATTTTTCAATTATTAAAATTATACAAAATATTATGTTATAATAAGGTTACTTAAAAATATTAATTGATTCAAAATAAAACTATCTCCGAATCTATTTAATTATTCCTAACAAAATAATTTCTAAAATTACAAAATTTAAACTTAACAAGATAAAATCACAATTTATTTATATTTAGATTTTAAAAAAATGCGGGATGTTACAACCTCTGAGCAAACGCCAACCCACATCCAAGTGGAATCTGTTGAAAAAAGAACACAATTTGAGAGCCAAAAAGAGGGTCAAACGGTTTTAAGAAGGGTGCCTTTTCATCCATTACTTTTGAAACTTCATACAATATTTTAGCTTTAGCTTGCAAATTTTTATATTGAAATGATGGAATAAAACCTTAAAATTTTCGCCATTAGAAATTGTATCATTATCTAAAACCCAATTATAAATCAAATAAGTACTAGTAATTTGAAACAATTAGATGATGTTTATTTGAAACAATTAGATAATGTTTTGTCCAACTTAGAATAGTAGAAGTCCAAAAAAAAAACACAATAATACAAGATTATAGTGAGTTGTGATTAGGATAACATCTCAAATAGGAGTAAAAGAACTTTTTGATGATTGAAATCTTTTAACATGCGCTCAATAAAAATGTCAAAGGACTAATCCACCATATGCATGCATCTCTAAATTATTGAATGTAATGTTGTGCTGTGTATTTTATATTATCTATTATCGTTGTATAGTTGTGGCTGTCACTATCACATGCACCTGTATGAAGTAAGAAATGTTACAGCTAAAAATCAACCTCAATTTGTACTTATTAATTGTCTACTTTGTTGTTTCTATAGGAGGTAGACATTAATTATAAAGAAATAAATTCTTCTTAGAAAAACCTTAAAGAAAGAAAAATTCGAATGCAATGTCTAAAACTATTAGATAGAGTTGTTGAGTGATAATATTCAATTCATATTAGGTGTAAACGCTGTCACATTTAAATTTTAATAAAGTGTATTATTTATTAAAATAAATTCATAAACGAAACTTCTATTAATTTTCTAAAAGAATTGATTGAAATGTGCTTAAGCTGCGGTGGTTTCATTTGCTTGAAGCCGATTGTATCACCTTTTTTTTTTTAATTTCCTTTCTCAAAACAAGAAAGAATTTCATGTTGACTATATAAAAAAATTGAAACAATATAGGACATGATAACTGATCAAGCAATAACTAATTATGTACCTGCAAAATAAGGGTCCCAATAGTGACTTGTCCATGAAGGGCATTAATAGTGTTCTTGTCCATCAAAAACTTCAAGACCTGGTAAAAAACACAGGAAAAGGAAACAGGATTGGTTACAGCCTTACAAGGCATGAAGTACGTGAGTCTGCATCTGAACTTTTAAACATAGGACACTAGATCGGATATGATGTTATACCACTGCTGTTGAAGACATAGAAAGGAAAGCACCAACAAAAACTCCTTCTGAGGCTTTACCACCAACAAAAGCACTCTGCTAATTGAAACAAAAACATCTTTCATCTTTGTAGCAGCTCTTAGTGAAAAGATATGTTAGATATCTAATTATCGAGTAAATGCTCAATAGTCCCTAACATAGTTGACTACTATTTCTTATCAAATACTATTTATATATAAGGGTCATGGGATGAATTAAAGTAATAATATGTCACAACTAGAAAATTGTTTACGCTATGATGATTAAGGTCAAACAATATATATAGTAATCTAACTATGGAAAGAAATGCATGCTTTCTTCAAAAATTACTTGAATTTCCACACGAAGGGCTGTGATTTCCTCATCTCTCCCATCCTGTGTTTGTTTGCCAGCCTTGAGAACAGCCTGTGACAATAAATAAATAAAAAAATTGAGTATTCCATAAAATTCTGTCTCTCAATATAATTGAGTATTCCACGAAGGGCTGTGATTTCCTCAGTTCATATTTCTGCCACATATAATATGATTAATATCCATTCTTCTGGCATACCTCTCTTTGTCGCAAAGCAGCTTCCTTCCTACATAAATAGCACACAAGCTAGCTTACCTTCTCAGAAGTTTGGTTTCTAAGGATACACCTTCTCTAAGAGAAGCAACCTGCCAAAATTAAAATGAACAAGGACACGAAAAATCAGCAAAGGCAGCACAAGGAGTAAAGCAGTTTCTATTGGTAAGTATTAAGCAAATGAAAAATCAAACTCAGATATGTCTCTTTCACTAGCTGCATTAACTACACATGCTGAACCCTGCTTTATAGGAAATCTGACTCTCAATTTATATTTTATTACATGATGACCCACCAAGGTTCTATTATTACACCACTTTATGTTCCAATATGACTCCAATCTAATTCCCTATATCTATATTAAAAATCCAACTTAGAAATTGTTCAAAGCTGGCCCACCTAGTAGAAATCAACTGTCTTATAAAAAATTTAACAACATGCATGCTAGATCTTCTCATTTAATGTGTGATATTTCACTATCAATTTAGAAAGCAGAGCTCAGACTAGAAATTTAACGAAAGAGAGCTAACAGTGAAAGATCATCATACATGATCCAATCATGTAAAATCTTCACGAGTGAATCTATTCCCATCAATAGAAGACATTCAGTTAAGTTAGCCACAATTGTTCATGATGATACTATTAGGTTATAGAGCGGAATTTGGAAGTACCTGGAGGGTTCTCAGAGACAGTAGCATCAAGAACCTTTTCTCCAACAGCTTGGACAAAAGCCGGGCCACCGGTGATTGCTCCTTCCTTCTGGCTTGTGACAAGAACCACAATACCCTTGTTGTTGCCTTCTTCTATGGAAGGATACCAACGCTCCAAAACTTGATCAGCATACTCAAAAGCATCAGCTTTGCTCTGCAACCGCATCACATCATAAAACCAAATTACTCTTATTTCCAGTATCGCATTGCAAGGAACATCGATAAGGTTAGACAAGAACAACAACAATACAGTTTTTCTCTACATGGCGTCTGCTATATGGATCAAACTACGCAATCATGTTCTATGGCTTTAGAAGAAATAAATTACAACTCAGGTTAATGTTGCAGACTACAATTTAAAGCCATCATTGAAAAAGCCTTAACATACATGAGAAATATTTGCATGCTCTTGAAGAACATTTGGTACTTGCTTCAAGAGCATCATCAACCACTCATTTTCATTTGTAAGGTTTTCAAATTATATAAAAGTATAAAACAAAAAAAGTGTGTGGTTGTGAATGTTCCTAGAGCATGCATTGAACTTGCTTAATCTTTAACAGCACATCATGATAAGAATTTGTTTAATCTTTCATGTTCTGTCAACTTCAAGTAAAATAACATGATATCAAGTGCATTAACATAAATAAATAAAATTAAAAACATATAATTGTTGTAAATTATAACTAACCGTGAGTTTCCTAACAGTGACAAAGTTGATGTGGAAATTCTTCCTTGATTCCAAATCAGATAACAAGCGCTTCAAATCAGACCTTGTTACTCTGCTCCAACTATATTAATCTTTTAGTTTATTCTGTTCTATGTATGTTTAATGGTTGAACATGTAACTCTAGTTTCCATATACTAATTAAATGGCCAATTCTCTGGTGCATTTAACTTTCATGCCGAAATTTGTCTCAATATATCAATTTGGAAAAAAGCTGTCATTTTAATGGAAGAGTCTTCTCCTAATCTCATTTGTGAGGAAGTTATTCTTTCACCTGGTTGGAGAGGGATAATCTTGGATGATCACAAACCCAAAGTAGCTAGTAATAAAATCAAACTATGATGTAATTCACTAAAACCTATCATGACAACATCAAAACCTTTCCCTCACTGGATATGGCTGGATGCATGAATCAAGCAAAGCTAAGTGATTAGGAGCCGCAGCATCATCCATCAACCCCAAAATAAATCAAATCAAATCGGAAAATAAAAAAGTTGAAAAAAGAAAAAAAGCTTATCATCGTAGAAGAAAATATACTCCATCAAGCAAACAATACAAAAAATTAATATGAATAAAAAATAAAAAAAACAGTAATTATAACAATTAACAAAAAGAATAAACAGAGAAATTAGGTTTGAAAAACTGAAAGCGGTGGTGGTGAAGAGTGGCACCTGAAGCAAATTTTGAAGATATGAATTACCACATTTACCAAACTTCAAGGCTGGTCAATCGTCAACTCCTTTGCACAAACATCAAAGCCAATACAGGCAGCAACTACTACCTGAACAAGAACAAGAACAAGTAGATCAAGCACCTTTGATGCGGCAATGGAAAACGAGAGAGAGAGAGAGAGAGAATCAGAAACAACGCACCTTTGAGAAATGGAAATAAGAGGCAAAAGCGCAGATCAAGCACCTTTGAGAATTAAAGGAAGCAGATATTAAATCACAAAATCAAAGGCAAACGCTAGCTTAATCCTAAATCAAAAACGGCGAGGAGCAGAGAATCAGAAACAACGCACGGCAAGGAGGGGAGGAACCCTTCGCGACGGCGACACCACGAGCTCAACTCAGAACTTCGTGCGACGGCGAGGAGAGGAGGAACGATGCGAAGAGGGTCTAGTAGAGCTTCCCAGATGATGAAGGCACCCACGGTCTGTCTCCGCCGGCGGCGACAGCACCTTCTACCGGAGGAGAAGAGTTCGAGGGATGAGGCTGCTGGCAACGTTCGAATGGAGTGGGAATGGAGTTGGAGCGTGAATGGGTGGCGATAAAATTAGGGATACCTTAATATTTTCGAAGAAAAATTTAAATTACAAACGGATTTTTTGTCTGTAATAATTTAATAGAATGCAGCATTTTACCTATTTAATTATAGATAGATTTTTGTTTGTAATTATTTTCTACGGAAAAAAATTAATTTTTTCGATGGAATTATCGACGGATTTTTTTTTTTCGTCTGTAATTTATGCTAATTCATTTTTTTGTTTTTTGACAAAAAATCTCTCTGAAATTCCCTCTATATTTCCGTCGGATAAAATCCGTCGAAAATATCCGTCTGTAATAACTAGTTTTTTAATAGTGACCAAAGTAGTAACACAACAAAAGCAGAATTAGAAAAGTAGCAGCGACGGCGAGTAGCAGTTCGACAGTAGATAATTAATTAGTACCAAAGCAATAGCAAAGCAGTACCACATAAACAGCAGAACTTATTAATTAGATAAAAAAAATTGATATTTTCTGTACCAAAATTTAGTTAGAGTGTGAGAGACAGAGAGAGTGTGAGAGTGCATGCATGCAAATGCAGGTGAGTGACTATGTGCGCGCTTGCAACCACTAACAACCGTAAAATGGCGCCATCTCCTTTATCTTTTCTTTTCTTTTCTTTTCTTCACTAATTTCTGTATGCAACATTTGTGAATTACGATCAAATACTCTAAGCTAAGCTTAAATAGGAGCACATTTTAGCTTAGATAGGAGGATTTTTTTACGTGTTTTAAGAGTAAATTTCATTTTATTTGTTAACGTCCATCATTTTTATTATTTAAAATTTGGTTTTCAAAATTTAACAAGTATATATTTTTGAATTAACTATTTTTTTTCTTTCCAACATTGCTTATATGTCACAACTCACAACATAAGTATAATAGAACGAAAAATTTCATTTATTCTTAAGACATCTAAAAAATTCTCCTTAAGTAGTTCCAATATTTGTCCTTTTTCATGGATCAAACGGAATTAATCTTACTCGTTTTTATTAAACCTATACAAGCATAAAAAACAGTAGTCTGGGTTTTTTAAACCCTTATATATATGTAAATACATTAACACTTACATTCATTTCATGAACCCTACTTGATGTGATTGCTTTTAAGATACAGATGAATTCTCTTCAAAAATATATACAATCAGTATAATTTTACTCGTATAGGTATTGGATTGGATAAGTGAAGTCTCAATTCATTTAGCAAAAAGTTAATTGTTAATTAATAAGTTCTACAACACCCAAAAAAAATTATTAAAGGACCTGAACTGTTGATATAATTAAAAATTATTAGATTATAATTTAATTAAATATATAAATATGAATATTGCACCAATATTTGAGTTCAATCCTTCGATTGCACATTAATGAATGCGCTGAGCATAACTATATTCTTAGAAAACATGCAAAAAACATTCGGCATGATATAAATTACCTAGGCATATATAATTGCCCTAATAATTAATTCTCTTATCATAAAGCCTAGTGCATTTGACCTAGTAATTAATTAAAGCATCAAAATTAATTCGCAATACTATATATGAACATAATATACACTTAACAGTCAACACGCAATAGCACAATTTAATGCATATATATGATGAATATGTGTTGAAAAGAACTTATTAGGTGTTTTAAAAGTAAATAATAACAATTTGGATTTAGCTAATACTATATGTGATTTAAGATAAGTGTAAGAGTTTTTCATATAAGTAACACTACTTCTACTTACAAAAAGCATTCTAACGGCGCCAATTCAAAATTACTAGAAATTTATGCAATTATAAAGTTAGGTTTATTCAAATATAATACAACAATTCAAATTTTAATAATTCAGAGGCTATATAAACATTGACATTCAATATACTTCAATTTATTCAATAGCAAAAGTTCTATTCAATTTCGTTCAATTTCCTTCAAAACACACTGATACAAGAAGATTATTAGTTCATATTAAATACTATATGGACCCATAAATGTACTTTAGTGACCATTTTTTCTTGCACAGCTACTTGATAGATACAATACTTCATTAATGTAATTTATTTAATATGAGAAGTTGTAAGATAACTCAGTAAATGCATTCACTTCATTTATAAGATAACTCAGTAAGTTTAAAGCAGTGAACTTTTTTAAAAATTGTAGAACTAAAAAGTCCCAGCAATCCTTACTTTATAAAAGAAGCTAAAAAGAAACTAATTTAAAAGGAAGCATATTTAATACCAACTACTTCAAAAACATTTTTTTTAAATGAAAAAGATAAAAATAAGAAGGGATATTCAATTCTAGTCTAATTAAGCTATCCTCTCCTCTCCTTTCTCTCCTCTCCCCAAAGGAAAAAAAAGCCTAAAACTTGAAATTAAAGTTTGTGAGGCTTCAAAAAACACATACATTAGAGAAAAAGAAAGCAAAAGGACAGGCAAAAAAAAAAAGCAGAGGCATTAGCTGAAAAACCAAGGATTTTTTCATTTTAGACACAGAAACGTGATCCCAAAACCTGTTATAGTTGTGAACTTAAGTAATAAAACAAAACATATTTTAGGCTAGCTAAGTAACAAGGATCAAATTCTTTGTAACAACGTTACATGCATATTTAAACCAAATGCCTATTGACTGCTAGGAAAGAGTTAAAACAATAGTATTAACTTGGTTTCAACTTTCAAGAGAAATGCAACTTTTCAATTCAACACAACACAAAAATAAATCAATTCAGAGTTTAATAACATCAGTTCTATTCTATTCTATAATTCCATGGCACCCAAGAATAATATTAACAAAAAAAAATAAATCAATTCAACTAACACATTCAACACAACACGGCCATAATAACCAACTCATATGCACCGATTTGATTATAGAGACTTGCTACTTAAATTAAACTTCAATCAAATACAGAATTCTATTTCATCAAATCCAATAAACATAATAGGGTTTCCAAAAGACATTGTACCTACCCTGTGATGCATTCTTCATCAGCGGATAAGTCCACGCATATTCTTCGCAAGTTTTAAAACTTTTTCAAATCCTGTTTAACCATAGGAAAATAAATAGGAAAATCAATGACAGAAAGTGTGAAATAGGAAAAGAAATAAAAGAAAGGAATAAGAATAGGACTTACGAAGAAGCAAGAAGCTAAGATTGATGAATGCCTGGAGAGTCTAGGGGTTTTTAACCTACCACCATAGAATATCTCAAATTTAATCACCATAAAAGGAAAAATGACCTTAATAGCAAGATAGCAAAGAGTACAGCTATATATGGTTCATCAATTAAACTGCGAAAATATACAACAAAATGTCCCGCCACATAACATTCAAATGATAGTTTATTCAATATATATATATATATATATAAGAAAAAGCATAAATAGAACCCAGATAGAACAAAACTAAAATCTGAACCAGTGTTATCCAGATTCAAGGATCAATCGTGTATATAAAAGCATAAATAGAACCCAGACAGAACAAAACTAAAACGTGAACCAGTGTTATCCAGATTCAAGGATCAATCATGTGCGGCAAGAAATAAGCAAAGTAAATATGTAACATTCCTTCTAGCAAAATACCGTGCTTAAGTCAGGGTATTTCTACTAGAAGGAACATTACGTAACCTTTTCTAGTATTAACTACTTAATTATCGAGCCTTTGTATCGAGTTCGCGTTTCAATTTTAAGAAAATACCAGAAAATTTTGTTTTTATTCATTAAAGTCATGTTTCAAAGATTTTCAACAAATAATAATCACATAAATATTATTAATAATAATTCTTATACAAAAGAAACAAAATGAAACTCAAATACAATATGCCAAACCTACCCCTCTGTGAAATAAAATTTCAAGGGACAACAGCGAGGGGACTCTATAAGAGCAATTTAAACCATAAAGAAAACCTACTAATCGCTCGCAGCTTCAAATTGCGTCTTCAAACCTGTGTCACTGAAAGGGTGGAAAATTTGGGGGTGAGAACCAAACCACATGTTCTCAGTAGAGGTCGAAAATGCCGTTAAAGTAAAGAATAAAGCGCAAATAGTTAGTGTAACGACCCAATTTTCAATACGCCTAGGACATACCAGAAACTGAGTGCTACCAATTTGTCATCCTAATTATTATCTATTATTTATTATATGAGCCTGATTCGTTGTTAAAAACGTAGTTAATTTGCGGGGTATTTTTTTTCTTTTCTCTCTTGTTATTTTCGGCTAAAATGATGAAATGAGACAGCTTTGGAGGTCTTGGGGGTGTAAGGTGAGTTGTGATTGGTTGGCTTGGAGGTGGATTAAAATAATATTAAAATATCTCTGGTGTACAACTACTAAAACTAGGTGTATCGGAACACTCGTAAAAACATCTCTAAAAATTATTTTCTGAGCTACTAGCATAAATGACACTAGTAACATATTTATTATGAGAATAAAACATGTATAATGAGGTCTTAGCATTGCTAAATTCATCAGAGAGTGCTGGTACTAAGCTGCACCAGTAAACCGTAAACCCGGTTAAACCGATTTTCTGTTTTTAACAAAAACAGACCAGGTAACCTTATAATATCATTCAAGCATGTTCTAATACTAATATAATGATAATATTATACTATTATCTATCTTCTCTCATGAATCGAGTCCGGTTCATTAAACTGAGACTATTTACGAAAAACAGAATCAAAACTCCTAACCAATACGGTTCAAAAACAAGGTTCTTCGTGATTGCGTTATCGAGCTTGCCTCAAAAGAGGTTCTAGCTTAAGGATGACATAATGTCAATGAGGATCGAGATACTTGTTGATATAGAAGAGGTGTTCTCTTTACTGATCTTCCGGAGAAATCCGTGCCTTTAGAAAAGATCTCATGTACTCGAAAATCAGGGTTGTTACAGTTAGCTTCGTTCAGAGACATTTAAAATAACACTGTTTTCATTAGCCTTACGAATCCTCTTGAAAACCAACAGTTTAACATTCAAAATCCAAAACTTTCTTTAAGAGCATCAGTTAATTATCTAAAATCTTAAACCCATTTTTTTCTTTATAAAACTCTTAAAAGTTTTCCTATACTGTATGAATGACCAACTTGTCTCAAGCATAGGTTCAATTAAGCCTATGCTGTAAGAATTTGATTTTTCATACTTTACTAGTCCATAAACATAAAAAAAAGTTACCTACACGGTATAAATGATCATCCTGTTCCAAGCATAGGTTCATTAAGTCTATGCCGAACCAGTCAGATACTTTATACAGTACTAGACCTCAAACACAAACCAGTCACGGTCTCAGCCCCAAGCAATTCAGTCAACACCTAATTCACCACAATCCAGCCAATCAGTTACAAACACAAGTAATGAGGTTCAAACACAATCAAGAGCAATTACATCAAGTATAGCAATTAACAGTTAACAGAATTATTCACTTAGGCAAACCAATTACAATATACACACCCAAACAATGTCACATAGATGCATATAATGAATGTCTAGTCCTAGTACAGGCCATGAGCTCATGTGTCAGTTAGCACCTGCATTCCCGACATTTATCCGGTCATGAGTTCACGGTTTCCTGGATACGATTTTCCGTTCAAATAAATGCACATAAAATTATTAGCAGCTCTATTGAGACAGCCTCTATTTTCTACTCGCAGGAAATATATACTCTTGGGAACGGAAAATTGCTGTAGGTATCCTAGTTTTCCTACAGAAGCTCTTGGGTTGCCTCAGGACAACAAATAAAAAAACAAATATCTCTTGGGTTGCTTCAAGTAACAGATAAATAAGCAAATATGTCTTGGGTTGCTTCAAGCAACAGATAAATAAGCAAATATCTCTTGGGTTGCCTCAATGCAACAGACAATCATATAATAAGTACTTTATTCTTTCCTTTTTCTTTCATAATTGCAAATACGCAAGCGGGACAAGACCCACGCCCTTGCCAACAATCTCATAGACCAAATAATCTTTTCTCAAAAGAATCAGGAAAGTTATCGTCTTTAAACAAGTCTTAAATATTCATTTTGATTAAGTCCTTATACTTTTATGAAAATTTGAACATGATCTCTTCTAAAAATAGGACTTAACCACCCTTGCGGGTCTAAACCAAACAATTTACCAAACTCTTTCAACCTTTCCAGCATCACATCAATTCAGAATCAAACAAATTTCAACATTGAATCAGCTATATAACGCTAAGGTTCATCTTTAATATAGAAAATAAACTCGGAATTACGCAACTTTACGTCCAGGTGTTCATCGTGAAATAATATTTTTAACAAATCAAAGGTCATGATTTTCTGATTTCTCTAGCTTTAGAAATAGAGGAAAAACCGTGACTGCTCTACAGTGTGTAAAACCAGAAAATAGCAGCAGCATGTGATATTCAAAATTCAATATAAAATCTAAGTTAAATCCAATGACCTTAAAAATTAATATGGTTCAACTTCACTCATCCAGGTTTCTTTTCCAATTGGCTCCAAGACATTATCATTTTTAATAAAAAAGTTATGTAACTTAGAAGTTGAGTAATTTTCCGCAGAATTCTGTTTTAAAAGTAAATGAACTTATCTTCTTCCAAGACCCATAACTTACTCATTAAAACATAGACAGCCATGAAAGTTAAGTCACATATGCTAAACATACTTAATTTTCACTTCCAATTGGTTGAATCTCGATATCTGACCAGATTCAAAAGTTATAAACTCTCAAAGTCATTGATTTAAGAAAACAGAATCTGGGGTTTATTGCATAATGCATCGTTTTTCAAAAATTCATATCTTTAAAACCACAAATTCAACCGTTCTGAAATTTTACGAAATTAAAATAATAGGACTAAAGTTTCATTTAAAATTGGTTCTATTTCAAAATTCAATTCGAAACATTCACAGCAGAGCCAACAAGTTACTGCTGTTCCAAAAATTCTACAGTAAAAATCAGATTCCACAACCATTACTAAAAAATTCACCATAAATCATATAATTAATGAAAAGATCTCAAACTCTCCAGTTCAGTCCCAATTATTCCCAAGTTTAACCAAGACTTGGTTTCACACAATTCCGATCATCACATAATTAGTTACAGCTTTTCAAAGTTACTGTTTTCATTTAAAGGTAATGCAGAAATCAGATTTCACGGCTTAACTTTGAAAAATCATAACTAATTCTTCAGTTAATACGAAACCTTCAAATTTAAATTCTAATAACTACACTTGTTAAAGTTTACTCATATTTTAATCTCATACCATTTTGATCACTAGAAAATTACTGGGTCGTCCTCAAAGTAACCATTCTATTTTGAAAACCTGATTCTTAATAATAGTTTAGTCTTTTAGGTCCTAATTCTTCAACAATTCTCAATCCAGTATCAAATATATCGAATGATTATCTCAGTCTCAACCATTTATACATAATCAATCAAAACCACAATTCTCAACTAGTCTCGAGTCACTTTCACAGCCATAGCAATATACCAAACAACCATTTCAACAACCAACAATCAATAATTCAATCATCTACCACACATAGTTACAATCAATTCAATCACAACACCAAGCACAATCGCAACCACAATCCAACATTCATCTAATCAATTAATTACTCACAGCTATTAATCCTATTTGCAGTTATTCAATAAACCTTGTAGGCGTTCTTAAATTAAAACCATTTAAATTAAACCCCCTACCTCAGTTAGTCGAGACCGTCGAATTTAAATGCGATGATCCCCTTCTTTTTCCAGTTTACAGTAGCCAGTTGATGACCAGAATTCACTACCCATACATATAATGAATCCGTTCTTTAGCAAGCGCACCAAATTATCGTCAAGTAATAACCTACAGTGGAGTGGGGTCGAATCCATAGAGATTAATTGGATTAAGCAAGCAATAGTTGATTAATTAGCTTAGTTAGACAAGCATAATTAGATGATAAACAACAAGAAAATGTAAATGACATGAAAGTAAAGGAAAGCAATAAAGTACAAGAAAGTAAATGGCAAGGAAAATAAAGTACGAGAAAGTAAAGTGCTGAAAATGTAAAGTGCAGAAAAGTAAATAACCATAAAGTAAATAAAAGAAAGAAAGAAAAAATAAAGATTGGGATAAAGAGATATTGCATTCTCCGGATTAATTGATTTCATCTCATCTTCAATCATGCAACTCATTGACCTCTTGGCAATCATGAGTGATTGAGTCCCAATCCCTTGGTAACTCAATCTCCCCAATCTTGATCAATAGCCAATTCCTTGGTCTAGTTACTCATGAGAGGAGATGAAGCTTGTTCCCTGATTATACCACACATCCTCATAGATCCAAGTAGTGGGTGGATTATATGTCACCATATCCAATCACCAAAACCCAAATCTACTTAAGTGTGAGAAAGGATTTCAAGCATGGTTTTATGATTCCTCTTCCAAGGTTCACATAAAACCCAAATACATTCAATCTCTTTTCCAAGATAATTGAATGCTAGAATCAAGAACAAAATCCCTTCTAGTAAATCAAAGAGATATGAAGAGAAGAAGAAGAATAAAAATAATCAATCCATTGAAAAATAATAGAGCTCTCTTTCCCAATGGAAAAAGTTAGTAATTCATAACTAAATTATTTACAAAGTAAGAAAGAAAAGAGAAGAAATTGATGGTGAATAGAGAGGGTCCTAAGCATAGTTATCAGACCCGGCTCGACCCGGCCGGTTCGACCGGAAACCCGGTCACCCGGTCACCTGCCCGGGCCGAGCCATACGTTGAACCGGACTTGCAATTAACCCGGTGGAACCCGGTTCAACCCGGCGGGGTCCTAAGACTTCCCCCCAATCCAGCATGCCTAATTCTATGAACTAAGGCCTTTATATAGGCTCTCCTAACTTACAAACTTAAATGAAATTAAAAGCAAATTACAATGAAATAAAAATAAACTATTTTAGATGCTTCTTGTGGCCTTGATTGGTTGACAATTGTTGCTTGAATGAGAGTTGGAGTGGGCTTGGCTGAAGGTTGGGGGCTGCAAGAAGAAGTTGGCGTGTGGTTCCAAGTGCCACTCCCACTTGATTTTGCTATTTGGATTGTGACACACTTTGCAACGTTGAAAGTATGGAGTTTTTTGGGCCTCAAATTGAATGTCCACTATAAAGTATTATATATTGTTGGAAATTCCTGGATGTTAGCTTTTCATCTCCCTTGAAATCAACTCATTTGAAACTCTCAAGTTATGCCCATTTGAAGGTGACTAGGTCAGTCTGTCAAGTAGCCCGGCCTGCCACGCCCACTTCTGTCGTGCCACGCCCCCTATGTTGTAAAACTGGCGTGCCACACCCACTCTTTGGCATGCCACGCCCCATATGTTCCTCTCTGGCCATTAGAACTGGCGTGCCACGCCCAAAGCTTTAAGTGGCACGCCCAATATGAAAATAGAACTGGCGTGCCACACCTTCGATATCAAGTGGCATGCCCAGGTTTTGCAACGCTGAAATAATGGCCATTTTCACCTCCAGTTTTAACGTGCACTATAGAGTATTATATGTCGTTAAAAAGCTCTTGATGTCAGCTCTCCAACGCCACTAAAATTAGATCATTTGGACCTCTACAACTCAAGCTATGTTCCTTTAAAGATGACGAGGTCAGGCTGGTAACTTTGTAGTGATGTGTTTTTCTTGTGATTTCGAGATCAATATAAAGTGTTATATATGGTTGGAAAGCCCTGGATGTTTACTTTCTAATGGCACTGAAATCACTTGATTTGGAGTTGTGTACCTCAAGATATCTTCATTTGAATGAGAGGAGGTCAGGCTGGCATATGTGCTGGCGTGCCACGCCCAATGCTTGGCGTGCCACGCCCAATGCTTGGCGTGCCACGCCCAATGCTTGGCGTGCCACGCCCATAGTGGGGCTCAAAATCACTCTTCTGAAACTTAAGCCTGGCGTGCCACGCCCAAAACACCAAGTGACATGCCCTCTTTGAGACTTGGCTTCACAAACTTGGCGTGCCACGCCCAGAGCTCCAAGTGGCACGCCCATTGTTAAGAGTTAGTTCAAAAGCTTGGCGTGCCACTCCCAGCTTCACACGCCCAGCTTTATTTGTTATTTCCTTCCCCTTTTGTTGCTCTTTTCACCTAAAATTTAGTACAAACCCATTTCAAAGCAATGTACTTTAATATATATCATTTGGTTCATGAAATTGCATTGATTCAATGAGATTATACTCTTTTTATGACCCTTTTAGATAAGAAAAGGGGTACATGATGCGCAGTCATCACAACACCAAACTTAAACTTTGCTTGTCCTCAAGCAAATAAAGAATCATGCAATAAAGTTTGACAAACCAAGGTGAGAAGAGTAGCAATTTTTATGTTCATGGTTGGCTAGTTTCTTATGCATGCTACAATCACAAAATAAATTCAAATGATTGATGCTTCTATCTAGCTCATTTTATGAAATCTTTTTCTTTATATTCCTTCCTTGAAACAAGCTTTTCATTCTTTTCTTAGCTTAGCTTCTTGGGTGCTTTGCACCATTTGTTGACAGCTACGACTCTAAATGCTTTGTTTTCAAGTATTACCACTTGATACATAAGCACCACGAGAATTTAATTAAAGGACTCATTTTGCTCATTTGTTTCTTTTCTTTACTCTCTAATCATTGATTCTCAGAGCCTTGAGCTTGAGGGAGTGCTTTTGCACTTGAGCCTAACCTTGACTCTAAGTGTTTTATTTTCAAGCTTTTTGCTTGATACATAAACACCACAAGTACTTAACAATTGAATTGTCATTGGTACTCAGAGCTTTCAGCTTTCTCATTCTTTCCCTTTTCTTTTCTTGCCTTATTTACAATTGCTTCTTCAAGGTTTTCATGATTTCAAAAATTTCATAAAATGTCCTAGATGAAAACTTTCATCAAACAAATTCAAATGCAATTGAGCAACAATAGCCATGCTAGCTTCCCAATACTTATAAGCTCATGCTAACTTCTTCTTTAATTACCTTGTTTGTTTAAGATCATGATTCTTAATTACTTTGAACTCGCAAAACTCAAGATGGTAGTCATAATGTCATAGCACATGTTACAATTCAGCAATCAAGCTATGCTTATTCACAAAGAGTAATCACACATGCATACAAAGAAAATAGAAGACAATCATGCAATTTAAAAATACTGGAAACAAATAAGAGGAAAAAGAACTTTACCACCTTGTAGTTCATCTTCATTGTTGTTGTCACTTTCTTCCTATTCTTTCCCTTCCCACACTAAACTTAGAATGATTGCTTGTCCTCAAGCAACAAATAAAACAATGGTGATGGGGTCTATGATGGGTCATGAATATCTTAAATAATGAAATGTGAGTAATGCATGTGCTTGAGCAAGCAAAAATTAAAGATATAACAAGGGCACAAGAATGGAAACAGAGACAATATGATTGCATTAATAAGTGGTGTGCATGGTACTTTGCATGAAAGATAAGTAGCAACACCAAACTTAGTGTGACACTCTTATTTTAGAATGTTGCAAGTACCCAGTGAAGATTGAAAATCAAATTGTTGCATGGCAATACCAAACTTAGAATGCAATCATATGTCAAATTATTGAAAGTAAACTAAGCAAGGAGAGAAAATTTTACCTATGGTTGGGTTGCCTCCCAACAAGTGCTCTTTTAATGTCATTAGCTTGACATGTTGTTCTCAACTTTCTTCTTCTTCTTCCAGTTTGTTAAGAGGAATGACCTCAAGAGGAAAGATGAGCCAGTTGATGTCCCCTGTTTTGAGTGCCTCCCAACAAGCTTTCTTTTGTTGTTAGCTTGAGTGAACTTGCTTGTTGGGGTAGGGGTGGGATTGTTCTTTGACCTTCTCTTTTTCATGGATATGGTCCTTTGTTTCTTGGTCACAATCCTCTTTTTAGTGCTTTTGTTGGTTGCCTTCACTTCTTTGATTTCAAGCCTTGGTTGTTGTGTGATGGTTAGAGTGTCTTCTTCATCAAGAAGTTCTTGGAATGGTAGCTCTCTTGGTACAAAGATCTCTTCTTCTTGCTCTACCAATTCCTCATTTTCACCCTCATTAAGCACTTCTCCACTCCTTAGACTGATGGCATGATATTCTTCCCCTAGCCAAGGGAAGACATTGGTTGGTTCATCAACAAAATATTATGCCAATTGTCTCATTTTCTCTTCTTGATTTCTCCTTGAGATTTCCATCTTCAATCACCTCTTTTACATTTTGCCTTAAAAACTCACTGAGTTGGGCAATGAAGAGATATCTCTTGGGGAGTTCTATTGCAAATTCTAGAAGATTTTGTGGAGGTACATAGGTTGGACAATTACGGGATAATAGTCCTTGAAAAATGGGGTATGTAGCATTAAAATCCCTTCCAAAGCCAAAATTTCTGTAGGTGTCATAACAATATGAACTGTTTTGTGGCTCTGAGAGATATTCCATTTTATTTGATTCTTCATACTCTATCATTTCTTGGTGATATTTCCAGCCACCATTAGAATAATGACTAGAATCATTTTGTGGTTGTGGGAAATATCCCATATGACATGATTGATCAAAATGTGAGATAAACTTCATTCTTACTTGCAAAATGTTCTGTCTCAAATAATAATCACCAAAAGAAATTGGAATCCCATTGTCATAGATGAGGGGTTCTTAGTGAGGCAATAACACAAATACCTTAGTAGCAAGAGAAAATTAAAAGAAATTAAATGACAAAAACAAAAAGAAAGAAAGAAAGTGTCTAATCTAGGTAATCAACCAACCGGTAGTTTGTTAATCACAATTAATCATTGACAACGGCACCATAAAACTTGATGACTAGAATTCACTACCCATACATATAATGAATCCGTTCTTTGGCAAGCGCACCAAATTGTCGTCAAGTAATAACCCACAGTGGAGTGGGGTCGAATCCACAGAGATTAGTTGGATTAAGCAAGCAATAGTTGACTAATTAGCCTAGTTAGACAAGCATAATTAGATGATAAGCAACAAGAAAATGTAAATAACATAAAAGTAAAGGAAAGCAATAAAGTACAAGAAAGTAAATGGCAAGGAAAATAAAGTACGAGAAAGTAAAGTGTTGGAAATGTAAAGTGCAGAAAAGTAAATAACCATAAAGTAAATAAAAGAAAGAAAGAAAAAATAAAGATTGGGATAAAGAGATATTGCATTCTTCGAATTAATTGATTTCATCTCATCTTCAATCATGCAACTCATTGACCTCTTGGCAATCATGAGTGATTGAGTCCCAATCCCTTGGTAACTCAATCTCCCCAATCTTGATCAATAGCCAATTCCTTGGTCTAGTTACTCATGAGAGAAGATGAAGCTTGTTCCCTGATTATACCACACATCCTCATAGATCCAAGTAGTGGGTGGATTATATGTCACCATATCCAATCACGAAAACCCAAATCTACTCAAGTGTGAGAAAGGATTTCAAGCATGGTTTTATGATTCCTCTTCCAAGGTTCACATAAAACCCAAATACATTCAATCTCTTTTCCAAGATAATTGAATGCTAGAATCAAGAACAAAATTCCTTCTAGTAAATCAAAGAGATATGAAGAGAAGAAGAAGAATAAAAATAATCAATCCATTGAAAAACAATAGAGCTCTCTTTCCGAATAGAAAGAGTTAGTAATTCGTAACTAAATTATTTACAAAGTAAGAAAGAAAAGAAAAGAAATTGATGGTGAACAGAGAGGGTCCTAAGACTTTCCCCCAATCCAGCATGCCTAATTCTATGAACTAAGGCCTTTATATAGGCTCTCCTAAATTACAAACTTAAATGAAATTAAAAGCAAATTACAATAAAATAAAAATAAACTATTTTATATGCTTCATGTGGCCTTGATTGGTTGACAATTGTAGCTTGAATGAAAGTTGGAGTAGGATTGGTTGAAGGTTGGGGGCTGCAGGAAGAAGTTGGCATGTGGTTCCAAGTGCCACTCCCACTTGATTTTGCTCTTTGGATTGTGACCCACTTTGAAACGTTAAAGTATGAGTTTTTTGGGCCTTAAATTGAATGTCCACTATAATGTATTATATATTTTTGGAAATCCCTGGATGTTAGCTTTCTAATGCTTTTGGAATCAACTCATTTGGACCTCTGTAGTTTAAGTTATGCCCATTTAAAGGTGACTAGGTCAGTCTGTCAAGTAGCCCGGCATGCCACGCTCACTTCTGGCGTGCCACGCCCCCTATGTTGTAAAACTGGCGTGCCACGCCCACTCTTTGGCATGTCACGCCCTATATGTTTCTCTCTGGCTATTAGAACTAGCGTGCCACGTCCAAAGCTTCAAGTGGCACGCCCATTATGAAAATGGAGTTGGCGTGCCACGCCTTCAATATCAAGTGACACGCCCAGGTTTTGAAATGCTGAAATAATGGCCTTTTTCACCTTCAGTTTTAATGTCCACTATAAATTACTATATATCGTTGGAAATCTCTTGATGTCATCTTTCCAACACCATAAAAATCAGATCATTTGGACCTCTACAACTCAAGTTATGTTCCTTTAAAGATGAAGAGGTCAGGCTGGTAACTCTGTAGTGATGTGTTTTTCTCCTTGTGATTTCGGGGTCAATATCTCCCTTAATTCCAATGTCCATCATAAAGTGTTATATATGGTTGGAAAGACCTGGATGTTTACTTTCTAATGACACTAGAATCACTTCATTTAGAGTTGTGTAGCTCAGGATATTTTCATTTGAATGAGAGGAGGTCAGGCTGGCATATGTCCTGGCGTGCCACGCCTATAATGGGGCTCAAAATCACTCCTCTGGAACTTAAGCCTGCCGTGCCACACCCAAAACACCAAGTGGCACGCCCTCTTTGAGACTTGGCTTCACAAACTTGGCGTGCCACGCCCAAAGCTCCAGGTGGCATGCCCATTGTTGAGAGTTGGTTCAAAAGCTTGGCGTGCCACACCCAGAGCTTCAAGTGGCACGCCCAGCTTCACACGCCCAGCTTTATTTCTTATTTCCTTCCCCTTTTGTTGCTCTTTTCACCTAAAATTCAGCATAAATCCATTTTAAAGCAATGTACCATAATATATATCATTTGGTTCATGAAATTGCATTGATTCAATAAGATTATGCTCTTTTTATGACCCTTTTAGATAAGAAAAAGGGTACATGATGCGCATTCATCACCAGTGTGGCTGGAACAGCAGCAGTAGCCTCAGTTCTTCTGGGGCAGCAACAACAATGACATCGGTGGTTCCGGATAAGGACGGAAATTCCGAACAAAGACAATAATGATTGGCAGCTAGGGAAGATCAAGAAAACGAGGCATGTTATGTTCAAGGCAGTAGCAAACCAAATAGTGGCAACAGAACATAACTCAATGCTACCAAGGAAAAGCAGAATAGAACAACAATGGCAGAGTAACCTACGGTGACCATGAAGCATGGAGGCGATGGAAACAATGGCAGCGGCGGTGTGACGGGTTCGGCGGAGGCACAGCGATGGTGACGCGACGGTGCAGCTTCGGCAGTGATGAAGGCGCGACCGAGGCACATCGGTGCTACCCTTCGCACACAAGCTCTCCCTCTCCTCGCATTCGTCCTCTCCTCTCCTCTGGTACGCGACAACAGCGATGCTACTCGAAGCTCCATGGACGACGGTGACAAAAGCAAAGCACGCAGCGATGCTTGGAAATGGCAGCAATAGACGCGACGGGGTGCAGTGTTGACAGAACAGCGATGGGGCAGTAGCTTGGCGGCAACGTGCGTGACAGTGGCGCTTTCTTTCTCTTCTTCCCCATTTCTTCGTCTATGTGTTATCCGTGAGTGAGAGTGGCGGATGGAATAAGGGTTAGGGTTTCCCAATTTGGGAATTAGGGTAAAATTAGAGTTTTTATAAAGGAATAAGGATAAATATGAATAGATATTTTGATAAAATTGAAGGGTAGAGTGATTTTAAAATCAAATACACTTCATTAAAAATATCTAAAAATATTGTTTATCAACATATTGCTAAGTTCAATTAATTATTTCTAGTTTAAGTTATAAAATAAGCATATTAATCACATTTTTATAAAATATAGTTTAAACTCAATATTAATTATTCAAATTAAATGATATAACTTTTTATTATTTTTTTTCTATTATCAAAACTTAATTCCAAATTATATAAAATGATCAATTGAAATAAGATTACACAAAAATATTAATTAACTTAAACTCAAAGTATTTATAAAAATCAATTTAATCATGTCTAATAAATTAATCTCTAAGAGCTCAAACTAATAAAATAAACCATAATTCATTTATAATAGAAATTACTTAAATTGAATTGTACAATTTTTTCTTATTTTTCAATTACTAAAATATGCAAAATATTCCATTATGATAAAATTACGTAAGAATCTCATTTGGTTTAAAATGAAGTTATCTCCGAATCTATTTAATTATTTCTAATAAAATAATTTCTAAAATTATAAAGTTTAAACTTAATAAAATAAAATCACAATTTATTCATATTCAGATTTTCAAAAATGCGGGATGTTACAAAATACAATGGAATAAAAATAGAACTGCATGGTTGCTACATCTCTCTATCATTTAAATCTATATTACCTCTTTCTTTTAAACTAAGAAACTTTAGAAATGAAATTTACCAAGAATGGTGGAGTGATGCCATTGAATTAGAGGTTGCCAAAAGGTCAACAAAGCACTTTAAATTCATTATTCTATGGGAATGCTTATTGAACACCAATAGACCATTGACTACCGAAGCATAGACCACCTTGTATCAGAATGTTTATCAAAAGATAACAAGCACAACATTACCTTGCCTAACTTGGTGAGAATAGGAGGCACAATGCAACCTCTTTTATTTTTGACACCTGAAACAGTGACAGTCAAATTAGATTTTGACGAAACTAGATATAACAAATGGTATCTAAATGGGAAAAAGAGACAAAACAGTAGCAGAAACTGAGATTTAAATTAAAACCAGTGTGGCCTCCTAATAAACTATAAAATTTGAGAAAAATGAAAGAAACCGTGATAGTATCAAGCTTTTTAGAGAGTTGATTCTCCTATTTCAACAGTTTAAATGATTCCCTCACCATCTCCTGCACCGTAAATATCCTCCTCACTCACCATCTCTTCATTATTCTTTCACCAATCTCGCATTATGTTCATTTATTTTTCTCCTTATTGGGGTTTAAGACGTGAATCAAGATTCGGGAAATAAAACGATGGCATGAATCAACAAATTTGCTATAAATCCTTACCTAATTTGACTTCCTCGATTCTTAGATCCTCACATCTAGCATTCTTACCTATTTTCTTTCACTAATCATAGGCATCAGAGATCATGAAGTCTACGATCTAAAAGGTAGCACCGTACCTTGGGTGCAGGGGTTATACCTAAGTGCATGCAGAGATGCACCTTCATATGTGCTACACTGAGAATAGCTTACTTATAGAAAGGGTTCAGCAAATAAGTTCCCTAAAGAATAAGGGCACTTGTTAAATTAAAATAGAAACCTCCCAAGTTTTTACCTAATGGCTAAGGATTTTCATTGGCGAGATAGTGAATGTCTAAGAATCCCACCCCTCCCCTAACTTGCCATTTGGAAGGTTAGTTACAACATTTGTTGGCTCATTAACTCCCCTAGGAAATAATATTGACATTAGGAAATAAACAATTATCAGCTGGAAATATGGATCATTTGGCAAAGGCTTCAAAGCAAACTCCCTTTGGCATGTGTATCTTGGCTCTGTTTTGTGCAAAACACCATGTCCGTATCCAGGAATAACCTGGCGATCCAAAAGTGAATAGCCAAAACCTTATTAACAAATTTCTAATACTTTTCATTGCACTTACTCTATTTACGAAAACAACCCTTATTTTGGAAGTATAAAAAATTGTCCCCTAGTTCTTTTCAAATCTTTTACATAAAGTGTGAAACATGAAAAGAAATAAAAGAAAGGAATAAGAACAGGACTTACAAAGAAGCAAGAAGCTAAGATCGATGAATGCCTGGAGAGTCTAGTTTCTTCCAATGCTAAGCAGGAAGGGAGCGGTGCCAAAGGAGTTAGGGGTTTGTAGAAACGGAAGGGAGCGGCGGCAAAGGGAGCATCGACGGAGGGTTTGCGACGGCAATTGAGCAGAGGGAGTCACTGCTAGAGAGTCATCACAGAATGAGAGTTAGGGGTGCCGAAAGAGGGATTACCAATGGAGGCATTGCGAGCGCAGCTACGTTCTTCACAAGTGTCGTCGAAGTAGTTCTTCGTCGGAGTGTCATCGTCGCAGGAGTGGTTCGTCGTCACAGGAGTTAGGGCTTAATCTTTGAAGAAGGAGGAGTTAGGGTTTTAGTCTTTGTCGAAGGGTAGTATACGAGCTTCTGAAGGGTAGTACACGAGCTTTTTAGTCTTTAATCTCAAATGTTTTAAGTTACAAGACTTAAACATTTTAATTTGTAGGGTATATGAGCATTTTAAAATTTTTTTTTCTAAGGAAACCTTTTGGCCACGCTTTTGAAGCATGCCAAAAGGCTTGTAGGAAACGACTACGCTTTTCAAACGCCACAATAATAAAATTCTATTGTCACGCTTTAAAAGTGTGCCAAAATCTCTCTATGGCTACGCTTTATAAGCGTGGCAGAAAAAAACGTGGCTAATTCTCGCATCAACTGCCACCCTTATAAAAGCGTGGCCATTGACCCTTTTCGCCACGCTTTTGAAGCGTAGCAATAAAAAACGTGGCCAAATCTCTATTCAAGCTCCACCCTCACAAAAGCGTGGCCATAGACCACTTTTGGCCGCACTTTTAAAGCGTAGCAAAAAAAAGCGTGGCCATAGGCCTTTTTTCTTGTAGTGCTACTGCTCCCTCCTCAAGCTGTGCTCTTCCATGAGGATGATTCACCTTCCTTTGGTGCCATTGATGATAATATAAACCGAGAGTTTACTCTGCAACACCAAACTTAAAAGTTTGCTTGTCCCCAAGCAAAGAAAACTAAAAATGGGAAGGGACATGAAGAGCACACGGATGCGTATACAGAAAAGGATAAAAGTGATAGAAGGGGAAGGAAACTTTAAATATAAAAATCCCTTTTTTTTCATTTTTTACCCCTTTGTAGCGTTAAACGCCTATTATGTACGTGAAACGCCCCAAGGGGATCAAAAGTTTGCATGCGAACGCCTAAACCGCTACTCCCCTCATGGCGCTTAATGGCTCCTTGGCGTTTAGCGCCTGCAACGTAGATCCTTCAGGGTGTTCTATTTTTCTGTCTAAGTCTTCATGTCCCTGTTCTGAGCACTGTACATGATCACAAACATTAGAAAACCTAGGAAAACTTTAAAAAATCAATGAACAATAAAATGAAATCAAATTAAAATAAAACTGAAATAACCTAAAGGATACTCCTGGTTGGGTTGCCTCCCAACAAGTACTTTTTTACCGTCACTAGCTTGACGGTCAGCTCCTATAAGGAGGAAGATAGTCATAAAGGCTTAAATCCTCACCCCTCACTGTGAACTTCTTTTCTGTGCTCTCATGGATCAACTCAATATGCTCAAGAGACATGATCCTGTTCATTGTATGAGGTAAGATTGGGCTTGCAGTGAATACCACCCTAATCCTTAGTGAGAAGCCTTCAGTATGGATCTTTTTGTTTTTCCATCCCCTAGGCACCTTCCTCTTGGGTTTTTCTCTCTCCTTGGTGGGTGGTGAATGCCCAACACCAAACTTAGGTTTGATGTCTGGGGAAACTATATGAGTTTGCACCAAGGGGGGAAGCATCAGCATTACATTCTGCATGCAAGTACCTCCTTTGTCAGAGGGTGGTGGAGGTTGAAAAACCTTGAAGACCATCCAATCCTCATGTAACCTTAGTATCGATTTGCCTCTCTCAATGTCAATAAGGACTCTTCCAGTGGTTAGGAATGGCCTTTCTAAGATGATGGAGTCATTTATTTCTTCTCCTATGTCAAGTATCACAAAATCTGCCAAGAGGAAGAGCTCTCCAACCTTGACTAGTACGTTCTTCACTAGCCCATATGCCTGCTTCCGAGACTTGTTAGCCATCTCTAGTGCTATTCTTGTAGGTTGTGCCTCTTGGATTTCCAGCTTCTTTATTACAAACAGAGGCATTAGATTTATGCTTGAGCCAACGTCACACAGTGCTTTCCCAAAAGTAATAGTCCCAATCGTACAGAGGATCAGAAAGATTCCAAGGTCTGGCATCTTCTTGGGTAGCTTCCTCTGAATCAGTGTACTACACTCTTTGGTCAAGACTACAATTTCATCTCCTTTTAGGGCCTTCTTCTTAGAGAGTAAGCTTTTCATGAAAGCTATATAGGGAGGCACCTCCTCTAACACCACAGTAAAAGGAATATTGTACAAGAACTGAATGAATTGTTCACCCTCGATCTCCTCTTGTGACTTCTGAGGGTGTACTTTAATGCTCTCAGCCTCTTCTGGTGTTTCTGTTTGCTCTGATCCTTCAACAACTATGGCCTTGCACTTTTCTCTTGGGGTAGGCACTATGACACTGGGAAGAGTGAGGGGTCTCTGAAGTCGCTGAGGGTATGACAATTTGGCTTTGTACTTTGGGGCCTTTGGTAATGTAAGATGAGTGTCCAGAGTGATTGGAAAAGAATTGTCAGGGTGCCTGGGGGGAACGACTTTTGATTTGATGTCCATTGCCCCCCTCTCTGGGCGTTCAACGTCTATTATGCCCCCTCCTGGGCATTCTACTTCCACTCTGCTCCCTCCTGGGCGTTCTACTTCCACTCTGCCCCCTCTTGGGTGTTTTACTTCCTTGGTGGTGTCCTTTGCTGCTGTAATTTCACTCTCTAGTGCCTCTTTTTCATCCTGTGCTTCATTATTCTGATGTTGAGTATTCAAGGTCTTGCCACTCCTCAATTGAATAGCCTGGCATTCCTTTCTTATCTGCTCATATATTTGCTGATTCCTCTGGCTTATTTGCATGTTTAGATTCCTATAGAGGCTTTGGTTTCTAGCATAAAGCTTTGTTGGCTCTTTACAAGTTCTACAAACATGGATGCTAGGTCAGGGGTACACTGAGATTGTGGAGGCTGTGAAGGAAAGTTGTTGACTGGATTTTGATTAAGACCTCCCTGAAAGCTATTGGCATAATTCGGTTTCTAACCCTGGGTTTGTTCTCTCCACCCAAAAATTGAGTGATTCCTCCACACTTGATTAAAAGTCTGAGAATAAGGGGGTATCATAGGGGTTTCTGGAAGGATTTCCCATGTAATTGATTTCCTCATGTGTATAGTGGTCATAGTTGCAAGTTTTACCTTGAGGGGGGCTACCACGCATACCATAAGGAACATCTGGAGAGGCATTCTGTACTCTTGCAACTGGGTTCGGCATACCCAATTGTTGAGTAAGAAGACTTATCTGTTGACGCATAAGCTCGTTCTGAGCATGAATTGTATCTATGGAATACGCCTCCATGACTTCTTCCTGTTTCTGCTCACGCACAAACAAGAAACAAAGAAAAAGTGGGAGTCTCTTTGTCACAGTATAGAGAGCTCCCAGTAAATAAAATAAAACAAGGTAAATAATTAAACAACACAAAATTCAAAAAAAAAAAAAAGAATACCAAAATGAAAACTAAAACTGGAAAAATAATATAAATTTTTGAAAAATAAAAATAAAAGAAAGTAAAACACTAATGGGACACCAAACTTAAAATCAGAAACTGAATGAAAATAAAATAAACAAAACAAAATTCAAAATTAAAGGGAAAGATAAATAAGATAAAGATCGAAAATTAAAAGAAAAAGTGAATGAAAAAAATTAAGAAAAATACCTAATCTAAGCAACAAGACATGTAACACCCTAATTACCCTAAGCCTTACCTCGCGTCATAAAGCAAAGGTTAATCAAAGATTACGACAAGTCTAAAGCTTATACATATAATATATAGAAGAGATAATATATTCTAGAAGCCCGATGAAGGATATGACTCAAAAACAGGATTTGAAAAGCGCAAAACATACTCACGAAGCTAGAAACTTAACGCACAAGAAAAAGATATAATATAGCAAAATATAAGAGTATAATAGTGTAAGGATCTAGCCACGGCTCGTAGAGTTTAAGCTGACTAGCTATATACAGACCATACAGAAAACCTGACAGTTAAAACAGCTTATACAAATTTTTCTCTCAAGTAAGCCTCTAGGCAAAAGTAAAATACAAAAGTGAGAGATATAAAAAAAATAAATCAAAAGACTTCAAAAATATACCGGATTCTCCGCTCTGTCACCATCAAGACAACTCACCATCTGAAAAACAACAACAGAATCTGGTTTGAGAACCGAAGGTTCTCAGTATAGTAACAATGCCCAATGATGTAAGATATAAGACCCCAGGACGCCAAAGGCAATCCTAGAACTTCATATCCATCACAAGATTCATCTTAAAGCATAACTAAAACCATACATAATAGAAAGGGGTAGTCCATCTTTTTAACAGTTCTCCGCTGTCCCACAGCCTTCACCAACCTATCCTCTATGCGATCCCATCGCCACCGCCTTTCGAACCTCCTCAATCCTAGTAGAAAACACAGATAATATCAATGCAAGTAAAACACAAGTATAGACATATATGGCAAGTTATTCAAGTAGGCAATTAGGCATGTTATACAAATAGACAAGCAATTTCAAGTCAGCAAAGCAAACAAACAGATAGAAGATGCATATGATGAATGCCTGTCCTATTGGCTGTGGTATCACATTGTCAGTTCAACTGCCAACCCGACACATCTCCATGGAGATGTCACCCTTCGGAATCATAATTGGGAACCCCCGAGATATGGTGCTCGAAACACCGTCCAGGATTTTGTGCCTGCACACTCTACTGATCCGAAGGGATGCGAGCAGGATACTCTTGCCACAGACCTCACATCTCAACGTAAGCGGGATTAACCACCGTCTTTACGCCGCCGCCGCGACCTCAAGAGGTAGGATAACCACCGTCTCTGCCAGCGCATAGCGTCTCATATTTCTCAGCATAAAACAGTATTTCAGTGGTTTTCAAAAACATTTTTCAGTATATCATGGATCCATCATCCCATTTCGAGTCTTCGACTCATTTCAACCACTATCAATTCAACATTTCCATTCTGAACTCATTAGTTCATCAGTTTCTCAATTCATATACCACTCTTCCTTCTCACTCCACCAAACCCATCCTCAGTACACTAGAAACCTAAGCCTTCGTTCTTAGTATTCTATTTGGTGCAAAATGGGAGACAGAAATTAAAACAAGAATAAAACTCTAATTTAATTTGCACAAAGGGTAAAATTGGAATTAATTAATTGAAATAAGGATATTTTAGGTATAAAATGTTATTAAAGTTTCAATCTCCATCTCTAAAAATTTTATTCTCTTGTGTCCCTACTTTTTGGAGGTACTAAAATACTGAAATTTTGGGGACAAAGACATAAATTTTAGTACCAGTCTCTGAACCAACAAACATGATACTGAGTCTCAGTCTCCCAGTCTTTGTCTCAGTACCTCAAAACAAACGCTACCTAATATTTAAAAATAATACCAAATTAAATCTCCTAGGGCCTATCCCATGTTTTGATACCCGAAAATAAGCCCAAGAGTCTTAAAGAGGTGTCACAGAAGTTTACAAGCTTGTTGGGAAAGTGAAATAGTTAAAAACAAAGTTTTAGTTGAAAAACAGGGCATGTGCGTTCGCACAGGGGTGTGCGTGCGCATGCCCAAGGAGATTTTTATAACGTGTGCATAAGCATAGAGTTGTGCATATGCACAAGTGCAAAATTTTACAATTCTGTTCGCTTGCTCAAGGCGTGCTAGTGCCTCAATAGAATGCACCTTCCAACGTGTTCGTGCGCACAGCTTGCAGAACTTCGTTGCTTATATGCGTGCACAGAGTGTGCTAGCGCTCTCATCAGTAGCCACGTCCCCGTGTGTGTGTGCGCATAGGTTTTAAAATTCACGGGGTGTGCGTCCGCACACAAACCAGAAATCACAAAATTCTGCAACATTGCAGAATTCAAATTTTGACACCAAACTTTGATTGATCATAACTTCCTCTACGAAAATCCAAATTTTACAAACTTTATATCAATTTGAAGACTTTTCAATGAACTTTAATTCTAAATAAATTTCAACAAATTTTGAAAATTGAGGCACAAGTTATGACCCGTCAAAATTCACTAAAAACAGTTTTTACCAAAAGCCACAAATTTCTCAATTCCTTGCAATACATAACCAAAACCAAATCAAACCATTCCAAACTCCAATTTACATCATAACTCACCCTTTATGTCACATTCCACCATTCATACCAAATTCTGCTTCACAATCATTATTCTCATCCTTAAATATCAAATATATAACATTATACTCAATCCTCTACCAACACATTCATCAATCATAAATCTATCCATACCAAGCATCATAGTCAATCTCATTTCATCTCAATCTATATCTTTCACACCATCTTTATCAATTTTAACATCATAATTCATCAACATACTCAAAATTATCAATTCATCATAATTCATCATAAATCATCATTCAACAATTCAACAACCAATTCAATTCAAACCTATACTATGGGTCACTAGCCTAAGTGTCCAGAAATATTATATATTAAATAGAGAAAACTGAAACCATACCTTGGCCGATTCCCAATATATACCAAAACCCCAATTGAGCACAAGTTAAGCTTTCAACCACAATCCAAGCCACCAATCACTCTAACAAGCATCAACAATCACCAACAAGCTCCAATATTCAAGCTAATATCACACATTTCATATAAATCAAAATATAATACTTACCATTAATAAATTTACAAGGGTTCAAGAACAACTCATCTTACCCAATAGTTTTGGAAGCCAAACCCAAAGGTAATCAAAGGCTAGAGTGTACCTAAACACTCAAAATCACAAAATTTCACTTAATCCACAACCCTAGAAATTCGAAATTTTGGAAGGAAAAACCGAGAGCAATTTCATGATTTCCTTACCAGTTTTTTGGGTGGGTTTTGTACAGCTCTTCGCAAGAATCGCGTGGTCGTAAACGGTGCAGCGATCGGAGCTCCGTAGCTCAAGTTATGAGCTTAAGAAGTTGAAGGTGAATAGTAACAATGGGGTTTCTTCTCCCTTCTCTTCTCAGCTGTGTGTGTTGTGTTTTGGTGTTGATGAGGCTGAATGGGTTCATTAATGAACCTATATATATATTGGGCTTGGGTCCAACTTGGGCCCGGTCCAACCCGTTAGCGTTTTTAGCTCGTTTGGCCCAACTTTGGGCCAAACCTTTAAAATTAACGGCCGGTTTTTTACTTTAATTATTTTTCTAAGGTTTTCTACTATTTTTACTTTTTCTCGCACAGTACCGGGCAAACTGAGTTCAAAAATCATATTTAAATCCCCTAATTCTCATTCTAAATTTTTGGATCCTTATTTGGACAATATTAATTATTTAATTAGACAATTAATTAGTCTCGGTTCTTACAAGACAACCGGTAGTTGTCAATCACGAACAATCCCCAACAACGGCACCAAAAACATGGTGCGGATTTTTTAAATATCCACAACTTAACTGGCAAGTGCACTGGGTCATTCAAGTAATACCTCAGGTGAGTGAAGGTCGATCCCACGAGGATTGTCGGACTGAGCAAGCAATGGTTATCTTGTAGGACTTAGTTAGACGAATCAAAAAGGGGGTTTGTTAAATGCAATTCACATAAAAGAATAAGCAATAAAATAAAGAAAGCAATAAATAGTTTGGTGTGAAAATACTATGAGAAAACAGTTAAGGTTTCGAAGATGTTTACCTTTCTGGATTAAAATGTCTTACCAACTATTTTAACAATGAATGATTCATTCTATGGGAAACCATAAGTGATTAAACCCTAATCCCTTAGCGATTTAATCTCCTCTAACCATCATCAAATGCCACTCCCGTGGTCACTCAATTCAGATTAGAAGGTGAAGTTTAGAAAACTAGTTTATACCACAAAGGCCCTAATCACCCCAATCTTAGCTGAATAGATGTTGCTTATCACCATCGGGTTGTGTGATTAGCCATCTAGGAGGAGTGATGTCAAGCTGTAGTTCAAGCGAGATAACTCTCCCGAGAATCACAAGAACTCAAGTAGAAAAGGGTTATACTCTCATTCCATCCAATTCATAATATTAAGAACGAAAACAAAACCTTAAAATTGAATGAAACATATATTAAAATAGAAGAATAATAATCTTAATCCATAGAAATAAACTGAGCTCCTAACATTAACTAAGAGGTTTAGTTGCTCATACTTATAGAGAAAATGCAATTGCCATTTAATGAGGCTTGCTGCCCTAAAAAGGGTGCATCTTATTCATTAAATATTAACCAAACAATAACTGCTAGACTTAAAAAGATATTATTTGTAAATAAAAATTACAAAAAGAAAATAAAATAAGACTGATAAATGTTAAATCTACTTGGAGGTCCAAAGAGGTGTGAAACGGGCTGCTGTTGGCGTTTAACTCTAGAGATGGGCATTAAACGCCCCAAAGGGGTCATAAATTTGTGTATGTTGAGGTCCCCTGCTGGCGTTAAATGCCAGTTGGGCGTTTAATGCCGGCAAAGGGAAGTTCTGGCGCTAGTTCTGTCCCTGTTGGGTGCTAAACGCCAGGCTCGGCGTTTAGCGCCAGATTTAGTAGTGATTCCAGAAGAAAAGTATAGACTATTATATATCTTGGAAAGCTCTGGGCGTTGGATTTTCAATAGCGTTGAAACCGTATCAATTGGACCTCTTTAGCTCAAGTTATGCTCGTTGGAATACAAGGAGGTCAAGGTTGACAGCATCTATTTTCTTCCTTTGCTTTTGCACAAAACTGTGCCAAATTTGCCCGAATTTCACCTGAAATCATAAAAACACCACAACAACTCAAAGTAGCATCCCAAGAGGATATTGATAATAATTATGATAATGATTGATGATTGACGAGGATATTGAATTATGAACATGGGGTTTGAAGTGAATAATGAATTACGAGGATTGATAATGAATTATGAGGCATGTTGATGTTGATAAATGTTGAGGATGGTGAAATGATGTTTTGGGTTGTTAATTATTGTGATTTGAGTTTTATAAGTGGAATTTGGTGTGTGGGATGGATGATATTATATGTTACTAAGTTGTGAAATGATTAGAAGGTATATAAATATAATTTAGGTACATTAGGACTATTTTGGATGTGGAATAATTGGTTTTGAATTGAGAGCTTTGGTAAATTTGGGGTTTAAAGGTTTTTGGTAAAAATGAATTTTTGGCCAACTTTGGCGGATCATATCTTAAGCCTCAGTTTTTGAAATTGATTGAATTTTATATCAAATGAAAGATAATTTAAAGAGCTTTAAAACGGTATAGATTTTGTAGAAATTAAAATTTTGTAGAAAAAGATATAATCGTTGGAAGTTGGTATAAAAAATCTAAATTCTGTGATATTGTAGAAAATTGTAAGTTCTGGTTTGTGTGCCTACGTGTAACACCCCAACTTTCGACATGTCATGACCAATGCCAAACGTTCAGGTATTACTTGTCGTAAGGACCTACTTGGCTCTAGACTCAGATTTTGTAAACAAATATTAATAAAAGCCTTTATCGGTTTAGCGTGAATAAATTATTAATCGTGAAATATCATTTAGTTGCTCACAAGGTTAAACTTATAAATACATGTCATCTATCCAAAAGCCGAGTACAAACACCAAGTTATATATACAGATACAAAAGAGGAAGTCAGTCCCATCCTTCACACAGGTTTCCTAAACTGGAACGAAACTACTAAGAGGTCCTACCCCTCTAAAAATACAACAAAAGCAAGGGAAAAGTAATACTACTGATCATCAAAAGGAGTAAAAATTCAGCTAGGTCAATCTCTAGAATGGTCTTCAACTAGAGCGAACACGTACGACATGCCAGGATCGAAATGTGGGCGATGTACCGAAACCCGAAACTCAACGAACTCCTTTGCCGATCCCATCTGGGGAGGGGAAAAAGAAAGAGAAGAAGGATGAGAACTTATAGTTCTCAGCACGGGGAACCTAAGGTCTTTGTCTCTAAGTTATCGTGAAACAAAAAAGAAGAATACACACAAAAACACAGGGTACAAATATACATACAACAAGTAAATAGTATAGACAATTAGGAAATGGCAATAAATAATTCACAGGAAGTTCATGTGCGCAAACAAGATGATGCATGCCTGTTTCTAGCGCAGGCCATGAGTTCATGTGTCGGTTGTCTACCTGCAACCCAATGTTACTCGGAGTGAACCCCGAATATGGTTCCTTTACTATGTCAATTAGACACCTTGGCATCACGGTTACCCGTGTCAGTTAGACCTGATCATAATAACATTTTAATGTACATCATAGTAAGAAACAGTGCTATCAGTTAGGTGAACATTCCTGCATTAGCAATCTCAGGCTATCAGTTAAGCGGGCACTTTCGCATTAGCAATTTGGCACAAGGCCCTGATAAACCCCATTCCTCCCCCTTCCCATTTTCCAATTCCATCTCTCTTCTGTCCTGCTCCAGGTTCCCTGCCTCCATTACTCTGTTTCCTTATTTTTTTCCTTTCATCAATTCTGTTTATTATTTTTATTTAGTTAGTTGATTAATTTTGGTTGTTAAGTTAGATAGAGATGCCTACTGTTAGGTAGTTAGGTTGTGGTTAGAGGATTCTAAGCCTGATAACTACTCCGTTCATGTTTACTTTCTGCATGTGAACTGCTTCTTTGCTGGATGATGTTAGCTTGATGCTTTGTGTGACTCATGTAATTGCTGTGCTGTTTTGTTCCATGCTGCCTTGCTACACTTCAGTTTTTTTGATTGAGCTTGCTGCTGCCTATGCATATACAATCCTTGTTTCTCTCATGATTGATGTATTTTTTGATTCATATGTGATTTTTGCTATTTTCTGTTATCCGGGAATGTCCGATTTACAGCCAGAATGCTGCCCAAATTTTTAGAAAATTATTTTGTTCTTCAACTTGCACCCTAGGCATTGAACTTGGCACTTTTGCTTTGAGATCTACCTATCTTACACCACGCTCAATTCCTAGGCTGTTTTGGTTAGCATTCCCTTGTCTGTTTTGCTTCCCGTGATACACTCTGAACCTTGAATATGGCTCATTATTTTGCAATGATTGGTACATTTTGCTTGTGTAACCTTTTTCATTCAACTTAGTTCTTAACTTGCTTTAGTTACACAACATGCATTTTAATTTTTGCAATACCAATTATTGCACATTTAGTGACCATGGCATTGTTGATGACCTGTTTCCCTCTTATATGCTTTTATGCACAAATTCTTATTTCATCATCAATGACTGCATCTACTTGGTTTAATTGTTTCTATCCTGCTATATTTGTTTTTCAGGATGGTTGACCGCGGGAAAGCCAAGGTTACTTCTAGAAAAAGGAAGCACCCTCAAACCTCCACTCCTTCTCCCTTCGCCTACTATGCTAAGAATTTGCTTTCAGAGAAGGATAAGGCGGGTCAGCAGCTACCATCTACCGATACAGACAGGTTTCCTAACCTGTATTGTGAGCTTCTCTTCCCTAACTATCGGAAGAAAAATCTAAATATTGAGAAGAAACTGGCCCTCTCCGTAGATCTGAGGAAATCCATTGAGGCTCGCATTCAGGGGCTGGGTCTTGGTTTTGTTGACAGAGAATTGGGCAGGGTGAACACGTCTTGGGTCAAAGAATTTTACTACAATTTCTTCAGAGGGACCCTTGAGTAGGTTTACCTGCGAGGCGGACAGATACTAGTTACAGAGGTTGCTATTGAGGATGCCCTCCATTGTCTGCCTAGGACTGGTGACACAGATGCCTATCAGCAGGCAGAAGTGGCAATGAACTGTATGACCTTTGACTACGATGCTTTGAGATGTGTCATTGCCACCCCCGAAGCCCCTTGGGTGATGGATGCTGATAATAAGAGACCCAAGGGGATGCTGTTTGCTCACCTGTCAAGAGAGGCTCGGACATGGCAGCAGATCTTTGCCTCCTATGTCATGCCCACCACACAATTCACAGAGATCCTGATCGACATACTCGTCCTGATCGGATGTGTTATGGAGGGGAAGGAGGTGTACTTCCCCAGATTGATCAGGAGGTATATGTGGCGAGCACATATCTGTGGCTTACTCCCATTCCCCACTCTGGTTACTCGAATGGCTGAGCTAGCTAGCGCTCCTTGGAGAGAGGATGACGTGTCACCCCTACCTCCAGACGACGGTTCAGAGGACGTTATTCCGGGGGGGACATGGGTGCATGAGAAGCCCCCATCCCGGTGTGCCTCTAGAGCCCGGGTCAGAGCAGCCCCAGCAGCCGGTCCTTCTTCTTCCTCCACAACAGCAGGACCTTTAGCACTAGCAGCACCACTACCACCACCAGCACCCCAGCTGACTTATCTTGTCGTCCAGCATCTATTCCACTTCATTGAGCGTACTGAGCGCCGTATCATGCGACGTCTGGACAGAGTGGATCAGATGTTCGTGGCGCTGGGCGTTGAGTTGCCCCCTCTCCCCGACTCTTCTGCATCTGAGGAGGAGCAGCACGAGGAGGAGCCAGCTCAGCCAGAGGCACCTCCAGTGACACAGGCCCTCTCGGAGACTCAGTATCCCTTGGAGGAGCCACAACCTGATACCCAGCCGGATATGACAGTTGACCCCCTTCCTGAGCCCGAGCAGTAGCATCGAGGACGATGCTTCATTTTAAGTGTGGGGAGGTCACCGTCGTCGCCGTCGGTGGATAGCTCTATTCTGGGTGAACATTTTTCTTTTCTTTTCAGACATTTATCTCTTAGTTTATGTTATTTTGTCTTATTTTGCATTTTTTGGATTGTTGTATATACTAGTATTGTGGATACTTCTGTTTAGCTTGTTGGATTTGCACTTTTGCTTTATATAGCTAGTTTTAGCTTTTGGTTGTGATTAGAAAAATATTTTGGATTGTTGAGACCTGAGTTGACCCTTTTTGCATATGAAATTTGTGTTGATTGAAAAAGGGGATAAACTAAGGAAAATTTAGAATTTCTCAATCACAACATTGCATTTAGAAAAAGTTTAGTCAAACTATGAGATTTTTCAAGGAATCTATCTATAAGGCATCATCCCAATTGATTGGAAATTGTTGATGAACTTGCTTGAATTTTATGTTTTGTGAAGCATGTTTTGAGCTAAGAACACACAACCTGTGAAATTTTGAGCTTGATTATATGGTTACATTATTTAACCATGATTTTTCTTCTTGTGTGTTTTCTTCTCTACAATTGCAATCTTTGCTTTGCTTCATTCTATATGTCCATTGTTTAGTGTATATTCATGCATACATATGATTGAGGCCATCATTTCTTATTAGCTCACCTATCCTAAATAGCCTACCCTTTCATTTACCTTTGTTTGCCACTTTGAGCCTTTTAACCCCCAATTGTTCGTTATGTTACCACATCACTAGCCTAAAGCGGAAAAACAAGTAATTATGCCAATTGAATCTTTGGTTAGCTTAAGATAGAGATTGTGTGTCAATTAAGTGTTGGAAAATGTGGGAACCTTGGTTGATAAGATTGTGTATTATTTTATTGAGAAATAGTGAGAATTTGAGTGCTTCTCATGTGAAACTATGAAAACCATATGCATTGATCTACTAATTTTCCATTCAAAAAAAAATATTTTATAGGGGAATAAAACCACCCCAAAGTTGAGTTCAATAAAAAGATCAATGCATATGAGATGAAATAGAAGAACATTTAATCACATGAGTGTGTGAAAAATACAAAAATGAGATTATGGGTAGCTAGGCATGAATCTAGAAGCATGTAGAGTGTGTGTATGTATTAGGTGAGAACTTAAGTTAGTCAAAGGTTCAATTTATAGCTCACTTGGCCATACATATATCCTCACCCTTACCTTGGCCCCATTACAACCTTGAAAAGACCTCATAATGTTTGCATTCATACACTAGTTATTTGTTGATTGGTTAGATGAAGAGCAAAGTTTTAGAAAGCATGACTAGAGAAGACTAGAGTAAATCAACCCCTAAACACTTGAGTGACTAAAGCAGACACACATCCTGTGAGGGTTCGATTGCTCAATCACATGTATTCACCACTATCTTCTATATTCTTGCAAGTTTGTGAAACCTTTTGAAAATTCAATGCAATTGTGGGTTGGAATTACTTCCTATTGCTTTAGCCCTTATGCTTACATTTGTTCTCTTGAAAAGTTGATTTGTTTTGACCTAAGCATTTATATTCATAATAAGTAGTTGTATTTAGGTAGTTTGCATATAGTTTCGTTGCATTGAACAAATGTTATACCCCTTGTTTCATTCTTGGTTTAGCATGAGGACATGCTAAGGTTTAAGTGTGGGGAGGTTGATAAACCCTATTTGTAGGATTTATCTTGTGTTGAATTTAGAGTATTTTGTCAACCTTTTCTCACATTTATTCAATGAAAATAGCATGGTTTTGTGATTATCCCCTAATTTGTGCTTAAATGTGAAAACATGCTTTTAGACCCTTAAATTGAGAATTTTAATCTTCTTTTGATTCCACTGGATGCCTTGATGTGTTTTGTTAGTGATTTTAGATTGAAAAGGGTTAGGAATGGATCAATGAAGTGAAGAGAAAGCATGCATAGTGGAGAAATCATGGAAAGCCAAGAATTTGGGATGCGCCCATGGACGCGCGCGCGCACAAGACGCGTGCGCGTGGATCGCGCAAGACCCCAGGGACGTGTATGCGTGCTGTACGCGTATGCGTCGATGCCCGCGCTGACTTCTTTAGTGAAATCACACCTAGTGATTTCAGAGGGGTTTCTGGCCCAGTTTTAAGGCGAATCTTTGGCCGAAAATGGCTAAAAAGACCAAGGATTGAAAGCGGGAAGGCATCAAAAAATCATTCCAACAAGCATACACATTTAGTTAGGTTTTAGATGTAGTTTCTAGAGAGAGAGGCTCTCTCCTCTCTCTAGGTCTTAGGTTTATAGATTCATTTCTTCTCAATTTCAGAATTCTACCTTGCTTGAATCTAGGTTTTTTCTACTTTAATTGTTCTGGCACCTTGGTTTATTCAATTCCCTTGTTAAGTGTTTATTTCCCCAATTTGATTTATGAATTTCTCCATGTTAGATTCAATCTCCTTATTAATGCAATTTGAATTCCTTTATGTTTATTGCTTCTTCTTTCATTTGTGTTCATTGATGTTTGCAATTGGTTGTTAGCTCTATTTTCCCTACTTGTTTTCTATGCTTTTATTTTGCACCCACCAAGTGTTTGATAAAATGCTTGGGAGAATTTTATTTTAGATTTCTACCCTCTTGGCTTGGGATGGTAATTTAGGATCCCTTGGGTCACTAATGTCCAAGTAATTGACGATTGGAAGCCATTGACTTTAGCCATCACTAATTGATTTAGTGGATAGCTAGAACTTATGGACTTGGATTGATATAGCTCATTTGACTTTCCTTTACTAAGTTAAAGGATGATTTAATGGGGTTGATCCTTTCCAATTCTCATATTGTGGTTAGTAATAAGGATAGAGATCCTTGACCACCAAACCTTACCAAGGCCTTTTTATCATTTGAATTTCATCACCATTTATCTTTCCTGTTTCTTACCCAAAACCAAAAACATACTTTTCCATAACCAATTATAAGCATACTTCCCTGCAATTCCTTGAGAGACGACCCGAGGTTTAAATACTTTGGTTATCAATTTTATTAGGGGTTTGTTACTTGTGACAACCAAGCTTTTGCATGAAAGGATTATTGTTGGTTTAGAAACTATACACTACAAGAAAACAAGCTTTTTGCTATGCTTTTAAAGCGTGGCAAAAAGTCCAAAAAAGCATAGCAATAGCTTTTCGCCACGCTTTTTGAGCTACCGGCACGCTTTTGAAAGGGTCACATCTGCAAGGGTGCCGGTTTCTCTATTGGCACGCTTTTGGTGATCTATCGCCACACTTTTTCGCTACGCTTTTAAAGATCGCCACGCTTTAAAAGCGTGGCTACATGTGTAAGATATGGCTACGCTTTTAAAATGTGCCAATAGCAAGATATGGCCACGCTTTTAAAGCGTTCCAATAGCATGACATATGGCTACGCTTTTAAAGCGTGCCAATAGCATGACATATGGCTACGCTTTTAAAGTGTGCCAATAGCGTGAGATACAGCCACACTTTAAAAGCGTGGCTGTTGATGCTAATTATGGCTACGCTTTTAAAGTGTGCCAATAGAGGTTGATACAGCTACACTGAGAGAGAGAGAGAGAGAGAGAGAGAGAGAGAGAGAGATATCAAAGCCTAAACTTGTCAATTTTCATTAGAATAAGCTTGCTTTTGAATGAAACATGACTAGACAAAATTCCTTATAACATCAAATTGACATAATCTTCCCTTGACATAATTTTAAAATTTTCATTATATATTCTATTCATACAAGAAATCAAAGCTCTATGGAGAATCACAATAAAACTATGAGACATAGTCCCAGCCTTAAAATTATCCAGCAACAAATGACAAAACTTTGAATTGGTGCAAAATTTGCCTAACTTTATATATCATATGTATTGTAATTCTATTCATTGTCCTGCTTTTGCTTTCTCTTCTGCTTTCTTCACTAATCTTGCAAACCTGAAGCAACAACATTCCGAAAATTTAGAACATGCTAGAGCCAATGATCTAATTAATAAATAACTAGAAAAGAAGAAAAGATATCATATATTTTCAGAATGAAGATTACGTTTCTTCTTCTCTTTTCTTTTTCTTTTCCAAATTTCTATATTTCTCTGTTTTCCAGCAAAATCCTTGACATCCATGCGCACCTATGGGGAGAAAAAGGAGCAAAAGCAAGAATAAAACAAACAAAAAACATAAGCTCCTGCAATATGAAACATTTGAGAAGAATTAAATAAACTGGAAATAATATCTATATATTATTTCAGGTATATATAAAGGCATCAGACCTGTTGCAATGTCTTCAATTGTTTAGAACTGGCTTTTATTTGCTTGTGTTCACTCAGTTGTTCCTCCTCACTGTTGTCATTTTCAGTAACTGATTCAATTGAGTTAGGATTTCCATCAAACCAGTTTTTCTCAGCTTTCACCTAAAATAGCAAAGAGAAATAGAATTTGAGAACACAATTATCCATATCCAGTCGGCACAAAGGAGCAATAATGCAAAACAGAATTTCAAGTCAAACCTGAAAAGCAAGAATATACATGAGACTGGAAGTCTGTTACTAGAAATTACTGTGTACGTTTGTAAAGATGCAATAAGGAAAACCTCTTGAATATGGAGGTTACCTCAAGCAAATTACATTCAAAACCATTTCAAATCATAAACAGAAAAATGATAAATTCCAAGCACACTTGACACTAACACTGGTTGCATGAAAAAATGCCAAAATGTTATATAATTCAATATATTGTACAGCTGAATCCTAATACCTGCGAATCCTTTGGTGTTATTTTGTCAATTTCGCATGCAAGAGGCAATCGTTTTAAAACCTTTGGCATGTATGAGTTCTGTAAAGGAAACCACTGAAAATTGTCATGCACATAACAAGATAGACAATGACAAGCATAATGACAATCACTAAATTCTACAAAAATAAAAATCACAAGAGCAGTTCTTCTCATAATCACAAGAGAGGAAAGTTAGAGTGTACAACCTGCAACAAGATCTTCCATTCATACCAAGCCCTTGGGGGTCATAGAGCAAGTCACAAGAAGATCAAAGGTTGCTCTTTTGCTTTAAGGAATAATAATGATCATAGCAGTGAAAACAGCATTGAGTTTGAAAATAACAAACAGCAGTTACAATGCCGATATATAATTGGAAAGATGTCTATACAACATTTTGGCTGACTAATATAGGCAAGATGCTGAAATTATATGAGAGAAAAATAATGAATTAATGACCAATTTGATTGAGAATGAGGGAAGACTAACCAATATTAATTTGTTGACTTTTAATTCCACTTTTTGCTTGGATCCTTGGCTCTCCACCACAACTCCTTGCACCCAAATAGACGCACCAGTCATAATCAAACCAGATTCAACCTAATAATAAGTTCCAAATCTTGAAAATAGACAGATAAAAAGCTACAAATCGCACTGATGAACTTAAAATACACCGGCTTTCATGACAGGCATGAGTGACCACCACAGAGTTTCAGGAAAGAAGCATACCTGATCATAACCTTCTGCTCCCGAATCCATCACACATTGCATATTAGAAAGGTAGGAACCATCTTTAATCTGGATACAACAAACAATATGCTCAGTTGAATTAAAGGGGAAAAAATTCTACAATAGGGTTATTAACTTATTGGCCATAGACCGGGACAATAACCGTATGAAATAAAGGCGAAAAAATTCTACAATAGTTCTAATCAACCAAAACAACAAAGATAAAAAGAGAAGCTGGTTTCACACAACTTACCAAACTTTATAGAAAACAACTAAAAGGCTTCACATCAAAGATAAAAGACCAGGATGAACTGCAACATGTCCACTCACACACCAACCCATTATAAAACCTTAAACACCAAGCAAAAATCCAAGCCAAACACCACAAACAACATAAATCAAGCTCACCCAAAAAACAGAGAATATTTTCTTTCAAAATAATAATAACAATAATTTAAAGGGCCAGTTAATTACTTCAACTCAGTGTCATGGAATAATTGACAAACCCCAGTTCCAAAATTAAAGCAAACAGCAGAAAATGCCACTCAGAAAACATAACAGCTCAGAGAATCACAGAGAAAGTTACAAACTTTGGTGAATTAACACACACCTGAGATACTGAAAAAAAAAAGAAGAAATGCTATGAATACATCAGGAATTTCACTTGAAAAAGGGGAAATAAAAGAATAGGAAACATTACTGACATTTATGTAGAGATTAAGGATCAAAACTGAAAAGGGTCACAAGACAAGGTTTGAGTGACTGTATGATAAAGAGCAAGCTTAGTGTTGCAACGGTTTCATGGAGCAAAATTAAAGGGCGGTGACAGAAGCAGCAGAGAGGAGAGTGTGTGTGAAAGTGAAGTGAGTGAGTGGAAACACAGAAACAGGGAAACAAAGACAATAACTACATAAGAAGAAGAGTGAGAAGAAATGCAAAATTCACAAATATATTATTATTATTATTATTATTATTATTATTATTATTATTATTATTATTGCAAAATTCATAAATATATATTATTATTATTATTATTTTTATTATGAAGTCATGAAATAAAAAATAAGTGAAACATAGACCGAGACAAGAACCTAGCCCTTAAAATTGGCCAAATCCCTGAAGCATATTTAGTACTATGATAGTCACTTCACTAGTATTTTAAGGCACAAAAAATAACATTAGTTCTATGCCATTGAAGAAATATTAAACCAAATATAAGATTGATAATGACAATCAACAAAGAATTAAATAGCAAGTATTTCCTTCTTTCATCGCTGTCTTATGTAACAACCCTGATTTTCGAGTACGCGAGGTCTTTTCTAAAGGTACAGATTCCTCCGAAAGATCAGTAAAGGGAACACCTCTTCTATATCAACAAGTATCTCGATCCTCATTGTCATTATGTCATCCTTAAGCTAGAACTTCTTCTGAGGCAAGCTCGATAATGCAATCATGAAGAACCTAGTTTTTGAATCGTACCGGTTAGGAGTTTTAATTCTGATTTTCGTAAGTAGTCTCAGTTTGAGGAACCGGATTCATTCATGAGAAAATAGAGATAATGGTATAATATTAGTATTATATTAGTATTATAAGATGCTTGAATGATATTATAAGGTTACCTGGTCTGTTTTAGTTAAAAACAGGAAAATCGGTTTAACCAGGTTCACAGTTTACTGGTGCAGCTTAACACCAGCACTCTCTGATGACTTTAGCAATGCTAAGACCTAATTATACATATTTTATTCTCATAATAAATATGTTACTAGTGTCATTTATGCTAGTAGCTCAGAAAATAATTTTTAGAGATGTTTTTATAAGTGTTCCGATACATCTAGTTTTAGTAGTTATACACCAGAGATATTTTAATATTATTTTAACCCACCTCCAAGCCAACCAATCACAACTCACCCTACACCTCCAAGACACTTCAAGGCTGTCTCATTTCTTTATTTTTGGCCGAAAATAACAAGAGAGAAAAGAGAGAAACTTTCATGAACACTTAATCTTTAAAGCTTGATTTCTTCTGAACTAAAACTCAAATCAAAATTCTGATTTCACCAAAATGATCCTTTCTTCTTCCTCTACATAACCATATAACATATCAAGGCTGGAAATAAGGTGAGATGGCTGTCTCCCTCCCTCTTCAATTCGGTTTTCAAGGAAAACCATGCAAAACATGTGTTTTCTTGATGTTTTTCCTTAGGAATCATGCTTAACTTGACTTGAGGGCCAAGAAACGTGAATTTACAGCAAGTATAAGGTTAGAAATCACTTCCTAACATGCTGAGTGAGATTTGGTTAGTTGAGGGTTTTTGGATTTAAAGTTGTTCTTGATGTGATTTAGGAGGAAAAAGTGCTTAAGGACCACCTGAAACTATAACCGAATTAGGAGCAGCAAAACCAGGTAGGGTGTGACGAATTTAATCTTGGTTTATTGTGTTTGAGATGTGTGATTATGATATGGTTTGGTTATGCTTGAAATTGATTGCTTATATGAGTTATTCTTGGTGAAAGTTTGTTGAAATTTTGATGAAATTTGATGATATTTAAGCTATGAATGTTGTTCTTGAGGGCTGCTGGAAAAATGAACCCTAGAGCTTAAATTGGGGTTCAATTTGTGTTAAAATCATGTAGAAAAGATGGGGTTTTAGTGGCTGCTAATTTATTATGAATTATGGTAAAAACCGGTTGCTAAAAAGACTGAAAAACGGGTAAAAACAGAGAAAGAATCTGAAGAATTTATGAAGAACATGAAGAACACTTTGAGTGTGGTGAAGAACAATGAAGAACACCTTTTAGATCTTAAAAGGGCAAGGAAGTAAATATTTTGGTGTTTGAGGGGTTATTTTGTAATTTCTGAAAGTTAGGGTGGTTAAAGTAGAAATATTAAAAGTTACGGGTGGTAAAAAGTAAATTTTAAAAATAAAAGTTGAAGTGGGGTAATTTTCAAAAATATATTAATAAAAATAATAAAATAATGCGAAAATGGTAGTTTTCTGTAAAAACTTTAGAAAGACAACTTTAAGCGCAGAATCTCATAATTACCTTCATAAAACACTTAGGGAGTGGTAAGAACATATTAGTGAGGCAAAGATAAAGGAAAGATAAAAAGTTAAAGAAAATATAAGAACCAAAGAAAAGTCTGTAAGGTTTTAATGACAGAAAAACAGACAGAGATTAGTGAATGAACTAGGGCAACATAGTTAGTTCTTGAGTTCCGACTAGGGTTAGGTATAATATGAAAAGTTAAACTATTTCAGTATAGACTTATAGAACCTATACTTGGAACAGACTAACTATTCATACCGAAATTTACATAAGCTTTAAATATATACGTTAAGCAGAAAAATCAAAGCAGAGTAAAGAAACACAGAGAACAGAGTAACCAGAGAAGAATAAAGGGATACAGAGAAAAGAGTAATCTGATAAAGGGAGATGGTTTGAGTTAAGATGTTGTAAAAGTAAAAGCTGTAGAGTTTGTATAGCATGATTGAACAGAGAAAGAAAGAGGTAATGCAAAAGAATGTGAAAGAGATGATGAATAAGGAGAATGTTAATGAATGATGATAATGAGAATGATTATGTAAGAATCTGCTGCAGAGAGGCAGTTAGATAGATGGTGGTACGACCACTGAGAACGCTTTCCTGGGATACCTTGCTATAATGCTTTGCTGTAAGACAGAGGTTGCTTACAGAGGTATCGAGATGAGTGTGCTCCTGTAAGACAGAGGTTGCTTACAGTGAGTGTGTTATTGCTCCTGTAAGACAGAGGTTGCTTACAGTGAGTGTGTTGTTGCTCCTGTAAGACAGAGGTTGCTTACAGTGAGTATGTTGTTGCTCCTGTAAGATAGAGGTTGCTTACAGTGAGTCTGTTGGGCGTATATCGGCTAATAAGTGCCGCCCTACAAGACAAAGGTTGCTTGCGGTGGATATTGCCAATAGGAAAGCCTTATCCAGACAGAGGTTGCTGGGTAACATTGGGAGCGGGTATGTAACCGACAGATGAGCTCATTACCTGCACTAGGGCTAGACATGCATCATATTTGGTTGCGCATTTCCTCTGTTATGATTGTTGTTTGAATGTATGCCTTCTTTGTTTTCATTCTATTCTCCGTGTCTGTGTTTTGTTTTCTTGTATTATTTTGTGTGTGTTTTGCTTTTTGTTTTCTCTATGTTCTCTATTTATCTGTTTCTTATGTCTACTGCTTCTCGGTATTCTGCTATTTATCTGCTAAACAACACGGAATTAATGAACGTAACTAATAACCCCGGCCCTACTAAGAACTCCCCAGTTCTTACCCATTCTCTCTCCCTTCCCCCCTTCAGATGGAAGCACGAGTACCCTTCCGTAATTCACTGACGACCGTTCGCAAAGAGGATTCTGCTCTAGGTAGTCTTCTGAGTCTAGGGTGAATCTCGTTCTCTGTTTATATGTATATACTGTAAGACCAGCCAACGTCTGCACCCCGTTTGTACGTGAACCTTAACCTAAGTCCTGTGTACGAGACTCTTGCTATCTGGCTACTTGATGAGGTACCAGAAAGACGTCATATGGCAATGACTGATCGTGCAGAGGAGTAGTAGATGGTGCCTCACCTTTTGATGATGTTCTACCTGACTTGAGTCTTGAAGACCTAGAACGTACTTTCTCTCGCTTTAGTAGTTTAGAGGGACTAAGTGAGTATAGAGTCTAGGCTAGCCTGGGTGCCAGCTTAGGGACTTCTTGAACAGGTCAGGACCTGGGATGTTGTATGTATATATATGTATATAGTTATTATTTAGCTATATCTAGGGGTGTTCTAACTAACAGTCTATATTCTAATAAAGGCTGAATCACCGAATGTTGTCAACTACTTGTGATGTATTTATGTGTGGTTGTTTATAACTGTTTTATCTGTTATTATTTATGAATTGATTATGAATGATTCTGTTTATTAATCCAAACGTTTAAAAAAAAACACCTCACAAAATAACTACGCTTTTAACAACAAATCAGGCTCATATAATAAATAATAGATAATAATTAGGTAGACAAGTTGGTAGCGCTCAGTTTCTAGTATGACCATGACGTACCAGAAATTGGGTCGTTACAATTTGGTATCAGAGCAGTTCATTCCCAGTAGAGCCTGGGGAGTGGACTGACTATGCTTCATTGCATACTCTATTGTGTGTCTCATGCTATTAGGGTATCTTTAAGATACATTTGGTATGAATGTCTATGAGCGCTCATTTTGGGAATGTTCGTGCCTAGCTTGAAATATTAAGACTGATCACCTTAATGTTGATTGTTTAGTGCAGATAAGACCTCAATGACTGTGAATAGGCATGGTTTAATCGAGCTCCGAATGATGAATCGACGTGAGCCACAGCTATCTTCATAGCTGTTATGATCTTCATGGATATGGCTGTGTGAGATTTGGATGTTGTAAGGAACGAACCGATCTCTTCGTTAGGATGGCTTGAAGGAAATAGACCGCTTGAAGAAGAATTCTTGCACGCGGCTGAAATTTTGAGGGCAAAATTTTCTTTTAGGAGGGTAGAATGTAACAACCCTGATTTTCGAGTACGCGAGGTCTTTTCTAAAGGTACGGATTCCTCCGAAAGATCAGTAAGGAAACACCTCTTCTATATCAACAAGTATCTTGATCCTCATTGTCATTATGTCATCCTTAAGCTAGAACTTCTTCAGAGGCAAGCTCGATAACGCAATCATGAAGAACCTAGTTTTTGAATCGTACCGGTTAGGAGTTTTAATTCTGATTTTCGTAAGTAGTCTCAGTTTGAGGAACCGAACTTGATTCATGAGAAAATAGAGATAATAGTATAATATTAGTATTATATTAGTATTAGAAGATGCTTGAATGATATTATAAGGTTACCTGGACTATTTTAATTAAAAACAGAAAAATCGGTTTAACCAGGTTCACAGTTTACTGGTGCAGCTTAACACCAGCACTCTCTGATGACTTTAGCAATGCTAAGGCCTCATTATACATATTTTATTCTCATAATAAATATGTTACTAGTGTCATTTATGCTAGTAGCTCAGAAAATAATTTTTAGAGATGTTTTTACAAGTGTTCCAATACATCTAGTTTTAGTAGTTATACACCTGAGATATTTTAATATTATTTTAACCCACCTCCAAGCCAACCAATCACAACTCACCCTACACCTCCAAGACACTACAAGGGTGTCTCATTTCTTCATTTTGGCCGAAAATAACAAGAGAGAAAAGAGAGAAACTTTCATGAATACTTAATCTTCAAAGCTTGATTTCTTCTGAACTAAAACTCAAATCAAAATTCCGATTTCACCAAAATGATCCTTTCTTCTTCCTCTACATAACCATATAACATATCAAGGCTGAAAATAAGGTGAGATGGCTGTCTCCCTCCCTCTTCAATTCGGTTTTCAAGGAAAACCATGCAAAACATGTGTTTTCTTGATGTTTTTCCTTAGGAATCATGCTTAACTTGACTTGAGGGCCAAGAAACGTGAATTTTCAGCAAGTATAAGGTCAGAAATCATTTCCTAACATGCTGAGTGAGATTTGTTTAGTTGAGGATTTTTGGATTTAAAGTTTTTCTTGATGTGATTTAAGAGGAAAAAGTGCTTAAGGACCACCTGAAACTATAACCGAATTAGGAGCAGCAAAACCAGGTAGGGTGTGACGAATTTAATCTTGATTTATTGTGTTTTAGATGTGTGATTATGATATGGTTTGGTTATGCTTGAAATTGATTGCTTATATGAGTTATTCTTGGTGAAAGTTTGTTGAAAATTTGATGAAATTTGATGATATTTAAGCTATGAATGTTGTTCTTGAGGGCTGCTGGAAAAACGAAACCTAGAGCTTAAAATGGGGTTCAATTTGTGTTAAAATCATGTAGAAAAGATGGGGTTTTAGTGGCTGCTAATTTATTATGAATTATGGTAAAAATCGGTTGCTAGAAAGACTGAAAAACGGCTAAATACAGAGAAAGAATCTGAAGAATTTATGAAGAACATGAAGAACACTTTGAGTGTGGTGAAGAACAATGAAGAACACCTTTTAAATCTTGAAAAGGGCAAGGAAGTAAATATTTTGGTGTTTGAGGGGTTATTTTGTAATTTCTGAAAGTTAGGGTGGTTAAAGTAGAAATATTAAAAGTTACGGGTGGTAAAAAGTGAATTTTAAAGTTAAAAGTTGAAGTGGGGTAATTTTCAAAAATATATTAATAAAATAATAAATAATAATATTTAATTAAAAATAATATTTTAATAAAAATAATAAAATAATGCAAAAAAGGTAGTTTTCTGTAAAAACTTTAGAAAGACAACTTTAAGCGCAGAATCTCATAATTACCTTCATAAAACACTTAGGGAGTGGTAAGAACATATTAGTGAGGCAAAGATAAAGGAAAGATAAAAAGTTGAAGAAAATATAAGAACCAAAGAAAAGTCTGTAAGGTTTTAATGACAGAAAAACAGACAGAGATTAGTGAACGAACTAGGGCAACATAGTTAGTTCTTGAGTTCCGACTAGGGTTAGGTATAATATGAAAAGTTAAAATGTTTCAGTATAGACTTAATGAACCTATACTTGGAACAGACTAACTATTCATACCGAAATTTACATAAGCTTTAAATACATACGTTAAGCAGAGAAATCAAAGCAGAGTAAAGAAACACAGAGAACAGAGTAACCAGAGAAGAATAAAGGGATACAGAGAAAAGAGTAATCTGATAAAGAGAAATGGTTTGAGTTAAGATGTTGTAAAAGTAAAAGCTGTAGAGTTTGTATAGCATGATTGAACAGAGAAAGAAAGAAGTACTGCATAAGAATGTGAAAGAGATGATGAATAATGAGAATGTTAATGAATGATGATAATGAGAATGATTATGTAAGAATCTGCTACAGAGAGGCAGTCAGATAGATAGTGGTACGACCACTGAGAATGCTTTCCTGGGATACCTTGCTATAATGCTTTGCTGTAAGACAGAGGTTGCTTACAGTGAGTGTGTTGTTGCTCTTGTAAGACAGAGGTTGCTTACAGTGAGTGTGTTATTGCTCCTGTAAGACAGAGGTTGCTTACAGTGAGTATGTTGTTGCTCCTGTAAGACAGAGGTTACTTACAGTGAGTCTGTTGGGCGTATATCGGCTAATAAGTGCCGCCCTGCAAGACAAAGGTTGCTTGCAGTGGATACCCTGCAAGACAAAGGTTGCTTGCAGTGGATATTGCCAACAGGAAAGCCTTATCTAGACAGAGGTTGCTGGGTAACGTTGGGAGCGGGTATGTAACCGACAGATGAGCTCATTACCTGCACTAGGGCTAGACATGCATCATATTTGGTTGCGCATTTCCTCTATTATGATTGTTGTTTGAATGTATGCCTTCTTTGTTTTCATTCTATTCTCCGTGTCTGTGTTTTGTTTTCTTGTATTATTTTGTTTGAGTTTTGCTTTTTGTTTTCTCTATGCGTAATTCACTGATGACCGTTCGCAAAGAGGATTCTACTCTAGGTAGTCTTCTGAATCTAGGGTGAATCTCGTTCTCTGTTTATATGTATATACTGTAAGACCAGCCAACGTCTGCACCCCGTTTGTACGTGAACCTTAACCTAAGTCTTGTGTACGAGACTCTTGCTATCTGGCTACTTGATGAGGTACCAGAAAGACGTCATATGGCAATGACTGATCATGCAGAGGAGTAGTAGATGGTGCCCCACCTTTTGATGATGTTCTGCCTGACTTGAGTCTTGAAGACCTAGAACGTACTTTTCCTCGGTTTAGTAGTTTAGAGGGACTAAGTGAGTATAGAGTCTAGGCTAGCCTGGGTGCCAGCTTAGGGACGTCTTGAACAGGTCAGGACTTGGGATGTTGTATGTATATATATGTATATAGTTATTATTTAGCTATATCTAGGGGTATTCTAACTAACAGCCTATATTCTAATAAAGGCTGAATCACCGAATGTTGTCAACTACTTGTGATGTATTTATGTGTGGTTGTTTATAACTGTTTTATCTGTTATTATTTGTGAATTGATTATGAATGATTCTGTTTATTAATCCAAACGTTTAAAAAAAATACCTCACAAAATAACTACGCTTTTAACAACAAATCAGGCTCATATAATAAATAATAGATAATAATTAGGTGGACAAGTTGGTAGCGCTCAGTGGTGCACGAAATTGTGATCTCTGGTAATGGCTTCTTAGGCCAGATACTCTGATCTAGTTTTACAGTCTGTCACAACTTCGATACAACTAACCAGCAAGTGCACTGGGTCGTCCAAGTAATACCTTACGTGAGTAAGGGTCGAATCCCACGGAGATTGTTGGTATGAAGCAAGCTATGGTCACCTTGTAAATCTCAGTCAGGCGGATATAAAACAGTTATGTGGTTTTCGAATTTAATATAATAAAATAGGGATAGAAATACTTATGTAATTCATTGGTAGGAATTTCAGATAAGCGAATGGAGATGCTTTTCGTTCCTCTGAACCTCTGCTTTCCTGCTGTCTTCATCCAATCAGTCTTACTCTTTTCCATGGCTGGCTTTATGTGATACATCACCACTGTCAATGGCTACTTTCGGTCATCTCTCGGGAAAATGATCCAATGCCCTGTCACGGCACGGCTAATCGTCTGGAGGCATCACCCTTGCCAATGGCTTCATCTTATCCTC
>NC_029791.2:76620483-76667788 GCF_000816755.2 Arachis ipaensis
CATCAATATAATTAAACTAAGTTCAAGGATAAATTCAAAACTCATGTACTTCTTGTTCTTTTGATTTGAAACATTTTTTTTTAAGAGAGGTGATGGATTCATTTGACATTTATAACTTTAAGACATAGTTACTAACTACTAATGATCATGTAATGAAGACACAAACACAGATAAGCACATAACATAGAAAATGAAAAACAGAGAAAGTAAGAACAAGGAATGAGTCCACCTTAGTGATGTCCTTGAGCTCTTCTATGTCTCTTCCTTGTCTTTGCTGCTCCTCCTTCATTGCTTTTAGATCTTCTCTGATTTCATGAAGGATGATGGAGTGCTCTTGATGTTCCACCCTTAGTTGCTTCCAATAATTGTGTGGAAGAAAATGTATCCCCTGAGGTATCTCAGGGATCTCTTGATTTGCAGTCAAATGTTCTACCACTGAGCTATAGACCCTTGATGGAAGCTTTTGTCTTCCCTTTCCTCTTTCTAGAGGTTTCTCTGGCCTTAGGTGCCATCAATGGTTATGGAAAAAACAAAAAGCTATGCTTTTTACCACACTAAACTTAGAATGTTGCTCGCCCTCGAGCAAAAGAAGAAAGAATAGAAGAATAAGAAGAAGATATGGAGGAGATGGATGAGAGTGTGTATTCGGCCATATGGGTGGGATTGAGTGGGAGAGAGATGTAAAAATTATTGTGAAAAATAAAAATAAGGATTTCAAAATTTTTAATATGAATTCCAGGAATCTTGCCATGTTAGCCTTAAAGCTCCAATCAAAGGATCAGGCATGGCTTAATAGCCAGCCAAGCTTTAATAAAAATATGAGTGTAATTCAGACATGACAAGCCTGACATACCCTATCCAGAAGGATTGGCCATGACTCCACTGAAGTGATTAGCCAATCCCAAAGCAGTTTGGGTATGGCTTTACAGCCAGATAGGCTGCAACATGCTTCATGAAACACTAGAATTCATTCTTAAAAATTTTGAAGCCATAGAATAATTTATTTTCGAAAACATTATTTTTAGTAAATTTTTTTTTTTTTGAAAACAAGTGAGGAATTTTTGAAAGGTTTTTGAAAAATTTTTTTGAAAAGAAAACAAAAAGAAAATTACCTAATCTGAGCAACAAGATGAACCGTCAGTTGTCCAAACTCAAACAATCCCCGGCAACGGCGCCAAAATGTGATCAAAGGATCATAAGGTAATCCAAAGATGCCTAATAGTCTAATACAATAGTAAGAGGTCCTATTTATAATAAACTAGCTACTAGGGTTTACATGAGTAAGTATTTGATGTATAAATCCACTTCCGGGGCCCACTTGGTGTGTGTTTGGGCTGAGCTTAAGTGTTGCACGTGCAGAGGCCAATTGTGGAGTTGAATGCTAGTTTTTGTGCCAGTTTGGGCGTTCAACTCTGGTTTTGGATCCTTTTCTGGCGCTGGACGCCAGATTTGGGTAGAAAACTGGCGTTGAACGCCAGTTTACGTCGTCAATTCTTGGCCAAAGTATGGACTATTATATATTGCTGGAAAGCCCTGGATGTCTACTTTCCAACGCAAGTGGAAGCGCGCCATTTCGAGTTCTGTAGCTCCAGAAAATCCACTTTGAGTGCAGGGAGGTCAGAATCCAACAGCATCAGCAGTCCTTTTTCAACCTCTGAATCTGATTTCTGCTCAAGTCCCTCAATTTCAGCCAGAAAATACCTGAAATCACAGAAAAACACACAAACTCATAGTAAAGTCCAGAAATGTGAATTTAACACAAAATCTATTAAAAACATCCCTAAAAGTAACTAGATCCTACTAAAAACATACTAAAAACAATGTCAAAAAGCGTATAAATTATCCGCTCTTCACTCAGTTTCTAGTATGATCATGATGTACCAGAAATTGGGTCGTTACATCTTAGTTCCTTAAAACTCACTGGTTTGCTCATCGATTTTACAGTTATAAACTAAAAGTCATTAAGAGAGATGAAAATCTGTTTGGTCAAGAAGGTAAAATGTTGGCAATCAAACAAGGAACTCTATTTTCTGGAAACCGTGACCGAGAGAATGATGCAACATATTCAGAGGCGTAATTTATAATCTTGCATCAGATCTTAGTTCCAAAATATTACAAATTGCAACACGAAGATGCTGGCCCCAATATCCCTCTAAGTTATTGTCAAAATTTAGAGCTTAATGCAGCAGAAAAAGGTCCAAAAAAAATAAAAAAACAAAATAATCAAAGCAGACCATTTATCTTAAAGTGCTTAAGGGGACTACAAAAGGTGCACATATTCTAACAGCTTCAATACTTACAAATGCTGGTAAGGATTTATAATCAAATGTGCTTTTGTACAGAATCCCAAACACAATCCACAGAGTAAATACAAATGGAAGACAACACTAAATTCAGAAGACAACTCTCATTAAGGCTATCTTTCAAATTTTTATTAATGGCTATGAAAACGGGATAAGTAATGAGAAACTCATAGTAACAGTATAGCACCTCCTAATCAGAATTTCATGTAAGAGATTCAAATTATTTTCTTACTAATAAATTGTAAGCATAAATACGCAAAAGACACTTACATAAGGACCTTGAAATTCTTACCACCACCTGCCCGGGGACCAACTCACAGCGAAGGAAGCATTGATGGCCGAAGCAGAGCTTGCGATAGCACGCAATAGAGCAGCGACGGTGGCAGAGCGCGATGAACTTGAGTCTGAAACACCCACAAAGAAAGTGATATACCAGAGATATAGAGAGAGGTCAACGGCGAGACCAGCCGTGAGAGAGGTGTGACTCAGTGAGCTTGAGGGTGAGAGTGGCAAGAAAAGAGCGAAGACTGACGACGGAGGATGAGACTCAGTGAGTTTGAGGGTTAGGGGTTCTTCGACGGAGACATTACGAGCGTCGGCAACTGACGACGTTCTTCGCAGAGTGCTGTTAGGGGTTCTTCAATTGGGGTTCTTCATCGTGGTTAGGGGTTCTTCGTTGTGGTTAGGGGTTTTTCGTGAGGAAAATTGCAGTGACGGAAGGGAGCGGCGGCAAAGGGGAGGATCCACAGCGGGTGAGCGGAGGGAGTCACCGCCAGAGAGAGTCACCGTAGAAGGAGGGTTAGTGGTGCCGGAAGAGGGATTGCTGGAGGAGGCATTGCGAGCGCAGCGACGTTCTTCACGTAGTTTCGTCGGAGTGTCGTTGTGGCGGTGAGGGCGAGGCGCAATGAAGGATGAGGAGTTAGGGCAGCGCACGAAGAAGGAGGAGTGTGGTTTTTCTTTAAGGACGTTCTTCTGAAGGAGGAATTAGGGCAGGGCACGAAGAAGAGAAGCTTTTTCTTATTTTCTCCAAGTCTTTATTTATTTATTTTTTTGGAACCTTTTGGCCACGCTTTTGAAGCGTGCCAAAAGGCTTGTAGGAAACGGCTACGCTTTTCGAACGCCGCAATAATAAAACTCTATTGCTACGCTTTGAAAGCGTGCCAGTTTCTCTCTACAGCTATGCTTTTTAAGCGTGGCAAATAAAAACGTGATCAAATCTCGCATCAATGGCCATCCTCATAAAAGCGTGGCCATTGACACTTTTTGCCATGCTTTTGAAGCGTAGCAAAAAAAAAACGTGGCCAAATCTTTATTCCATCGCCACCCTCATAAAAGTGTGGCCATAGACCACTTTTGGCTACGCTTTAAAAGCATAGCAAAAAAAGCGTGGTCGTAGGCCTTTTTTCTTGTAGTGATACTTTCAACGAGAATATATTTGTGAATTCTAGACCACACAAAAGTCCGTTCATCAGGCCCATTCAGCATACACTTTTCATAAATTATTATCCATTTCGGTTATCTCTTTCATACATGACTTCTCATTTTTCTTTTTTTTATTATACTTCCACATCACTAATTATATACACACCTCCATATCATCTACATTATTAAACGTTCCTCCGCATCACTGCCTAATTACACATATCTTCGCATCACCAATTAACCTTAAACCTCCCTTGGTTATTCTAATACTACTCTTTTAGAATCCAAAACTTGGTATTGAGGTAATTTGGTCATAGTTTAAACTTGTACTATCTCTTTTAAAAAAAAAATGTTGTCAGTGTTTTTAAGAAAGTGCAGAAAAAATAGCAGGGGCAGTAAATGTATTAAATTCACTAAAAATCCAATTTTCACCCATTGCCTTTCAAAATTTATGACCTTAAACAAACTCTTCCAGTTTTCCATGAAATTAAGTTTCAGATCATTATCATGCCATATGAATAAGTTATGAGGTTTGAAACACAGCCCTGCCTTTTAGGATTCTGTTTTCAAAATCCAGTGAGCTACTCACACTTTTTGCAACATATTTAATTGGTTAAAAAAAGTATTGACATAAAATTTTAACTGAAGATTTTGGGTATGCAAATCTTAAAATTGCCGTTTGTTTCAGCTCAAAATCTTTCCAGAATTAAAATTTAAGTGGGTTGGAAGTTGGTGCTTCTGCAGTAAAGAAGCAGAATTTTCTGCAGAAACCATCAAACTTCAAAAATTTATTTCTCCCAAACCACTCATCAATAAATTCTGGATTTTTTATGAGATGCTCAAAACACCTTAATGTTTCATGAAAAAATAGTTTCATTCAAAATTATAATCGGGACTGCTCCCAGAAATGGATTTACTTCACTATCAATTATGCAGAAATTCTGCCTTGGACTTTTTCAACAACCTTACATACTATAACACTCATTTAAACTTATAACCCTTCCAAAATCACATTTCTAACTTTTATTCAGTTATTCAAAGTTTCTTTCACAGCCAACACAGCCCAAAAACCTAAATTCAATAATTTTCACAATTTCAAGTACTTAATCATAATCAAAGTTTCACTTTTCTGCACTATGTCGTACATAACAATTTATATACACTAATAATCATCATTCAAACACATAATAAAGTTATGTTCACCATCAATCAAACATATGATATTTGAATAATTCTCATCAGCAGACAGAACCACAAGAATAATAATCTAACTATCCTATCCCTTACTTGGTGGTGTCGAAAATCGAAGGGCTTTGCTTTTAAGCTTACTTGCTCGGCTACAACACCTAATGCATCATAATTTATTTTCATTCATCATCATCATTATGGCCTTGAGACTGAACCCATGATCACAGGAAAAGAAAGATGAAACACTCACCTCCTTAAGCTAGGTGGTTCGGTGGTTTAGATAGGTTAAGGAAAATGCACTTGAGCTACACAAATTGGAAGGGAAAACAAGGATGGGCTGCTAGGTGATGGTGAAAACTGAATTGAACAGAGAAGAAGAAACCAAATCTAGCTTACCTAGTGAAGAATTCCAAAATAGCAAGGGTTGATAGAGGAAGGTGAAAATTATATTGCTTCAAGCTCCTATGGAAGTCGAAAGGATTGGAGAAGGTTACATGCTAAATGTGCTCTCTGTTGAGTTGCTCTCGGTCTTCTCTTTTTCTCTCTTCTTTGAATCAGATTATTTTTTTTGTGAGAAATTGAATAAGGGAAGGGTGGGATAGGTGTAAGCTTCTATATATGTTTTGTGGCTCTTGTAGGAGGATAGGGTAACACCTGTACTCAGCACTAATGACTAAGCATGTACTAGCTAATTAACTAAGTGGTGTAACTATGGTTTGAGGGTGATGTCCGTGGGGATTAAAGGAAGGAGAGGGTAGGTTTCTTTTCTTTTTATTCTTAGCCATGGTTAAACATTGATGGGTTTAAGTGAACTAATGGTTTGGGGTTAATTTATGGTTTTATGCAAGGATAGTTAAAGCTTTAATTTAGCTTAATATATAACAAGGGCATTTTGGTTTGACAATAAAAATTGTGATCATGTACTAATTGACTGATGATCTATCTAGGGTTGTTTCTTTACTAATTCATCACTTAATGAGACTAATAAACTAACAAGATGTGGCTAATTTGAAAGAAAAATTTACTATAGCGGTAATTATTTAATTACCAAGATTCGTCACTTGGAAGCACTAAAAAAAATTTTAGCGCTACGTGTTTTAATTTTAATTCGTTATCTATGCTATATATTTATATATCTAAATCTATGCGCGTCAGCAAATGTTGTAAAGAATGAGGAATCACAGGCTTCGTGGGGTAGGGTGGTTACACTACGCACCGAGCAGAACAGATGTTATGACTCATGCGTGCACACGAGGGGTGTGCGCACGCACACCCCATGAAAGTTGCAAGTTGTGCATACGTACAACATCATACGTACATACAAGCTGGGAAGAGCCTTTTGTTGAGTGTGTTCGCACGTATTCATGCGGGCGCACAAGATGGGAAATTTTACCTTTTATGCGTACGCACAACTCTATGCGTACGCACAAGTTAAGAAAACTCTACTAGTACGTGCGTACGCACAACCCTATGCATACGCACAATCCCTGCTTTTCAAATAAAAACATTGTTTTCAATCATTTTACCTTCCCGGTAAGCTTGCAAACTTTCATAACACTTGGTTAAGATCTTTTAGCTTGTTTTTAGGCTTTGAAACATAGAGAATACTATAAATGAGTTTAACTAGATATTTCTGGTAAAAAGTTTAGAAGACGGAAACTTAGGTTTCTAGAGTACTGAGGATGGATTAGTTGAGTGAGATGGCGTAGTACTATAATGATGATTAATGTGATGGGTTGTGGAATTATGGACCGATGATGGTTTTGACGAGTCTGGGACTCGAAGAGAAATGATGAATTATTAAATGTTGAAAGTGATCACTGAATGAGATATGGATATGTATTGTATTATACTGATATTGTTGAGACTCTATGCGCCTGGTAGGGACGGTAGGTTAATCTTGCCTGTCGAGGTCGCGGTGGCAGTGTAAGGGCGGTGGCTAGTCCCGCTTACGTTGAGATGTGAGGTTTGTGGCTGAGTATGCCGCTCGCATCCTTTCGGAATCATAAGAGTGTGCCAGGCACGATATTCATGGGGGTTCCCATTTATATTCATGATCAAAAGGCAACATCTCCATGGAGATGTGTCAGATTGGTAGTTGAACCAACAATGTGATATCACAGCCCATTTATATTCTTGAATTACTTTTTATACATGATTATTACTTGTGTTTTACTTGTATGAAACTACTTGTGTTTTCTACTGGGATTGAGGAGGTTCGGTAGGCAATGGCGATGGGATCACATGGTGATTAGGCTGGCGAAGGCTGTAGGATATTGGTGTAAATGTTAGATTAGAAATCCCATAAGTTAGATTACCCCTGTTTTATTATGGTTTTAAAGTTATGGTTTTAAATCTAGTTATGCTTTAAGTTTGAATCTTACATTTGATGTGAAGTTCTAGGATTACCTCTAGCGTCTCGGAACCTTATATCTTACATGGACACTATTACCATACTGAGAACCTCCGGTTCTCATACCATATTCTGTTGTTGTTTTTCAGGTGCAGGTTGTAACCCACCTCGGTGAGTTGCGTGATGGTGACATAGCGGAGGATCTTTCATCACCTTTTGCATTTTGATTATTTTGTTATAGTTCTCTCTATCTTTTGTACCTTTATTACTTTGTTGCCTTAGAGGCTAAACTTGAGAGACAAGTTGTTTATGGTTGTACCTTTATAAAACTCTGTTATGTCTGTATATAACTAGTCGGCCTAAACTCCGCGGGTTGCGGCTGGTACTCTATGACTATTATGCTTATATGTCTACATTCACTTTGTTATCTTGTACCGATATCTTATCCTTTACTCTTTTAGTTATCGTGTGAACGCTTTGCAATTTTGTATCTCATTTTTTTAGCTGTAATCCTTCATTGGCCTTCTCGTACTATTATTTCTTTCTATATATATGTATATTATCGTATAAGCCTTAGAACTATCATGGCACTTAGTTATCCTTTGCTTTACGGCTAGAGGTAAGGCTTAGGGTAATTAGGGTGTTACATGTATTTTCTGTCTGATTGTAAAGGTGACAGGGCACCTATTCCCTCTAATGGTGACACGGCACATAATCCCTGGAATGGTAACAGGGCACGTATTCCCTCTAGTGGTATTAATGTGCAATAGAGAGACATTGTCTGGGTTAGCTACCAGACATATTGGGTTCGGCTATATAACCGACGAATAAGCTCATTAGCCGTAGGACAGGCACTCATCATATTGCATTTGTTTGCTTTGTTTGGGTATGCCTAAGTGTTTTGGTTTGCCTATTTGATGAATTCTATTTAACTGATAACTGTGATACATGCTGTAACTGTTCTTAAAACGTGTTTGCATTGTATTTGTATGTGATTGTGGTTGATTTCTATTTTGAAGTATTGGAGGTGGATTGATGATAGCGGTGATTTATTTTATATTGGGACGGAGGCCAAATTGATATATTTGATTTGGGCCAGAGGTCATGATTGGTTAGTTCAGTGGTAAGTTTGTTTAAAAAGGTTTCTTAGTAAGCGGTGAAATGTATGGAGTGCTATTTTTGTGCGAATTTTATTAGAAAAATATAAGTTTTAAAATTTAACCAATGAACTGACGTTGACATTCACTGCGACTGAAAACGGTTTTATTTAAAATATCTTCTTATAACAACTCTTTTAAACCCTCTACTGAGAACCAACGAGGACGATGTTCTCACTCCCCTACAACTTTACCTTTTTAGGAATTTGATGAAGGAGCATTATGAAGAGTTTTATTGCGTTTTGTCTATACAATGTTGTTTTAGTTAGATAATTTTTCTTCTCTCGCCCTTGTTATTGTAATTTTGTAAGAGGTATAGAAGTTGTACGTTTTATATGTATATTATATTTATAAGCTACTTATGTAATAAGTTTTGTATATATGGATATACTTAGTGATTTTCATGATAAAGTATTTTTTCGGTTTTTTATCAAAGAAAACAGCAAAACAGTTTCAAGTCAAAGGCTCCTATTTTATTATTAAGTATATAAAGTTATCGTAATACTTCTTGCTATCAGAGAGCCGCAACTGGAAGCGTGACATTCTAATAGTAAGGGTGTTACATTATGGTATCAGAGCAGTTTTTTCTGTAGAACCTGAAAAATGGACTGACTATGCTTCAATTGCATACTCTGAGTGTCTGTCATGTTGTAGGTCTTATCCTAATGACGAGAGTTAGATCTTTATGCACATGACTGTCTATTGATTAATGCCGTTAAGCAATCATTGCATACTTCATGATATTAAGTTTGGCCAGCTTAATACTGATGGTTTATGTACATGAGAGCACGGGTTAACATAGACAAGATAGAACTCATAGGTAACACATATCGTGGGGTTTGGGAAACGTTAAGAGTTGAAGTTTGGGTAGTTGAAGCTCTGGAGTCGGTAGGAGTTTGGTGTGCAGACAATATACCCTTCGTTTTAATGCCAGCCCGTCTTATAATCTTTCTGTATCGAACCTATATTGTATGTTCTGCTTTGTACCACATTTTTTCTCTATAAATGTTTTATGCCATATGAACATCTTGGTATTTGAAACTGTAAATGTATCTATATGCTGAGACATTTTGTCTTTCCATAAGATGTCTAAAAGTAAAGTGTTGAGACTTTGTGATGTTTTGAGTATTAAGTTAAATTCTCGAGAATGGAAATTTTTATAAATGGTGGTAAGATGTAAGAACCTAAATTTTTTTGAAAAATTAATTAATAAATTATTTATGATTTATTTTATTTATCTAGAAAATATTTTCAGAGATTTTTATATTAATTGGGTACTTTTTTATTATTAATTTACAACTTTAGTGATTGAAAAATAATGAGAATTTTATCTGCTTTAATTTGAATAATTAGATTTTGAATTTTATTTTATGATTTAAGAGAAATTAATTTAATTATCTCTAGTTATTGAATTAGAGTATTTATTTAAAAATAAATTTGTAAATTGATAATTAAATGATATTTTTATAGATATTAATATTGTATTAAAATTTGGATTTCAATTACTCTATTACCCTAATTTTATTAAAATTACTAAACTACCCGAAATTCCCAATTTCATACACAAAACCCTAACCTAACACTCACCCTCACTCCCTTATCACATTAGCACCACCTCACCCACTGCCATCCTATCTTTTTTCCCCTCTCAGCTACAACGCATATACCCAAATAAACAAAAAAGAGAGTGAGATCTGAGAGACATCAGAGGAGAAAAAGATCAAGCTGAGGAAAGAGAGGGAGCCACCGTCACACCGCTACCGTCGCGCACCACCACCGCACTGTCAAGGCTGTCACATCGCCGACGAAGCGAAGAGAGAGAGAGAGAGACGCGCAGAGTTCAGGAGAGAGAGAGAGAGAGAGAGAGAGAGAGGCCAAACGCGGGGAGATTGATGAGGGATAAATGCCGGTTAGGAATTCAGCAAAGGATTTTTCCAATTCAATGTCGCAAAGTTGACGAGATACCCCTAATCAAAGTTTACAAGAGGATTTCACAACTATGAAATCAATAGCCGGGAGTAGGATCCCGGGTCGTTCTTCCAAGGACTTGCACTAGAAAGCACATTGTTGGTTAGGAATTTTGGGGTTTTTGGATTGCTTACGAAAGAAGTAAAATGACAAGTACATAAAAGCAACAAACAACTAACAATTAAGTTGAGATAACTCGAAATATCAAGCAAACATTGTCTAACTAACAAGAATGCATCAAGATAACTACAACTAGAAGCATATAAGAATAAGAACTATGATATTTGAATGAGAAAACTAGGAAATCACAACTAGCAAAAGTGAATGACAATCAATCAATATAAAGGGCTTGGCTAGGGGAGAGAATTGGAGTTTCTATCCTTATTGTCATCATCAATCTTGATGGAAATTGTCTATTGCTTCCAGTTAGTTATCCTCTAACAAATAAAGGAAAGTCAAGTGAATACAATTAACTTGAGTTCACAAGTCCTAGTCAACTCACAATAAAAGACTAGCTTTAGTTAAATTCAAGCCAACTAGCAACTTCCAATACTCAATCAACCATAGGCTTTGACAATTCAAGAGTTACCAATACTCAACCCCAAAGCCAAGATTAGAAATCTACTCCATAATCATAAGATGCATTTTCACAAACACCTTGTATGCGCTAAAAGAAGACATAATAAAATTGGAAAATAAATCCAAATCAAAGGTACCCACTAGCAATAATCAACAATAGCAATTCAACTAACACAATTAGAATATGAAAAACTTCAATGCCTTAATAAAATCAAAATCCAACAAGATCTAAAATTATAACCCAAAACAAGTAAAATTGCAAAAGTGCTAAGTAAAATTTGAGAATAGAAACTACAATTAAAGCAACAAGAGCTGAAATTAAAAAGGAACTCATCCAAGAATTCAAATGAAAATTATTAAGGAACCTTAAAATCTAGAGAGAAGTGAGAGTTTTTCTCTCTAGAATTCAAAAGTATGTAAAATTAGACTAATCAAATGTATGCTCCCATCCTTCTTCACTCCCAGCCTCTAATATGCATAATGGGCTTGAAACTGGGACAACAAGAGCTCTGAAATCGCCCCCAGCGTGTTCCTTTAAGTGAGGCATGTGATGCTTGTCATGCGCACGTGTCAACCACGTGTACGCGTCAGTCGACTACTGCACTTGGTCACGCGTACGCGTGAGTAGCCACTTCTCAATTCTTCAATTTCATGTTTTCCTTCCACTTTTGCATGCCTCTTTTCCATCCTCTAAGCCAATTCCCGCCTTATAAATTCTAAAATCACTGAACAAACGCATCACGGCATTGAATGATAACAAGAAAGGATTAATACAACAACAACAAAGCCTTGTCCCACTAAGTGGGGTCGGCTACATGAATCAAATGACGCCATTGTGCTCTGTAATGTATCATGTCTACAGAGAGACTGTTTACGTGTAGATCTCATTTGACCACCTCATGGATGGTCTTTTTAGGTATTCTTCTGCCTTTTGCCCCTTGTCCATGTTCCATCTCATCCACCCTCCTGACTGGATGTTCTATCGGTCTTCTTCTCACATGTCTAAACCACCTGAGACGCGATTCAACCATCTTTTCCACAATGGGTGCTACTCCAACTCTCTCCTTTATATCTTCGTTCCTTATTTTATCCAAACGCGTATGACCACTCATCCATCTCAACATCTTCATCTCTGCCACACTCAGCTTATGTTCGTGCTCCCTTTTAGCCGCCCAACACTCCGTACCATAAAGCATAGCTGGTCTTATAGCGGTGCGATAGAATTTACCTTTAAGTTTTAAAGGAACTTTTTTGTCGCATATAAAACCATATGCATGTTTTGAATAATTAGCATTTTTAAGGAATAAGAAACATGTTTTGAACTATGAAGCATAATTATGAAGGAATCATAAAAACATGTAATTTACATGAATAAATGTGAAAAAAGTTAACAAAATCCACTCAATTCAATCCAAAATATAAGACCTTCTTTAATGAGCCATCAGCTCATTTACCATCCTCAAAAACAACACAACACATCTGAGAAGAGAAGGGAGAAGAGGGTTCCATTAACACTATTCACTCTCTTCTTCAATCCATCATATCTCGAGCTACGGTGCTCCGATTTACGTGCCATCGGCGGCTACGTGAAGCTCTCGCCAAGTCCGTCACTTCTAGCTAAGCATTGTGTTAAGCTTCTCGAAATTTCCTGCCCTTGTGAAATTCGAAAATTTGGTTTTGGTTTTGAGTGGAATCTTGTGATTTTGGGTGTTTAGGTACACTCTAGCACTTGATTCCTATTGGGTTTTGACTCAATCAACATTGGGTAAGGTGAGTTTATTCTTAACCCTTGTGAAATTGTGATTATGATAAACCCTAGGTTGATTAGCTATGAATTATGTGTATATAGCTTGAATGGGTGTTATATGGAGAATGTTGGTGACTTGAAAGTGGACTTGGTGGCTTGATTGAGCTTGGGAACTTGTGGAAACTTGGTTAGGGTCAATTTGGTAAATTATTGCATATTGGGAATCGGCCATGGTATGATTTCGGTTTTTTCTATGTAATATATAATATTTCTGGACACTTAGGCTAATGACCCATAGGATAGGATTGGATTAAATTGGTTGTTGAATTGTTGAATGATGATGTATGATGATTTGATGATTTTGGGTTATTTTGATGAATGTTGGTATTGATGTTGATAAATGATATTGGATGTTGAAATTGAAGTTGATTTCTCATGATTAGTATTGATGGAATGATGATTGATGAGTTTGTATGTGAGAGATGGTTTAAGGTGATATAATTGATAATTGGGTTTAAGAATTTGATGATATGAGTGGTGGAATGTGATACACATGGTAAGAACTGATGTGTGATGAAGTTGGTATGGTTTTGGTTGAAAATTTTGGTAAGTTGAGAATTTAGTGAACTTTGGTAAAAAATGGACTTTTGATGAAATTTGATGGATCATATCTTGAGCTACCATTTTTGAATTGGAATAAATTTTATAATCAAAGATAATTTAAAGAGCTTTAAAACGATATCAATTTTGTAGAAATATGAATTTTGTAGAGAAAGATATGATCGTTGAAAGTTGGTGTCTAAAATCTGAATTTTGTGAATGCTGCAGAATTTGTGATTTCTGGTTTGTGTGCGCACGTACAGCCTTGTTCGCACGCACACCCTGTGTAATCTTGAACATGTGCGCACGCACACCCTTGTATGCATGCACACCCTTGTGCGCACGCACACAGAAGGGGAGGCCTATTGTTGGGAGCGCTAGCACGCTCTGTGCGCACACACAACCTACAAAGTTTTGCAAGATGTGCGCATGCATAGCCTTGTGCGTATGCACACGATGAAAGGTGCATTCTGTTGAGGGCGTTCGCACAACCCTATGCGTACGCACACTTCTTGAAAATTCCTATGGGCGTGCGTACGCACAACCCTATGCGTACGCACACTGCCTTGTTTTTCAATAAAAACCTTGTTTTTAACTGTTTCACCTTCCCGACAAGCTTGTAAACTTCCGTGACACTTATATAAGACTCTTTGGCTTGTGTCAAAACATAGAAAAGGTCCTAGGCAATTTAATTTGGTATTTCTGGTAAAAAGTTAGAGAACGGAGGCTTAGGTTTCTGGTGTAATGAGGACGGATTAGCTGAGAGAGATGACGAAGTACTATAATACCGATTGATATAAAGAATTATGGAAATTATGAATTGGCAGTGGTTGAGATGAGTATAGGACTCGGAATGGAAATTTTGAATTGACAGTGGTTGAGATGAGTTTGGGACTCGAAATGAAATGATGAATTATTGATATACTGAAAAATGATTTTTTTGAAAACCACTGGATTACTGTTATATACTGAGATTTGTTGAGACGCTATGCGCCTGGCAGGGACGGTAGGTTAATCTTGCTTGTCGAGGTCGCGGCGGCGTAAGGACTGTCAATTTATCCCGCTTACGCTGAGATGTGAGGTCTGTGGCAAGAGTATCCTGCTCGCATCCCTTCGGAATCAATATAGTGTGCAGGCACTGACATCCTAGACCGTGATCCGGGCATGATATCTCAGGGGTTCCCATTATGAGACCGAAGGGCGACATCTCCATGGGGACGTGTCGGGTTGGCAGTTGAACCGACAATGTGATATCACATCCAATAGGATAGGCATTCATCATGTGTATTTTTATCTGCTTGCTTGCTTTGCCGACATGAATTGTATGCCTAATTGTATAACATGCCTAATTGTCTAATTGAATTACTTGATATACATACTTATACTTGTGTTTTCCTTGCATTGTATTAATTGTGTATTCTACTGGGATTGAGTAGGTTCAGAAGGCGGTGGTGATGGGATCGCATGGAGGATAGATTAGTGAAGGCTGTGGGATAGCAGAGAGTTGTTAGTTTAGAAATCCACTAAGTTAGATTACCCCTTTATCATTATGGTTTTAAGTGATGTTTTAATGTTTGAGTTATGCTTTAAGCTGAATGTTGTGATGGATATGAAGTTCTAGGATTGCCTCTGGCATCCCTGAGTCTTATATCTTACATCACTGGGCACTGTTACCACATTGAGAATCTCCGGTTCTCATACCATATTCTATTGTTATTTTTTAGATGCAGGTCGTAACCCACCTCGGTGAGTTGCTTGGTGGTGACAGAACAGAGCATTGCTATCTTGTTTTGAAGTCTCTTTTGATTATTTTGTATAGATCTCTCACTTTTATATCTATTTTGCCTAGAGGCTTACTTTGAGAGGTAGTTTGTATAAGCTGTTTTACTGTCTAAACTCTGTATGTTTGTATCTAACTAGCCAGCTTAAACTCTGTGAGTGGTGGCTAGATCTCTATATTAGTATCTTTTGATATATCTATATACATATACCTTGATATCCGTACGTATATCTTGTGCTTCGTTTAGTATAGGTTCGTGAGTACGTTTGCGCTTTCCGAACTTTGTTTTTGAGCTTAATTCTTCATCTGGCTTCTAGAATATATTAATTTCCTTCTATATAAATATGTATAAGCTTTTGAATTGTCGTAACCTTTGATTAACCTTTGCTTTACGACGCGAGGTAAGGCTTAGGGTAATTAGGGTGTTACAAAGAGTCTCGTACACATGATTTAGGATAAAGTTCGCATACAAACGAGGTGCAAACTGTAACATCCCACATTTTTAAAAATCTAAATATGAATGAATTGTGATTTTATCTTATCAAGTTTAAACTTTATAATTTTAGAAATTATTCTATTAGAAATAATTAAAGAGATTCGGAGATAAATTCATTTTGAATCATTTAATATTCTGAAGTAATTTTATTATAATTGAATATCTTGCATCATTTTAAAAATTGAAAAATAAGAAACAATTGTACACTTTAATTTAAGTAACTCCTATTATAAATAAGTTGTGACTTATTTTATTTTGAACTCCTTATTAAAATTTTATTAAAATAGTTTTATTAAAATTTGGAGTTAAGTTAATTAATATTCTTATGTAATTTTTATAATTGGTTATTTCATATGATTGAAAAATAAAATTTAGTAATGGAAATATTATATAATTTAATTTAGGTAATTTCTATCACGAATAAATTATGGTTTATTTTATTAAGTTGAGCTCTTAGAGATTAATTTATTAGGAATGATTAAATTAATTTTTATAAATACTTTAAGTTTAAGTTAATTAATGTTTATGTACAACTTTTACTGTAATTAGTTATTTTATATAAATTGAAATAAAAGTTCCAGCAATAAAAAAATAATGAAAGGACATATAATTTAATTTAGATAATTGTTATTTTGGGTTTAGGTTGAATTTTATAAAATGTGATTTGTAAACCCCGCTAAAATCGGTATATAATTAGTCAATAAATCGAATTTTTAATAGGAAAATTAAATATGCAAAGCTAATATCAAAATAGGATAGAGCTCGGCAAAACGAGAATTTTGATATCACTTTCGAAAAATTTGGCCCAAAATTGAGCCGAATGGGCCGAGCCGGTTGAACCGAGCCCAAACCAGGCCCATGGGCCCAACCAGCCCAGTATATAAATGAGCTAAAGCTCATTTTCTGCCTTAGAACACAACAGAAGCAACGTAAATGCATGGAGAAGAAGAGAATGAATTCCAAAACCTAGCTTGATCTTCTTTCTTTGATAACTTTTGATCCGGAGCTCCGATTGACGAGCCGTTTGCGGTCACGCATCGGGCTCGTTGAGTTCTTCAATTCTATTCAAATAAAACAGTAAGTAAATCACTTTTTCCTAGATCCATTTCGGCTGGTATATGAATTTCGGGTTTAAGGTTTGAGAAACTCAATTCCTTGATGATTTTCATGTTTTAGGGGTCCACTAGACTTGATTTCTTGTCGTAATGATCGGAATTGTATGAGACCAAGTTTGGGCTAAACTTGGGAATATAAGGAACTAAACTGGAAAATTTGGGACCTTTTTCTTAAATTTACAATTTATGGCAAATTTTTAAAGTTAGGTTGTTAAATCTGTCCAGCAGCAGAAAAGATCAAACAGGGCAGCAACTTTTTTGTCTTTCTGCGACTTCTACGAGTTGAGTTTTGGAGCAAAACCAATTTTGTTATAAAATTTGATTAACTTGATTTATTTCTCTAAAATTTCAGAATTTTAAGAGTTGAGGATTGGGAGTTGTGAATTTTTGAATATTGGTGGTCAAAACTGAAAAGAAACAGATTTCAGCAAGCTATGCATCAACTTCCAATGCTTGTAACTCTTAGAATTAAATAGAAATTGGGTTGCAACCAAGACACACTTGTTTTTGGATGAGCTAGGGGTCCTTAAATCAAAATTTAGCTTAATTGGAGTTTTGTAATAAAAGTTATTCTAATTGAAAGGTACTAAGCTTGTTGGTTTTTAAAACAGATTTTGTCTCATTTTTACTTAACTTCCAGGTAATGTAACTTTTTCATTAAAAATGGTATTGACTCAGAACCAATTGAGAAAGAAACCTGGATGAGTAATGTTTAACTACATTAATTTTCAAAGTCATTGGATTTAACTTGGATTTTATATTGAATTTTGAATATCACATGCTGCTGCTATTTTTCTGGTTTTATGCACTGCAGAGTAGTCACGGTTTTTCCTTTATTCTTGAGGCTAGAAAAATCAGAAAATTATGATATTTAGTTTGTTAGAAAGCTTATTTCAATATGAACGCCTGGATATAAAGTTTGTGCAATTCCGAGTTCATTTGCTATATTAGAAATAGAAAAGAAAATAGAGTGTCGAGGATGTCTTAGTGATAGCACTACAAAAAAAAGAGCACAAAATGGCAGCAACATAATGGCGTTTCTATAAAACTGCCATTATATTCATAAATTAAGGCGATTTATGCAGCTGCCATAATTTGCTTCCAGAAAGCAGCGGTTTTTTGGTGTTTTTGACAGATTTAAACGCCATTACTTACTCTGCTTCACTGATATAAAAATTCTTCTATTTCATTAATAAAGATTGTGCTATTTAATCGAACCTCCATCGCAATGTGAGAAACCTAGAATAAACTCCATCGCAATATGAGATCTGCAATCTCATCCACGAGGCTCTCCTCTGGCGGCAAGCTCCTCCATCAACGCTTTTCTTCTAGCTGCGATCTCCTCCTTCAACATTTCACTCCATCAACGTTTCACTTCAATCGATGGATCTGCTGTGTGATTTTTCCTGCTCCACCGTGTTGTCCTCTGTGAAGCTTCTCCTTCTCCATCTTCGTTGAATTAGTTTTATATACAAATCCACATTCTCTTCTTTTAATTACTCATACTTTGTTTTGCAAATTGTTACTACTTCTATTTCTGTAATTTTAGGTTTTGATTTTCTTCCCTGTTAGCAGAAATTGGGGGTAAGGTCTTCATGTAATTTCTTCGATTTCTTCTTACATGCGTGTATACAAATTTGCATTCTCTTTGCGGTTTTGATTTGTAAATATGCTCTCGGTTGGTGCTTTACTGATTTGCATAGCACGTGTTTGATGAATTGCTTGAATGCTTATTTTTTTGGTTTATGCATTTATTTAATCATTGTTGTATGTGACATATTGTAGACATATCAACAAATTCTTTTATTAGCTTGAAACTTGTTTTTGTGCTTTGTTAAGTTATTTGCTTTAGAGAACAATGAAGTTATTAACAATGAGGTTGTTTTATATAGATAAATAGATTTGGAACTATTTAGAAGATGCATGGAAGCTACTTAAATAAGAGCCACTTGAAGATAGACATCATCTTTTCATTCATCTGGTGAGTATTAACATGCTGAACTTAAATAGTGCTTGTGACCTTGAAATAATTAGTTTAAATTTAGTATTAGCATGCAGTTTTCTTATCAGCAGAAGTTGTTGCAGTAGCTGCAAAAGCTTTAACGCCAAAGCAACATGGTCTTGGTGGTTTACCACTTCCACTCACCAAGTAACTCACACAAGGCTTTAGGTTCTTAATCACATCACTGCATGATGAAATTGTAGCCTTAGAACTAGTTACTGAGGTCACTAAAATCATAAGAACACGTGTAGCAGAAACTAATTTCATGCTTATTTAATTAATTGTTATATGTGGTGGTGCTGATGGTGGTTTCAATTTGCATTGTTGGTCCATGTTTAGACATTTTTATAGGATCGGAGGAAGCTAAAAACTGCAAGTAAAAATAATTGTTAAAATAAAATTGTTAAATAGAGTACAAGAAAGATGAGTTTGATTTTGATTGTATAAGAAATTGTTAAAATTTCAAGGTTAGGTGAAAGTATTGAAGAAGGGGTTATTCAGTTTCAACAAGTAATATAAATTGCACAAGATAATTGGTGCATATATAAATATTTTACAGTTTTCAAATCATGTAGGGATTTGATCATTATGGACATTTAATTCTGTGCTGGTTGGTAGTAAACCTTGTAAGGGTTGTTTATCACTATTGCACACTTTGTTAGTAGTGGTGACAATGAACCATCGAGGAGCAGAAGTGGGGCTAAGGAATAAGGAGTGGATCATCAAGAGCCAACAACACACACACACACACACACCCTGTGTTCTGTGTCTTGGAGATGGCAATGGCAATGGCACTTCTTTGCAGACTTTCAACTTCCATGGACAAGCCTTTACGTCCTCTCTTTAGTGCAGGCACCACTGTTTACTACAAGGTCTTCTTTAATCAAATTTCCAACCATATATGCTTTATATTATATTATTATCTTTATAATAATAAATATTCATATTCATAATATTCTATGCTCCCCTACCTTAACCAATTAAATACTTGCCATTCTTTTCCCTTGCTTTTGAATGTAGTCCTCTTTACCTGATGAAGCTGTTTATGACAAAGAAAAATCCCGAGTTTTGGTAAGCTTATTATATAATTACAGTTAATGTTATGCATATCTAGATATACATATTGTTTCAACTTTCAAGCAGAAAGGAAGAAAAATCATACTTCTATTGTAATATATTGATTTGCCTTTGTAGTGGCCAAAGCAATTGAATGCTTTACTTGAGGAAGTTGATCCTGAGATTGCTGATATAATTGAGCTAGAGAAAGCTAGATAATGGAAGGTAATATATTAGTTTATTATTACTTGCATCTTTGCCAGGGATATAGAAAATCTTGAAAAAAATAATGCAACTATCTGAGTTTATGCAAAACATTTGAATGTTTTATTGCCTATCATATATGATGATTGATGAGATGATGGTAGAGTTTTGCTTTTCAGTTTTCACCACACATATGGATTGACTTCTTGTTTTTGTTTTTGTGAAGGGGCTAGAAGTCATACCCTTAAAAAATTTCACCTCTGTCTCTGTGATGGAAGCTGTAGGGTCTATCATGACAAACAAATACAGTGAGGGATATCCTGGTGCTAGTTACTATGGTGGAAATGAGTTTGTCACTCTTTCGCTTTCTTTTATATGAGTGTCACATTGAAATATTGAATCAATTTAATGATTTTTTATCTTTCTTATTTCAGGTATATTGACATGGCTGAAACACTATGCCAGAAGCGTGCCTTGGAAGCGTTCCGGTTGGATCCAGCGAGATGAGAGGTAATCACACAACACTAACATAGTACCTGATTTGTTAATAAATGACTGGACAGCTTCTTTCTATTTTTTAATACCAAATCATGGCTTGAGTGAAGGAAAAGCCACCCTCTATATATGTTACCTAGCGAAGCAAGGACCAATAAGGAGTAGAAGGAAATTACGCTAGCTGGAACTTCAGTAATGATAACCCTGATCCTTTCTTCCTATAAATCCAATTGCTATATATGATATGATCTATAGTCATTTTTATAAATGAAAAAAAAAACAGTAATTTAATTAGTTTCTTAAAATTAATGTTCACAAACTAGCTCTTGCTTTATTTAAGATGGCTTAATCAGAAATTTATACACTGTTTATGATTAAAACAATGATAGGAACAATCTAAAACACATGTATTTCAATGGATGTTGCAGTAATGATGACTAATGAATTGCTTAATAGTATAACTTATATATCTATAATATAGCATGAATTCAATGGCTCCAATAATACAATATTATTGTTGAAAACAATTTGTGACTTGCAAGCCTCTTTGGAATTAAGATGTATATACTAATTATTATATATGATGCATTGGAAACAAAGAACAGGAAAAATAATATGTGATGGAACTTGTGTAAATATATGAAAATTAAACTATATATATATAAAATGTATGTCTTGTCTTATACATGATTTTCATACTATCTTAATTTGATTTTTAATATAAAAGATACAAACACTTTTCCTTTGCATTTTGCATGTTTCGAGTGTCCAAATAACCAGTTCTAAGAACAGTAAAAATTAACTGATATACTAGACACAAAAGTAAAGTTTCTGAAGCTTATAACCAGAAATCTTCAATAAACGTACAGGGGAATAGCATGGTAGAAGTGGTTCTTAGTGAAGGAAGATTATTTTCTTGGACATGGGTTTGGCTTGGTGAGTTTCCTTGGTTTTTACTTTACAACCTTGGGTATCTGCAGTATGCTCTTGTACTTCATGGCGTTGGTTGTTGTAGTTATTTGCTAAGGGAGAGCAGTTAGTGTTTGTTGTATCTGTATAACCTGCAAAAGTCTAGCTATCTTTCTTGCAGTGGCAATGAGCGTCGCGTCTAGCTAGTATAACATTGGATCAACTCCTGGATCTATTCAGGTCAAATATTAAATATCTCATGTTATATACATGGATATATAAACAAGATTACTGTCTGGTTGTTCTGAATTCTCATTTTTTGTTTAAATTTATTTTGCGCTGTCCAAGTTAATGGTTTATCTATTTATTCTTTTTTATTTTGTTTTTAAATTATATTTTTGTTGTAGGAATTGGATCAAGATAGTGAGATTCCATCGCCAAAAGAGTTAGAAAGTAGATCTTTTGAAGCGAATAATAGAGCAGTGTGATTTTTTTAATGATAGAGACTTGATGTATTAAGAGTTACATATTAAGACTTCCAATACTTTATTTGTATAGGAGTTATTATTTTTTATTTCCAATACTAAAATATTATATATTATGTTTAATATTTTATTTATGAGTTATGTATATTTTGTTGATGAGTTATGATTTCTTATTATTGTGAAATTTTAAACAAAAAAATTATTTGTTTAACACGATAAAAACTATCATTTTAAACGATAAAAAAAATTACTTTTACCCAGTAAAAAAGGGCAATATTTAACTGTCATTTTAAATAACATGAAATGCCATTTTAACCTGATAAAAACGGCGGTTTCAAATGCCATTTTAACTAATAAAAATGACACTGTCAGAGTAAAAACGGCGGTTCAAAAATGCCATTTTAACCAACAAAAAGTCACTCTGTTAGGGTAAAAACGGCGGTTCAAAAATACCGTTTTAACCAACCAAAATGCCACTCTGTCAGGGTAATAATGGCGGTTCAAACTGCCGTTTTAACCTATCCAAAAACCGCCTTTTTAACCCAGGAAATAACGGCGGTTTGAACTGCCGTTTTAACCGATTCAAAAACCGCCGTTTTAACCCAGGAAATAACGGCGGTTTGAACCGCCGTTTTAACCTATTCAAAAACCGCCGTTTTAACCCAAGGGAATTGTGGCGGTTTTCAAAAAACCGCCGTAATAACCAGAATGGCGCCCAGAATTACGTCGGTTTACAAAACCGCCATTCTTGGTAATAATGGCGGTTCAAACCGCCGTAAATACAAAAAAAAAACCATCGTTTTTACCAAATTTTTTTGTAGTGTAGTCATGAGTTCGAGAAGTTAAAGTTCAATCCTCGTGTGATGTGATTGATTTAATGTTAGAGTTGGGTTGATTTTAAGATTATTCGATATTAAGAAGGATGAGAAGAGCTTGATAAAAAGTTTGGTCAGGACTCGGAAAGGATAATCAAGATGAATTATAAGGGAATGACGATGAAAAATGTGAAAGGGAGGTTGTTAAGAAAAGGAGTTAATATGCCATGGCTTGATGAATGATTAAATAATGATTATGACTATGAAATGGCTTATGAATAATGCTATATGAGATACGAGTTCCCTGGGTAAGAGCCGTGGCTCGCCATCACATGTTCCAGGTTGAATCTCGATACTCTGTTGACCCTACGTCGTAAGGGTGACCGGGCAAGTATAAATTCCCGGGTATGGATAGCCCCCATTGAGTGATTTTATGAAATATGAATGTGAACTCTATGCATAGACTCTTGGGGATGCGCGACGGGGGACAGTCTAAGGTTTTCGGACTTGTCGGGTTGGCTGGATAACCGACAGATGGGCCCCATCAGCCATAGGACAGGCATGCATCATATGCATTTGTTTGTATTGATTGCTATGCATTTTCTGGGTATGCCTAATTGATATATATTACCCGCTATTTGTTATACTTGCTATTTGTACTATTTGATCATTACTTGTGCGTGAACTTGTTTGGTTGCTTGTTTCTGTTGCATTCTGAATGATGAAAGGATGGAGAAAACGGAGGAAATGGTTTGGTGTTAGGTTAAGCTTGAACTTGAGTAAGTTAGGCAGATTTAGAATACCTACCCCTGTTTATGGCTTCTGTTTAGTACTTAAGTTGGATAATTGAATAACGGAGTTCTAGGATTGCCTATGGCATTCTCAGGACCATATTTCTTATGCGCGTGGCACTTTTACCATGCTGAGAACCTCCAGTTCTCATTCCATATTGTATTGTTGTTTTTCAGATGCAGGTCGAGAGGCTCCTCGCTAGACGTCTGGATCTTGGGAAGCGAAGTAGTCCTTGGGTGTATTTTGGTTTTTGGTTGTATATATGTATATATTTGTTTAGCTTACTCTCCAAGTAACTTGTGTATGTTGCTCCTCTTAGAGGTTGAGGGAGAGATAGGAGTTATTTTGGTATTTTGGTATATTTTGGGGATAACTATGTGTGTTCATATGTATATATATATATATATCCTCTGGCCAGCCTTAGCTTCGCAAGCTAAGTCAGGGGCTAGTTATGCTGTTTCCTTGGCTTTCCTTTATTCTTTTGCTTAACTTTATCATGTTCCTATTAGGTTTCTTAGCACGCAAGTAATCCTTTCCTGAGCGTTGCGCTTTTTGTTTTGCGATTTTTGTTTTAACCATTTTTTAAGGCTCCTAGTTAAGTATCTTTTCTCTATTATTATATATATACTACTATTTTTAAAGGTCGTAATACCTTACTATCTCAGTCTTATGACTTAAGCATAAGATTAAGTATAGTTGGGTGTTACATTATGGTATCAGAGCAGTTCGTTCCTATAGAGCCTGAGGGACGGACTAATTATGCCTCTGGGCATACTCTAGGTGTCTATACATGCTATTTAGGGTATCTAACTGATATATGAGGCATGAATGCTCATGAGCATGCATTTGAGACTTTGAAATGCTAAACTAGAGATATTGAGACTGATCTCCTTGATATCACTTGTTTGGTGTGAACAGGAACCAAATGGCATCTCGTGGGCGCAGTCGTGAGCGTAATCGGGATCAAGGACGGAGAGCTAATGAGGTAACCGTACCAATAGATAGTTTGACCGATATCATGACCGCAATGACGAGTGTTGCTGCTGCCATTGGTACTGTTGCGGCCGCGACCATCCGAGTAATGGGTGGAATGGAACCACAAGCTGGAACTGGCAATAATGATGATAATGAATATGAAGGTGGACATAATGCTCTGAATACAGGGGTACCACTTAGTTATCTGGAGCAGGTTAATGTGGGTCAGACAATGGGAGAAAGCTCAAGGAGGGCTGAGGTAGCAAGAAGTAATCACCGAGAACCCTTCACAAAGAAAAAGGGAAAGATTACACCGAGGAGCTAAACTTTCAAAAAGAATCGCTTTGTCGCTTCACATTCTCAGCACTGGAGCAATGACCGAAGGAACGATAACCGTTCGGATCTGAATGCTAAAGGGAAAACTAGTACTCAACTGGATGATTTAAGGTGCCCAAGGTGCAAGAAGTACCATCCAAACAGACCCGAGGTAATCATAAGCTAGCAGTTGAGTTTTTAACTACGTTGCGTATCATTAATATATGTATGATCCATTTGTGAAGCACGACAAGTTTTGATGATCGTGGAGTCCGAACCGATGGTTAGTCGAAGACTACTAGTTGTTAAGATAGAGCGATACTTAACTAACTTAGATGAGTGACTAGGTTCTTAAAGGATGAGAGTCAGAATGACGCAGTGGAATCAGGGTGGTTAGACTTTTGAAGGTTAAGGATTAAGTGACGTAGTGGAAGCAGGTTGGACCATATCTAAGGAATCAGGAGTGTTGAGGGTTATGCGGAGTTATTGTTTGGAATTTAGTGACGGTGAAACTTTGAGGAAGAGGAGTAGAGCGAACACAACCTTTAGATGTTAATTATTCAGAGGTAAGTGGAGATGAAACCAAATCTCTATACGAGAGAGTTTCTAAGACAATTCTTGAAGGTGTGTCAAAACTTCCATTCCAGAGAGAAGCGAGTTTGCGATAGGCTTAGTACCGGAAATCGGATTAACTTCAATCGCACCACAAGTGAAGACATCATTATAACCGGTAGAATTTAGGATTGAGTGGAAGGGAGTACTAGAAGAGGGAATCACCTAACCAACTATTTCTTTGTGGGAAGCATCGGTTATGCTGGAGAAGAAGGAAGAGAACGGTAAGAAACCTTATGTAGAGAGAGTGTGCTAACGAACCTTCGCGACTCGATCTAATCCTTCTTTTGAAACCTACATTGACATTCGATCCGGAGCTCTTCCTAAATAGCTTGACTACCTTTCTAACTTTACTCCTTGTGCACATGAATATTATTTCTTCCAGGATGAGTCTGAGCTTGTCTTGGTATAAGCGCGTAATCCTTGAATCTTGTGTGCTCGCTATGACTAGAGTTGCCCCTATTCGCAAACCATGTTCTTCAGAATCAGCTGAGACTTCTTTGACTCTGTACGCTCTGTTCTTCCTACCAAAGGTCTCTAATTTGAACTCTTTTCTTGAGATGCACCTAGGTTCCTCTCCTTGTGTATTCCATCATTTCGGTATAATCCTGAACAACCGTGTACAAAATTTCCTTTTTGACTCATTACGAACACCGTTTGTATTGCTCATTCATTTTTTGAGCTTACTGTCCTTTTGAAAATCAACTCGAGCATATATTAGTATCACGTATAAAATATAGTTGTGACTGTGGAGATGTTGATTCCTTAAGAGCATGACTTTTGGATACGGAAGATGAAGCAGGTAAGCGTGCACCGTCAAAAAGAGTTTTGGAGTTTTAAATTCTTGTCGACCACAAAGCCTATGATTAGTTTAATGCGCTAGAAATACACCGGTTACATAGATACCCGAATATGAAGAGAGCTTTCAAACTCCAAGAGAAGGATTAACCCCAAATCCAGTAATTAGAATACCCGAACTTATTTAACAACTCGGAATTAGTGCGATACATTACCAGAGGGGTTTAGGATACGTGTAAATATAACATCGTGAAGTGGTAACAGATGCCCTGAGTAAGAAATTTTTGGGGAAATGCTTGGATATAAATTTCGGAGAATGGAAGGCTAGATAAGTTGGAACTTTAAATTGGATATTAAGGGTATAGATAAAGGAGTCAAACTAAATCTATTGCGGTTTTAAAACATAGTAAAGACGAAATGCAGGAAGTGTGAGGGGACGATAAAGACCTACCGAGGATGTCGAAGTCTGGCAAACGAAAGGGAACTAAGAAAAGATTTATATGTTTAATGTCGAAATAGAGATTGTAAAGTCAAAGACTTAAGGAGTGCAATAACGGTGATAAGGGGCTACTAAGAGTACTGAAACCGGTTGAATCCAGAAGACACTAAGAGAGGGTTATGTGTTGAGGTCGGAAGTTGAAATAAGAAACTGTTGTTCGAAGCTTACAGGAGAAAATTTTTGAAGTTACCTTGAGATTTCTAAAACCTACCACGAATCAAAGAAGATATTTTGAGCAGACAGAAATGAAGAACGAGGTGGAAATCTATGTGATTACAAGTTTGACGTATGGAAAAGAAATGAAAGACCACCAGAAACTGTTCGAAATGCCACAACCATCGAAGGTTCTACATTAAAGATAAAAGGGAATATCCATTGATTTCATAATAGGTTACCGAAGACTAGGACAAAAGGTGATACTGTTAGGGAACTGTGGATCAAGCGACCAGGCCCGTTTTGCCCATCAGAGTAAACCACTTATTGGGGATATCAAAGAGACTATACATCAGGGAGAAGGTGAGACTTCATAGTATGCTAAACACCTTTGAATTAACCGAAAACTGGAATATCAAACGTCTTAGTTCCTGAATTTGACAGCCGAAACAACAGAGGAAGAGTTACGCAAATCTAAGTTAGAATTCTCACTATGAAAGCCGACAAAAGAGTTAGGTGGATCTAAGAAGAAGACTTATCAAGTTGGAAGAAAGGGGATACCTATTTCTGAAGATCACGTCAATGAACTAGAATCGGATGATCAATAAAAAAAAAACTAAAAAGCTAAATCCCTATCACATCGGACCAGTGGCGTATAGAATCGCTTTACTACCACATTGTTCGAACCTGCATGACGTGTTTCATGTATCGCAGCTTCGTAAATACAATTTTGATCCTAGTCATGTCCTAAAGCCGGAATTAATTCAAGTGAGAGAAGATCTGACGTTTCCAATAACTCTCATTAGAATTGATGATACCAGCATTAAGCGTTCACACGGGAAAGAGACTTTCTTAGTGAAAGTAGCTTGGTGTTGGGCTAGTATTGAAGAATATACCTAGGAGCTTGAGACAGAGATGCGGAAGGACTACCCGCACCTCTATTCAGGTAACGCACTCTGAATTTTGAGGACAAAATTCCTAATTAGGTGGGTAGGATGTAAACCCCGCTAAAATCGGTATATAATTAGTCAATAAATCAAATTTTCAATAGGAAAATTAAATATGCAAAACTAATATCAAAATAGGATAGAGCTCGGCAAAACGAGAATTTTGATATCACTTTCGAAAAATTTGGCCCAAAATTGAGCCGAATGGGCCAAGCCGGTTGAACCGGACCCAAACCAGGCCCGCGGGCCCAACCAGCCCAGTATATAAATGAGCTAAAGCTCATTTTCTGCCTTAGAACACAACAGAAGTAGCGTAAATGCATGGAGAAGAAGAGAATGAATTCCAAAACCTAGCTTGATCTTCTTTCTTTGATAACTTTTGATCCGGAGCTCCGATTGACGAGCCGTTTACGGCCACGCGTCGGGCTCGTTGAGTTCTTCAATTCTATTCAAATAAAACAGTAAGTAAATTGCTTTTTCCTAGCTCCATTTCGGCTGGTATATGAATTTCGGGTTTAAGGTTTGAGAAACTCAATTCCTTGATGATTTTCATGTTTTAGGGGTCCACTAGACTTGATTTCTTGTGGGTATTGCCCAAGGATCAGTGGGTAAAGATAATAGATCTTAAACCCTAATGAAATTTCTGAATTTAGGAATTTGGGTATTGAGTTGTTATGTTTGGATGTGTTAATTGTGGTTTAGGTAGTGTGTATGTGAATGTTGATGCTTGTTGGAGGCTTGTTGGTGATCAAGCTTGGTTTGGGGCTGTTTGATTGAGCTTGGAGGGGCTGTAATTTTGAGTTGTGAGGCTGCCTTGGGTGAATTAAGTGATCGGCCAAGGTATGGTTTAAGTTTCGCACGTTTAATATTTACGGTGTTGTGAAAACTTAGGTTAGAGGAACATAGAATAAGTTGGATTGTTTGTTGTATTTAATGATTAGCCTTGTAATGTTGTTAGAATAGATTTGTTAGTGAATTTATATATTAGAATTATGAGGTGTGAAAGTTATTAATGGTGTGCTCTTATATTTATTTATGATGGATTAGAATTGGTGTTTGTTAATAAGGATGTAGAGTTGTGTTGTGGTGGTATTGTATATGCTATAACTAATTATGTAATGATCGGAATTGCATGAGACCAAGTTTGGGCTAAACTTGGGAATATAAGGAACTAAACTGGAAAATTTGGGACCTTTTTTTTAAATATACAATTTATGGCAAATTTTTAAAGTTAGGTTGTTAAATCTGTCCAGCAGCAGAAAAGATCAAACAGGGCAGCAACTTGTTTGTCTTGCTGCTACTTCTACGAGTTGAGTTTTGGAGCGAAACCAATTTTGTTATAAAATTTGATTAACTTGCTTTATTTTTCTAAAATTTCATAATTTTAAGAGTTGAGGATTGGGAGCTGTGAATTTTTGAATATTGGTGGTCAAAACTGAAAAGAAACAGATTTCAGCAAGCTATGCATCAACTTCCAATGCTTGTAACTCTTAGAATTAAATAGAAATTGGGTTGCAACTAAGACACACTTGTTTCTGGATGAGCTAGGGATTCTCAAATCAAAATTTAGCTTAATTGGAGTTTTGTAATAAAAGTTATTCCAATTGAAAGGTACTAAGCTTGTTGGTTTTTAAAACAGATTTTGTCTCATTTTTACTTAACTTCCAGGTAATGTAACTTTTTCATTAAAATTGGTATTGACTCAGAACCAATTGAGAAAGAAACCTGGATGAGTAATGTTTAACTACATTAATTTTCAAAGTCATTGGATTTAACTTGGATTTTATATTGAATTTTGAATATCACATGCTTCTGCTATTTTTCTGGTTTTATGCACTGCAGAACAGTCACGGTTTTTCCTTTATTCCTGAGGCTAGAAAAATCAGAAAATTATGATATTTAGTTTGTTAGAAATATTATTTCAATATGAACGCCTGGACATAAAGTTTGTGCAATTCCGAGTTTATTTGCTATATTAGAAACAGAAAAGAAAATAGAGTGTCGAGGATGTCTTAGTGATAGTCATGAGTTCGAGAAGTTAAAGTTCAATCCTCGTGTGATGTGATTGATTTAATGTTAGAGTTGGGTTGATTTTAAGATTATTCGATATTAAGAAGGATGAGAAGAGTTTGATAAAAAGTTTGGTCAGGACTCGGAAAGGGTAATCAAGATGAATTATAAGGGAATGACGATGAAAAATGTGAAAGGGAGGTTGTTAATAAAAGGAGTTAATATGCCATGGCTTGATGAATGATTAAAAAATGATTATGACTATGAAATGGCTTATGAATAATGCTATCTGAGATACGAGTTCCCTGGGTAAGAGCCGTGGCTCGCCATCACGTGTTCCAGGTTGAATCTCGATACTCTGTTGACCCTACGTCGTAAGGGTGACCGGGCACGTATAAATTCCCGGGTATGGATAGCCCCCATTGAGTGATTTTATGAAATATGAATGTGAACTCTATGCATAGACTCTTGGGGATGCGCAACGGGGGATAGTCTAAGGTTTTCGGACTTGTCGGGTTGGCTGGATAACCGACAGATGGGCCCCATCAGCCATAGGACAGGCATGCATCATATGCATTTGTTTGTATTGATTGCCATGCATTTTCTGGGTATGCCTAATTGATATATATCACCTGCTTTAAGCGCGTGGCACTTTTACCATGCTGAGAACCTCCGGTTCTCATTCCATATTGTATTGTTATTTTTCAGATGCAGGTCGAGAGGTACATGATTAGTATGTTTACTTTATAATTTAAATTAGAAATAATTATTTGAGCTTATTAATAAATTGATAGATAAAATCTTATGTGTTTTGAAAGTAATCTTTATAGTATTATATTTGAATCTTAAATTATTATTCTACCACAAATATTTTATAAAATTGATATATTACTCATATATGTTTTACCCTAACTCTAGAATTACCAAATAAAATTCTAATTTCATTTAAATTTCTAAATTCATTACCCTAAATCCCTAAATCTACAATCATAAAGGGAAAGAAAGGAAACGGGGAGCTCGAAGGGGGGAAACAGGAGGGAAGAAAGAAAGAAAGAAAGGGAAGACAGGGGAAGAGAGGAGAGGAATGAGGGAGAAGAGGAGGAGAGTGAGGGATCCAGCTTGTTACCGCTGTCCGTCCTCATCGCTTCTAGGGTCGTCGCCGAGGAACCACGCAAGAGAGATTAATCAAAGAGAGGAAAGTCTTCCGCGTTCATGTCACCGTCACCGCACCGAGTTGCCATCAGCGGAGCTCACCGTCGCTGGAGGTGAACCGGTGTCACGTCCTTGCTACCAGAGCCACCAGCGCCACAACTACTCCTCAAATTACGCTACTCTTCTATTAGGGTTTGCTATCTCAACCCCTTTGAAGCTACTGCCATTATGTTAGGGGTTCTGGCTGTGAATGCCAGCACTAGCATCACCATCCTTCTTGTCTTGGTCTCAATTTTTTAATTCCTAAACCTATCACACTTTTACCTTTGTTTTATTCCAATTTGGTTGAACTCTGCCGAGTTGTTCTAATTTCATCAGTATACATACATATCTGTTTTAGTGCTGCGGTTGTATTCTGTTGTTTTCAGCTCAAACTGATGAAATTGTAGCTGCAACTGCATCTGCAATGTTGTGATGAAGGTTGCCACTACTATGATTTTAAAGGAAAAGCCATTCACCGCATTTAAACTTACGAGTTTCAACAATTTGAGGTAGGGGGTTTAACTTAAACGATTTTAATTTAAGAATGCCCATAAAGTTTATTGATTAATTGCAAGTAGGTTTAATTGTTGTGATTAGTTGATTGTCTATATGGATGTTGAATTGTGGTTGTGGATTGATTGAATTTGTAGATTTTGTGAAGTTGATTGATTATGTGTGAATTGTGAATTGTTGATGAGTGACTGCTGAGAACTCTAAGTTTGATGGATTATATTGAATTTGTTATTGTTGAGCTGGTTATTTCTTTATTTTAATGGTGGTGGACTTGGTGATTGATTGGAATTAAGTTTAGAGAATATTTGAAGGATTGAATCTTAAAATGTTGAACTACTTGCTGAAAATTTGAGTTTTAAAGTCAAACGACAACTTTGAAAGTGAACCAGTAACTCAATAGTGTTTGAAATGATAAGAAATTAAGAGCTAAGTAAAATATAATAAGTATGATTGTTAAGATTCAATTTTGAAGGTTTCGTTTTAACTGGAACATTAGTTATAATTTTTCAAAGTTAAATCGTTGGATCTGATTTTCTGCATTATTTTAAACGAAGTTAGAAACTTTGAAAATCTATAACTAATTCTGTGATGATCGGAATTGTATGAAACCAAGTCTAGATTAAGCTTGGGAATATAAGGATCTGGACTAGTGAATTTGAGACCTTTCCGTTAAACTTATGATTTATGGTGAATTTTTGAATTGTGGATGTCAAATCTGATTTTTCTGCAGAATGCTTAACACAACAGCAAATTGTTTCCTCTACTGGAAATTCTCCAGTTTTAATTTCTAAATGAAACTAATTTTAAATGAAACTCTAGTCCTTTTACTTTAATTTCATAAAAACTCAGAATTTTTGGAGTTGTGGTTTTAAAGATATGGATTTTTGAAATAAGATGCTTTATGCAGTAAAAATCAGGTTATGTTTTCTAAGTCAGTAACTTTGAGATTTTATAATTTCTAATTCTGGAGTGATATTCAGATGAAATCAATTGGAGGTGAAATTTGAGTATGTTTAGCATATATGATTTAAATTTCAGAATTTTCAATATTTTAATAAGTGAGTTATGGGACTTGGAAGGGGTTATGTTCAATGATTTCTAAAACAGAATTCTGCAAAAAATTACTCAACTTATAAGTTACATAAATATTTCATTAAAAATGATATTGATCTGGAATCAACGGGAAAATAATCCTGGATGAGTTAAGTTGAACCATATTAATTTTTAAGACACTGCAGAGCAGTCACGGTTTCGCTTCTATTCCTGAAGCTAGAGTAAGCGAAAATTATGATTTTTGGTTTAATAGAAAGCTTAATTCAAGACGGTCGCATGGATATAAAGTTTGTGCAATTCCGAATTCATTTGATATTTTAAAAATAAAATTGAAATTAGGGTGCCAAGTTGTTTTGGTGATTACCTTGGATATGGAATTTAAGAGATAGATTTTCTATAATATTATCAAATATTTTTGAGAATATATTGTTGTGACAATTGCTGATAAAAAGCTGGTGAAATGTTGAGAAAGAGGAAACCTGTAAGGGTGGCTAAGTCCTATTTTTAAAGGAAATTATGTCCAAATTTTTATAAAAGTATAAGGATTTAATTAAAATAAATTTACAGCTTGATGATAACTTCAACAATTCTTTTGAAAAAAAGAGTAATCAGAGCAGAGTAAAGAGATACAGAGAAAAGAGTAACCAGAGCAGAGTAAAGAGATAAAGAGAAAATAGTAATATAACAAAGAGATATTTGTTTATTTATTTGTTGCTTGAGGCAATCCAAGAGATATTTGCTTGTTTATCTGTTGCTTGAGGCAACCCAAGAGATGTTTGTTTATTTTTTGTTGCTTGAGGCAACCCAAGAGATGTTTGTTTATTTATTTGTTGCTTAAGGCAACCCAAGAGATGTTTGTTTATTAATTTGTTGCCCTGAGGCAACCCAAGAGCAATTTTCCGTTCCCAAGAGTATATATTTCCTGCGAGTAGAAAGCAGAGGTTGTCTCAATAGAGCTGCTAATAATTATATGCGCATTTATTTGAATGGAAAATCTTATCCGGGAAATCGTGGACTCGTGACTGGATAAAAGTTGGGAATGTGGGTGCCAACCGACACATGAGCTCATGGCCTGTACTAGGACTAGACATTCATCATATGCATCTATGTGACATTGTTTGGGTGTGTATATTGTAATTGGTTTGCCTATGTGAATAATTCTGTTTAACCGCTAATTGCTATACTTGATGTAATTGCTCTTGATTGTGTTTGAACCTCATTACTTGTGTTTGTAACTGATTGTCTGGATTGTGGTGATTGGATGTTGATTAAGTTGTTTGGGCCTGAGGCTGTGGCTGGTATGTCTGAGGTCTAGTTCTGTATAAAGTATCTGACTAGTTCAGCATAGACTTAATGAACCTATGCTTGGAACAGGATGATCATTTATACTGCGTAGGTAACTTCTTTTATGTTTATGGTCTAGTAAAGTATGAAAAATCAAACTAGTTCAGCATAGACTTAATGAACCTATGCTTGGAACAGGTTGGTCGTTCATACAGTCTAGGATAACTTTTAATATTTTTATAAAGAAAAATATGGGTTTAGGATTTTGGATAATTAACTAATACTTTGAAAGAAGGTATTTAATTTTTGGATGTTTAACCGTTGGTTTTAAAAAGGATTCATAAGGCGAGCGATGATTACTGCGGATGAAAATAGTTTTCTTTTAAATATCTTTGTGCGAAATTAATTGTTTGCATTTTATTCTTTACTTTCATGGCATTCTCGACCTCTACTGAGAACTTGTGGTTTGGTTCTCACCCCCAAATTTTCCACCCTTTCAGTGACACAGGTTTGAAGAAGCAATATGAAGCTGCAAGCGATTAGTAGGCTTTCTTTATGATTTAATTTGCTTTCATAGAGTCCCCTCGCTTTTGTCCCTTGAGATTTTTTTACACAGAGGGGTAGGTATGATTATGTTGTATTCAAGTTTCTTTTGATTTCTTTTGTATAACACTTATTATTAATAGTATTTATAATAGTATTTATGTGATTATTATTTGTTGAAAATGTTTGAAATATGACTTTAGTGAGTAAAAACAAAATTTTTCGGTATTTTCTTAAAACTGAAATGTGATACCGATATATAGGCTCAGTAATTAAGTAGTTAATACTAGAAAAGGTTACGTAATGTCCTTTTTAGCAGAAATACCTTGACTTAAGCTAGGTATTTTTCTGGATGGGACGTTACACAGACGTTGGCTGGTCTCACAGTATATACATATAAACAGAGGATGAGATTCACCCTAGACTCAAAAGACTACCTATAGCGGAATCCTCTTTACGAACGGTCATCAGCGAACTACAAAAGGGTACTCATACTTCCATCTGAAGGGGGGAGGGAGAGAGAAGGGGTAAGAACTGGAGAGTTCTTAGTAGGGTCGGGGTTATTAGTTAAGTTCATTAATTCTGTGTCGTTTAGCAGATAAATAGCAGAATATAGAGAAGCAGTAAATAAAAGATACACATAAATAGAGAAAATAGAGAAAACAGAAAATAGAATACAAACAGAAGAATACAAGAAAATAAAACACAGACACAAAGAATAGAATACAAACAAAGAATGCATACATTCATACAATAATCATAACAGAGAAAATACACAACCAAGTATGATGCATGTCTAGCCCTAGTGCAGGTAATGAGCTCATCTGTTGGTTACTAACCCGCTCCCGACATTACCCAGCAACCTCTGTCTGGATAAGGCTTTCCTGTTAGCCGATATACGCCCAACACACTCATTGTAAGCAATCTTTGTCTTACAGGAGCACAACACACTCACTGTAAGCAACCTCTGTCTTACATGAGTACAACACACTCACTATAAGCTCCCTTTGTCTTACAGGAGTACAATACACTAACTGTAAGCCCTCTTTATCTTGTTGGAGCACACTGATCTCGATACCTCTGTAAACAAGCTCTGTCTTACAGCATAGCATTATAGCTAGGTATCCCAAGAAAGCATTCTTGGTGGTCGTACCACAATCTATCTGACTGCCTCAATGCAGCAGATGAACATACAAATATCTCTAGAGTTGCCTTAGTACAACAAATGACCTTTCAACAGGCCCTCTTCTTATTCTCTAATCTCTTTTATCATATTACTCTTTTTATTTTGTCTCTTCATTCTGCTCTGATTACTCCTTTCTATTTGTCTCCTTACTCTGCTCTGGTTACTCTTTTCTCTTTATCTCTTTACTTTGCTCTGGTTTCTCTGTTTAATGTATGTATTTATAGCTTATGTAAATTTCGGTATGAATAGTTAGCCTGTCCCAAGTATAGGTTCATTAAGTCTATACTGAAATAATTTAACTTTTCATATTATACCTAACCCTAGGCGCAACTCAAATACTAATTATGTTGCTCCTAGTTTGCTTACTAATCACTGTTTGTTTCTGTCATTAAAACTTTACAGACTTTTTCTTCGATTTTTATCATTTCTTCAACTTTTTATCTTTCCTTTATCTTTGCCTCACAAATATGTTATTACCACTCCTTAAGTGTTTTATGAAGGTAATTATGAGATTCTACGCTTAAAGTTGTCTTTCTAAAACTTTTACAAAAAACTGTATTTTTCGCATTATTTTATTATTTTTAATAAAATATTATTTTTAATTTAATATTATTATTTAATATTTTATTATTATTTATTATTTTATTAATATATTTTTGAAAATTACCCCTTTTTATCTTTTAACTTTTAAAATTCACTTTTTACCACCTATATCTTTTAATATTTCTACTTTAACCACCCTAACTTTTAGAAATTACAAAATAACCCCCCAAACACCAAAATAATTACTTCCTTGCCCTTTAATGGATAAAAAGCCTATTCTTCATTCTTCTTTACCACACTTAAGGTGTTCTTCGTGTTCTTCGTAAATTCTTCAGATTCTTTCTCTGTTTTTATCCATTTTTCAATCATTTTAGTAACCGATTTTTACCATAATTCAAAATAAATTAGCAGCCACCAAAACCCCATCTTTTCTACTTGTTTTTAACACAAATTGAACCGTAATTTAAGGGTTAGGGTTTTGTTTTCCAGCTGCATCAAGAACACAAGTTCATAGCTTGAATTTCATCAAATTTCATCAAATTTTCATTGAGTTTTCAACAAGAATCACTCATATAAACCATCAATTTCAAGCACAGCCAAACCATATCATAACACACAATTCAAATGCAATCAATCAAGATTAATTTCACCAAACTATACCTTGAATCACTGCTCAAAATTTGGTTACTCTTTGAAGTCTTCTTAAAGCACTTTTTCCTCCTAGTTGCCCTGCCGCTAGGCGACGCGACCGCGTGCTCCATGCGGACACGTCGCAGTGACGGAAATTCAGCATGTTTGAATTCGCAACCAGCGAATTCTGGGTTGTTTCTGACCCAGTTTTCGGCCCAGAAAACACAGATTAGAGGCTATAAAGTGGAGGAATGCATCCATTCATAGAGGAGCTCGCCAATTTAGTTACTTCTCATGATTTAGATTTAGTTTGGAGAGAGGTTCTCTCCTCTCTCTCTTAGGATTTAGGATTTTTCTTAGTTTTAGGAGTGACTCTCGATCCCAGGTTTAATGTTCCTTTACTTTAAGCTTCCCTTTCACTTTTATTCATTCCATTACTTTAGTTGATTATTTACTTTTACCATTTAGTTTATGAATTCTTCTATGTTCCAGATTATTTGAATTAATGCTATTTGAGGTATTTCAGTTTATTATTGCTCTCTTTTATTTATGTCACCATTGCTTCCAATCTGAAGACATTTTTATTCCAGCAAATTTACTTTTTCCCCTTTTGGTCTTGGTTAAGAAAGCAGTAACTCAGGAGTTATCTTATCTCAACATAATTGATAACTGTTATCTTTGCTAATTGAACTGAACTTCAATAATTCCAACCTTTTCTTAGGAAATAAATAGGATTCGAAGATCAAACTAATTAGTCCCTTGACTTTCCTTTGCTTTAGTAAAGGTCAACTAAGTGGAATTAAGATTCAACTTTCATTATTATTGATAAGGATAACTAAGTCTGGACTTCCAATTTCTCATACCTTGCCAAAAGTTAGCTTTACAGTATTTATTTATTTTAATTGCCATTTAAATTATTTGTCATATTTGTTCCTCATTCTTGAAACCCCAAATTTACAACCTTTATAGCCAATATTAAGAACATACGTCTCTGCAGTTCCTTGAGAAGACGACCCGAGGTTTAAATACTCGGTTATCAATTTTAAAGGGGTTTGTTACTTGTGACAACCAAAACTTTTGTAAGAAAGGTTGATTGCTTAGTTCAGTAACTATACTTGCAACGAGAGTTTACTATAACCTCTAAAACATCAATCTACAGTTTCGGCAGGCTCCTCCGGTTTTTTTCTGGTTTTTTTTACGTCGTGCAGACCCTCGCTCCTTAAATGACACTATCTCGAGGAGAACACCTAAAGGAGAGCTGTAATGGCCTCATCTTCGGCAGGCTCCTCCGGTTTTTTTTACTACGTGTTGACCCTTGCTCTTTAAATGACGCTATCCCGAGGAGGACACCTAAAGGCGAGCCATAATGGCCTCATTTTCGGCAGGCTCCTCCGGTTTTTTTTTTTTACATCATGCTGACCCTCGATCTTTAAATGACGCTATCCCGAGGAAGACACCTAAAGGCAAGCCGTAATGGCCTCATCTTCGGCAGGCTCCTCCGGTTTTTTTCCGGTTTTTTTTACGTCATGCTGACGCTCGTTCTTTAAATGACGCTATCCCGAGGAGAACACCTAAAGGCGAGCTATAATGGCCTCATCTTCGGCAGGGTCCTCCGATTTTTTTTACTACGTGCTGACCCTCGCTCTTTAAATGACGCTATCCCGAGGAGGACACCTAAAGGCGAGCCGTAATGGCCTCATCTTCGGCAGGCTCGTCCGGTTTTTTTTCTGTTTTTTTTTTACGTTGTGCTGACTGTCGTTCTTTAAATGACGCTATCCCGAGGAGGACACCTAAAGGGGAGCCATAATGGCCTCATTTTCGGCAGGCTCCTCCGATTTTTTTTACGTCGTGCCGACAATCGTTCTTTAAATGATGCTATCCCGGGGTGGACAACGAAAGGCGAGCCGTAATGCCCTCATCTTCGGCAGGCTCCTCCAGTTTTTTTTCCCTACGTGCTGACCCTAATTCTTTAAATGACGCTATCCCGAGGAGGACACCTAAAGGCGAGCCGTAATGGCCTCATCTTCAGCAAGCTCCTCCGGTTTTTTTCCATTTTTTTTACGTCATGCTGCCCCTCGTTCTTTAAATGACACTATCCCGAGGAGGACACCTAAAGGCGAGCCATAATGGTCTCATCTTCGGCAGGCACCTTCGGTTTTTTTCCGATTTTTTTCACTACGTGCTGACCCTGATTCTTTAAATGACCCTATCCAGAGGAGGACACCTAAAGGCGAGCTGTAATACCCTAATCTGCGGCAAGTTCCTATGGTTTTCTTTTCCGATTTTTTTTACGATGTGCTGACCTTCATTCTTTAAATGACACTATCCCGAGGAGGACACCTAAAGGCCATCCCTAATGGCCTCATCTTTAGCAGGCTCCTCCGATTTTATTTCGTTTTTTTACGTCGTGCTGCCCCTCGTTCTTTAAATGACACTATCCCGAGGAGGACACCTAAAGGCGAGCCGTATTGGCCTCATCTTCGGCAGGCTCCTCCATTTTTTTTTTCCGATTTTTTTTACATCGTGCTGACCCTGGTTCTTTAAATGACACTATCTCGAGGAGGACACCTAAAGGCGAGTCGTAATGGCCTCATCTTCGGCAGGCTCGTCGGGTTTTTTTTCGGTTTTTTTACATCGTGTTAACCCTGGTTCTTTAAATGACGCTATCCCGAGGAGGATACCTAAAAGCTAGTCGTAATGGCCTCATCTTCGACAGGCTCTTCCGGTTTTTTTTTTCTGGTTTTTTTTACGTCGTGCAGACCCTCACTCTTTAAATGACGCCATCCCGAGGAGAACACCTAAAGGCGAGCTGTAATAGCCTCATCTTCGGCAGGCTCCTCCCGTTTTTTTTTTACTACGTGCTGACCCGCGCTCTTTAAATGACGCTATCCCGAGGAGGACACCTAAAGGTGAGCCGTAATGGCGTCATCTTCGGCAGGCTCCTCCGGTTTTTTTTTTCCATTTTTTTGTACATCATGCTGACCCTCGTTCTTTAAATTACGCTATCCCGAGGAGGACACCTAAAGGGGAGCCGTAATGGCCTCATCTTCGGCATGCTCCTCCGGTTTTTTTTTTCCGTTTTTTTTTACATCGTGCTGACCCTCGTTCTTTAAATGACGCTATCCCGATGGGGACACCTAAAGGCGATCCGTAATGTCCTCATCTTCAGCAGGCTCCTCCGGTTTTTTTTCCAGTTTTTTTTACGTCGTGCTGGCCCTCGTTCTTTAAATGATGCTATCCTGAGGAGGGCACCAAAAGGGGAGCCGTAATGGCCTCGTCTTCGGCAGGCTCATCTGGTTTTTTTTACGTCGTGCCGACCATCGTTCTTTAAATGACACTATCTCGATGAGGACACCTAAAAGGCGAGCCGTAATACCCTCATCTTCGGCAGGCTCCTCCATTTTTTTTTGTTGTTTTTTTTACGTCGTGCTGACCCTAGTCCTTTAATTGACCCTATGCCGAGGAAGACACCTAAAGGCGAGCCGTAATGGCCTCATCTTCGGCACGCTCCTGCGGTTTTTTTCTGGTTTTTTTTACGTCGTGCAGACCATTGCCCTTTAAATGACGCTATCCCGAGGAGGGAACCTAGAGGCGAGCTGTAATGGCCTAATCTTCGGCAGGCTCCTCCAATTTTTTTTTTTACTACGTGCTGACCCTCGTTCTTTAAATGACGCTATACCCAGGAGGACACCTAAAGGTGAGTCGTAATGGCCTCATCTTCAGTAGGCTCATCCGGTATTTTTTCCATTTTTTTTTACGAAGTGCTGCCCCTCGTTCTTTAAATGACACTATTCCGAGGAGGACACCTAAAGGCGAGCCGTAATGGCCTCATCTTCAGCAGGCTCCTCCTGTTTTTTTTTCGGTTTTTTTTTTCACGTCGTGCTGCCCCTCGTTCTTTAAATGACACTATCCCAAGGATGACACCTAAAGGCAAGCCGTATTGGCCTCATCTTTGGCAGGCTCCTCCAGTTTTTTTTCCGGTTTTTTTTACATCGTGCTGGCCCTCGTTCTTAAAATGACGCTATCCCGAGGAGGACACCTAAAGGCGATCCGTAATGCCCTTTTCTTCAGGAGGCTCCTCCGTTTTTCTTTACTACGTGCTGACCCTCGTTCTTTAAATGACGCTATCCCGAGGAGGACACCTAAAGGCGAGCCGTAATGGCCTCATCTTCGGCAGGCTCCTCTGATTTTTTTCTTGTTTTTTTACGTCGTGCAGACCATCGCTCTTTAAATGACGCTATCCCGAGGAGGGCACCTAAAGGTGAGCTGTAATGGCCTCATCTTCGGCAGGCTCCTCCAGTTTTTTTTTACTACGTGCTGACCCTCGTTCTTTAAATGACGCTATCCCTAGGAGGATACCTAAAGGCGAGCCGTAATGGCCTCATCTTCAGCAGGCTCCTCCGTTTTTTTTTTCGGTTTTTTTTACGTCGTGCTGCCCCTCGTACTTTAAATGACACTATCCCGAGGAGGACACCTAAAGGCGAGCCGTAATGTCCTCATCTTCAGAAGGCTCCTCCGGTTTTTTTCCGATTTTTTCATTACGTGCTGACCCTGATTCTTTAAATGACACTATCCTGAGGAGGACACCTAGAGGCGAGCTGTAATGGCCTCATCTTCAGCAGGCCCCTCCGGTTTTTTTCTCGGGTTTTTTTATCGTCGGGCTGCCCCTCGTTCTTTAAATGACGCTATCCCGAGGAGGACACTTCAAGGCGAGCCGTAATGGCCTCATCTTCGGCAGGCTCCTCCGATTTTTTTTTTCGTCGCGCCGACCATCGTTCTTTAAATGACACTATCCTGAGGAGGACACCTAGAGGCGAGCCGTAATGGCCTCATCTTCGGCAGGCTCCTCCGATTTTTTTTTTCGTCGCGCCGACCATCGTTCTTTAAATGACACTATCCTGAGGAGGACACCTAGAGGCGAGCCGTAATGGCCTCATCTTCGGCAGGCTCCTCCGATTTTTTTTTTCGTCGCGCCGACCATCGTTCTTTAAATGACACTATCCTGAGGAGGACACCTAGAGGCGAGCCGTAATGGCCTCATCTTCGGCAGGCTCCTCCGATTTTTTTTTTCGTCGCGCCGACCATCGTTCTTTAAATGACACTATCCTGAGGAGGACACCTAGAGGCGAGCCGTAATGGCCTCATCTTCGGCAGGCTCCTCCGATTTTTTTTTTCGTCGCGCCGACCATCGTTCTTTAAATGACACTATCCTGAGGAGGACACCTAGAGGCGAGCCGTAATGGCCTCATCTTCGGCAGGCTCCTCCGATTTTTTTTTTCGTCGCGCCGACCATCGTTCTTTAAATGACACTATCCTGAGGAGGACACCTAGAGGCGAGCCGTAATGGCCTCATCTTCGGCAGGCTCCTCCGATTTTTTTTTTCGTCGCGCCGACCATCGTTCTTTAAATGACACTATCCTGAGGAGGACACCTAGAGGCGAGCCGTAATGGCCTCATCTTCGGCAGGCTCCTCCGATTTTTTTTTTCGTCGCGCCGACCATCGTTCTTTAAATGACACTATCCTGAGGAGGACACCTAGAGGCGAGCCGTAATGGCCTCATCTTCGGCAGGCTCCTCCGATTTTTTTTTTCGTCGCGCCGACCATCGTTCTTTAAATGACACTATCCTGAGGAGGACACCTAGAGGCGAGCCGTAATGGCCTCATCTTCAGCAGGCCCCTCCGGTTTTTTTCTCGGGTTTTTTTATCGTCGGGCTGCCCCTCGTTCTTTAAATGACACTATCTCGATGAGGACACCTAAAAGGCGAGCCGTATTGGCATCATCTTCGATAGGCTCCTCCGATTTTTTTTCCGATTTTTTTTACAACGTGCTGACCCTCTTTCTTTAAATGACGCTATCCCGAGGAGGACACTTCAAGGCGAGCCGTAATGGCCTCATCTTCGGCAGGCTCCCCCGGTTTTTTTCTGGTTTTTTTTTACGTCGTGCAGACCCACCCGCTTTAAATGTTGCTATCTCGAGGAGAACACCTAAAAGTGAGCTGTAATGGTATCATCTTCAGTAGGCTCCTCCGGTTTTTTTTTTTTTTTTACTACATGTTAACCCTCGCTCTTTAAATGACGCTATCCTGAGGAGGACACCTAAAGGCGCGCCGTAATGGCCTCATTTTCGGCAGGCTCCTCCAGTTTTTTTTTTTGGTTTTTTTTTACATCATGCTGCCCTCGTTCTTTAAATGATGCTATCCCGAGGAGGACACCTAAAGGGGAGCCGTAATGGCCTCATCTTCGGCAGGCTCCTCTGATTTTTTTCTTGTTTTTTTACGTCGTGCAGACCCTCGCTCTTTAAATGTCGCTATCTCGAGGAGAACACCTAAAGGCGAGCCGTAATGGCCTCATCTTCGGCAGGCTCCTCTGATTTTTTTCTTGTTTTTTTACGTCGTGCAGACCCTCGCTCTTTAAATGTCGCTATCTCGAGGAGAACACCTAAAGGCGAGCCGTAATGGCCTCATCTTCGGCAGGCTCCTCTGATTTTTTTCTTGTTTTTTTACGTCGTGCAGACCCTCGCTCTTTAAATGTCGCTATCTCGAGGAGAACACCTAAAGGCGAGCCGTAATGGCCTCATCTTCGGCAGGCTCCTCTGATTTTTTTCTTGTTTTTTTACGTCGTGCAGACCCTCGCTCTTTAAATGTCGCTATCTCGAGGAGAACACCTAAAGGCGAGCCGTAATGGCCTCATCTTCGGCAGGCTCCTCTGATTTTTTTCTTGTTTTTTTACGTCGTGCAGACCCTCGCTCTTTAAATGTCGCTATCTCGAGGAGAACACCTAAAGGCGAGCCGTAATGGCCTCATCTTCGGCAGGCTCCTCTGATTTTTTTCTTGTTTTTTTACGTCGTGCAGACCCTCGCTCTTTAAATGTCGCTATCTCGAGGAGAACACCTAAAGGCGAGCCGTAATGGCCTCATCTTCGGCAGGCTCCTCTGATTTTTTTCTTGTTTTTTTACGTCGTGCAGACCCTCGCTCTTTAAATGTCGCTATCTCGAGGAGAACACCTAAAGGCGAGCCGTAATGGCCTCATCTTCGGCAGGCTCCTCTGATTTTTTTCTTGTTTTTTTACGTCGTGCAGACCCTCGCTCTTTAAATGTCGCTATCTCGAGGAGAACACCTAAAGGCGAGCCGTAATGGCCTCATCTTCGGCAGGCTCCTCTGATTTTTTTCTTGTTTTTTTACGTCGTGCAGACCCTCGCTCTTTAAATGTCGCTATCTCGAGGAGAACACCTAAAGGCGAGCCGTAATGGCCTCATCTTCGGCAGGCTCCTCTGATTTTTTTCTTGTTTTTTTACGTCGTGCAGACCCTCGCTCTTTAAATGTCGCTATCTCGAGGAGAACACCTAAAGGCGAGCCGTAATGGCCTCATCTTCGGCAGGCTCCTCTGATTTTTTTCTTGTTTTTTTACGTCGTGCAGACCCTCGCTCTTTAAATGTCGCTATCTCGAGGAGAACACCTAAAGGCGAGCCGTAATGGCCTCATCTTCGGCAGGCTCCTCTGATTTTTTTCTTGTTTTTTTACGTCGTGCAGACCCTCGCTCTTTAAATGTCGCTATCTCGAGGAGAACACCTAAAGGCGAGCTGTAATGACATCATCTTCAGCAGGCTCCTCCGATTTTTTTTACTACGTGTTGACCCTCGCTCTTTAAATGACGCTATCCTGAGGAGGACACCTAAAGGCGCGCCGTAATGGCCTCATTTTCGGCAGGCTCCTCCAGTTTTTTTTTTTGTTTTTTTTACATCATGCTGACCTCATTCTTTAAATGATGCTATCCCGAGGAGGACACCTAAAGGCGCGCCGTAATGGCCTCATTTTCGGCAGGCTCCTCCAGTTTTTTTTTTTGTTTTTTTTACATCATGCTGACCTCGTTCTTTAAATGACGCTATCCCGAGGAGGACACCTAAAGGGGAGCCGTAATGGCCTCATCTTTGGCATGCTCCTCCGGTTTTTTTCCGGTTTTTTCACTACGTGCTGACCCTGATTCTTTAAATGACACTATCCTGAGGAGGACACCTAAAGGCGAGCCGTAATGGCCTCATCTTCAGCATGTTCCTCCGATTTTTTTTCCATTTTTTTTATGTCATGCTGCCCCTCGTTCTTTAAATGACACTATCCTGAGGAGGACACCTAAAGGCGAGCCGTAATGTCCTCATCTTCAGCAGGCTCCTCCGGTTTTTTTCCGGTTTTTTCACTACGTGCTGACCCTGATTCTTAAAATAACTCTATCCTGAGGAGGACACCTAAAGGCGAGCCGTAATGGCCTCATCTTCAGCAGGCCCCTCCAGTTTTTTTTTCGGGTTTTTTTTACGTCGTGCTGCCCCTCGTTCTTTAAATGACACTATCCTGAGGAGGACACCTAAAGGCGAGCCGTAATGGCCTCATCTTCAGCAGGCCCCTCCAGTTTTTTTTTCGGGTTTTTTTTACGTCGTGCTGCCCCTCGTTCTTTAAATGACACTATCCTGAGGAGGACACCTAAAGGCGAGCCGTAATGGCCTCATCTTCAGCAGGCCCCTCCAGTTTTTTTTTCGGGTTTTTTTTACGTCGTGCTGCCCCTCGTTCTTTAAATGACACTATCCTGAGGAGGACACCTAAAGGCGAGCCGTAATGGCCTCATCTTCAGCAGGCCCCTCCAGTTTTTTTTTCGGGTTTTTTTTACGTCGTGCTGCCCCTCGTTCTTTAAATGACACTATCCTGAGGAGGACACCTAAAGGCGAGCCGTAATGGCCTCATCTTCAGCAGGCCCCTCCAGTTTTTTTTTCGGGTTTTTTTTACGTCGTGCTGCCCCTCGTTCTTTAAATGACACTATCCTGAGGAGGACACCTAAAGGCGAGCCGTAATGGCCTCATCTTCAGCAGGCCCCTCCAGTTTTTTTTTCGGGTTTTTTTTACGTCGTGCTGCCCCTCGTTCTTTAAATGACACTATCTCGATGAGGACACCTAAAAGGCGAGCCGTATTGGCATCATCTTCGATAGGCTCCTCCGATTTTTTTTCCGATTTGTTTTTTACAACGTGCTGACCCTCTTTCTTTAAATGACGCTATCCCGAGGAGGACACTTCAAGGCAAGCCGTAATGGCCTCATCTTCGGCAGGCTTCTCCGGTTTTTTTCTGGTTTTTTTTTTACATCGTGCAGACCCTCGCTCTTTAAATGTCGCTATCTCGAGCAGAACACCAAAAGGCGAGCTGTAATGGCATCATCTTCAGCAGGCTCCTCCGTTTTTTTTACTACGTGTTGAGCCTCGCTCTTTAAATGACGCTATCCCGAGGAGGACACCTAAAGGCGCAACGTAATGGCCTCATTGTTGGTAGGCTCCTCCAGTTTTTTTTTTGGTTTTTTTTTACATCATGCTGACCTCGTTCTTTAAATGATGCTATCCCGAGGAGGACACCTAAAGGCGAGCCGTAATGGCCTCATCTTCGGCAGGCTCCTCCGATTTTTTTTCCGATTTTTTTTACAGCGTGCAGACCCTCTTTCTTTAAATGACGCTATCTCGAGGAGGACACCTAAAGGCGAGCCGTAATGGCCTCATCTTCGGCAGGCTCCTCCGATTTTTTTTACGTCGCGCCGACCATCGTTCTTTAAATGACACTATCCCGGGGTGGACACCGAAAGGCGAGCCGTAATGCCCTCATCTTCAGCAGGCTCCTCCGGTTTTTTTTTTGTTGATTTTTTTTACGTCGTGCTGACCCTCGTCCTTTAATTGACGCTATCCCGAGGAAGACACCTAAAGGCGAGCCGTAATGGCCTCATCTTAGGCAGGCTCCTCTGATTTTTTTCCGGTTTTCTTTTTACATCGTGCTGACCCTCGTTATTTAAATGACACTATCCCTAGGAGGATACCTAAAGGCGAACTGTAATGGCCTCATCGTCGGCAGGATCCTCCGATTTTTTTCAAGTTTTTTTTCACTACGTGCTGACCCTGATTCTTTAAATGACGCTTTCCTCAGGAGAACACCTAAAGACGAGCCGTAATTGCCTCAACTGCGGCATGCTCCTACGGTTTGCTTTTCCGATTATTTTTACGACGTGCTGACCTTCGTTCTTTAAATGACGCTATCTCGAGGAGGACACCTAAAGGCGAGCCGTAATGGCCTCATCTTCAGTAGGCACCTCCGTTTTTTTTTCATTTTTTTACGTCATGCTGCCCCTCGTTCTTTAAATGACACTATCCTGAGGAGGACACCTAAAGGCGACCCGTATTGGCCTCATCTTCGGCAGGCTCCTCCGATTTTTTTCCGGTTTTCTTTTTACATCGTGCTGACCCTCGTTCTTTAAATGACGCTATCCCGAGGAGGACACCTAAAGGCGAGCCGTAATGGCCACAACTTCGGTAGGCTCCTCCGGTTTTTTTCTGGTTGTATTTTTCGTCGTGCAGACCCTCACCCTTTAAATGTCGCTATCTCGAGGGGAACACCTAAAGGCGAGCTGTAATGGTCTCATCTTCGGCAGGCTCCTCCGGTTTTATTTCTTCCGTTTTTTTTACGTCGTGCTGACCCTCGTTCTTTAAATGACGCAAACCCGAGGAGGACACCTAAAGGCGAGCCGTAATGGCCTCATCTTCGGCAGGCTCCTCCGGTTTTTTTTT
>NC_029791.2:76667964-76689153 GCF_000816755.2 Arachis ipaensis
GTTTTTTTTCACTACGTGCTGACCCTGATTCTTTAAATGACTCTATCCTGAGGAGGACACCTATAGGCGAGCCGTAATGGCCTCATCTGCTGTAGGCTCCTACGGTTTTCTTTTCCGATTTTTTTACGACGTGCTGACCTTTGTTCTTTAAATGACGCTATCCCGAGAAGGACACATAAAGGCGAGCCGTAATGGCCTCATCTCCGGCAGGCTCCTCCGGTTTTTTTCTTGTTTTTTTTTTTACGTCGTGCAGACCCTCGCTCTTTAAATGTCGCTATGTCGAGGAGAACAACTAAAGGCGAGCTGTAATGGCCTCATCTTCAGCAGGCTCCTCCGGTTTTTTTTTTCCGTTTTTTTTTACGTCGTGCTGCCCCTCGTTCTTTAAATGACGCTATCCCGAGGAGGACACCTAAAGGCGAGCCGTAATGGCCTCATCTCCGGCAGGCTCCTCCAGTTTTTTTCTTGTTTTTTTTTTTACGTCGTGCAGACCCTCGCTCTTTAAATGTCGCTATGTCGAGGAGAACAACTAAAGGCGAGCTGTAATGGCCTCATCTTCAGCAGGCTCCTCCAGTTTTTTTTTTTACTACGTGCTGACCTTCGTTCATTAAATGACGCTATCCCGAGGAGGACACCTAAAGGCGAGCCGTAATGGCCTCATCTTCAGCAGGCTTATCTGGTTTTTTTTCCATTTTTTTTACGTCGTGCTGCCCCTCGTTCTTTAAATGACACTATCCCTAGGAGGATACCTAAAGGCGAACCGTAATGGCCTCATCGTCGGCAGGCTCCTCCGGTTTTTGTCAAGTTTTTTTTCACTACGTGCTGACCCTGATTCTCTAAATGTCGCTTTCCTGAGGAGAACACCTAAAGGCGAGCCGTAATGGCCTCAACTGCGGCAGGCTCCTACGGTTTTCTTTTCCGATTATTTTTACGACGTGCTGACCTTCGTTCTATAAATGACGCTATCTCGAGGAGGACCCCTAAAGGCAAGCCGTAATGGCGAGGACACCTAAAGGCGCGCCGTAATGGCCTCATTTTCGGCAGACTCCTCTGGTTTTTTTTCACTACGTGCTGACCCTGATTCTCTAAATGCCGCTTTCCTGAGGAGAACACCTAAAGGCGAGCTGTAATGGCCTCAACTGCGGCAGGCTCCTACGGTTTTCTTTTCCGATTATTTTTACGACGTGCTGACCTTCGTTCTATAAATGACGCTATCTCGAGGAGGACCCCTAAAGGCAAGCCGTAATGGCGAGGACACCTAAAGGCGCGCCGTAATGGCCTCATTTTCGGCAGACTCCTCTGGTTTTTTTTCACTACGTGCTGACCCTGATTCTCTAAATGCCGCTTTCCTGAGGAGAACACCTAAAGGCGAGCTGTAATGGCCTCAACTGCGGCAGGCTCCTACGGTTTTCTTTTCCGATTATTTTTACGACGTGCTGACCTTCGTTCTATAAATGACGCTATCTCGAGGAGGACCCCTAAAGGCAAGCCGTAATGGCGAGGACACCTAAAGGCGCGCCGTAATGGCCTCATTTTCGGCAGACTCCTCTGGTTTTTTTTCACTACGTGCTGACCCTGATTCTCTAAATGCCGCTTTCCTGAGGAGAACACCTAAAGGCGAGCTGTAATGGCCTCAACTGCGGCAGGCTCCTACGGTTTTCTTTTCCGATTATTTTTACGACGTGCTGACCTTCGTTCTATAAATGACGCTATCTCGAGGAGGACCCCTAAAGGCAAGCCGTAATGGCGAGGACACCTAAAGGCGCGCCGTAATGGCCTCATTTTCGGCAGACTCCTCTGGTTTTTTTTCACTACGTGCTGACCCTGATTCTCTAAATGCCGCTTTCCTGAGGAGAACACCTAAAGGCGAGCTGTAATGGCCTCAACTGCGGCAGGCTCCTACGGTTTTCTTTTCCGATTATTTTTACGACGTGCTGACCTTCGTTCTATAAATGACGCTATCTCGAGGAGGACCCCTAAAGGCAAGCCGTAATGGCGAGGACACCTAAAGGCGCGCCGTAATGGCCTCATTTTCGGCAGACTCCTCTGGTTTTTTTTCACTACGTGCTGACCCTGATTCTCTAAATGCCGCTTTCCTGAGGAGAACACCTAAAGGCGAGCTGTAATGGCCTCAACTGCGGCAGGCTCCTACGGTTTTCTTTTCCGATTATTTTTACGACGTGCTGACCTTCGTTCTATAAATGACGCTATCCCGAGGAGGACACCTAAAGGCGAGCCGTAATGGCCTCATCTTCAGCAGGCTTATCTGGTTTTTTTTCCGTTTTTTTTACATCGTGCTGCCCCTCGTTCTTTAAATGACACTATCCCTAGGAGGATACGTAAAGGCGAACCGTAATGGCCTCATCATCGGCAGGCTCCTCCGGTTTTTTTCAAGTTTTTTTTCACTACGTGCTGACCCTGATTCTCTAAATGACGCTTTCCTGAGGAGAACACCTAAAGGCGAGCCGTAATGGCCTCAACTGCGGCAGGCTCCTACGGTTTTCTTTTCCGATTATATGGCCTCATCTTCGGCAGGCTCCTCCGGTTATTTTTTCCATTTTTTTTACATCATGATGACCCTCGTTCTTTAAATGATGCTATCCTGAGGAGTACACCTAAGGGCGAGCCGTAATGGCCTCATCTTCAGCAGGCTCCTCCGATTTTTTTTTCATTTTTTTTACGTCATGCTGCCCCTCATTCTTTAAATGACACTATCCTGAGGAGGACACCTAAAGGCGAGCCGTAATGGCCTCATCTTCGACAGGTTCCTCCGGTTTTTTTTCACTACATGCTGACCCTGATTCTTTAAATGACGCTATCTTGAGGAGGACACCTAAAGGAGAGCCGTAATGGCCTCATCTGCTGTAGGCTCCTACAGTTTTCTTTTTCGATTTTTTTATGACGTGCTGACCTTCGTTCTTTAAATGACGCTATCCCGAGGAGGACACCTAAAGGCGAGCCGTATTGGCCTCATCTTCAGCAGGCTCCTCCGGTTTTTTTTTCGGTTTTTATTTACGTCGTGCTGCCCCTCGTTCTTTAAATGACACTATCCCGAGGAGGACACCTAATGGCGAGCCGTATTGGCATCATCTTCGGCAGGCTCCTCCGGTTTTTTTTTTCCGGTTTTTTTTTACATCGTGCTGACCATCGTTCTTTAAATGACGCTATCCCGAGGAGGACACCTAAAGGGGAGCCGTAATGGCCTCATCTTTGGCAGGCTCCTCCAGTTTTTTCTAGTTTTTTTTACGTCTTGCAGACCCTCGCTCTTTAAATGTCGCTATCTCGAGGAGTACACCTAAAGGCGAGCTGTAATGGCCTCATCTTCGGCAGGCTCCTACAATTTATTTTACTACGTGCTGACCCTCGTTCTTTAAATAACGCTATCCCGAGGAGGACACCTAAAGGCAAGCCGTAATGGCCTCATCTATAGCAGGCTCATCCGGTATTTTTTCGTTTGTTTTACGTCGTGCTGCCCCTCGTTCTTTAAATGACACTATCCCTAGGAGGACACCTAAAGGCGAGCCGCAATGGCCTCATTGTCGGCAGGCTCCCCCGGTTTTTTTTCACTACATGCTGATCCTGATTCATTAAATGACGCTTTCCTGAGGAGGACACCTAAAGGCGAGCTGTAATGGCCTCAACTGCGGCAGGCTCCTACGGTTTTCTTTTCCAATTTTTTTTATGACGTGCTGACCTCTGTTATTTAAATGACGGTATCCCAAGGAGCACACCTAAAGGCGAGCCGTAATGGCCTCATCTTCAGCAGGCTCCTCCGTTTTTTTTTTTGTTTTTTTTACGTCGTGCTGCCCCTCGTTCTTTAAATGACACTATCCCGAGGAGGACACATCAAGGCTAGCCGTATTAGCCTCATCGTCTGCAGGCTCCTCCGATTTTTTTTTGGTTTTTTTTTACATCGTGCTGACCCTCGTTCTTTAAATGACGCTATCCCGAGGAGGACACCTAAAGGCAAGCCGTAATGGCCTCATCTTCGGTAGGCTCCTACGGTTTTCTTTTCCGATTTTTTTACGACGTGCTGACCTTTGTTCTTTAAATGATGCTATCCCGAGGAGGAAACCTAAAGGCGAGCCGTGATGGCCTCATCTTCAGTAGGCTCCTCCGATTTTTTTTTTTCGGTTTTTCTTTACGTCGGGCTGCCCCTCGTTCTTTAAATGACACTATCCCGAGGAGTACACTTAAAGGCGAGCCGTATTGGCATCATCTTCGGCAGGCTCCTCCGTTTTTTTTTCCCATTTTTTTTACATCGTGCTGACCCTCGTTCTTTAAATGACGCTATCCCGAGGATGACACCTAAAGGCGAGCCGTAATGGCCTCATCTCCGGCAGGCTCCTCCAGTTTTTTCTGGTTTTTTTTTAGGTCATGCAGACCCTCGCTTTTTAAATGTCGCTATCTCGAGGAGAACACCTAAAGGCGAGCTGTAATGGCCTCATCTTCGGCAGGCTCCTCCAGTTTTTTTTTTTTACTACGTGCTGACCTTCGTTCTTTAAATGACGCTATCCCGAGGAGGACACCTAAAGGCGAGCCGTGATGGCCTCATCTTCAGCAGGCTCCTCCGGTTTTTTTTTTTGGTTCTTATTTACGTCGTGCTGCCCCTCGTTCTTTAAATGACACTATCCCTAGGAGGATACCTAAAGGTGAACCGTAATCTCCTCATCGTCGGCAGGCTCCTCCGGTTTTTTTCAAGTTTTTTTTCACTACGTGCTGACCCTGACTCTTTAAATGACGCTTTCCTGAGGAGAACACCTAAAGGCGAGCCGTAATGGCCTCAACTGCGGCAGGCTCCTACGGTTTTCTTTTCCGATTATTTTTACGACGTGCTGACCTTCGTTCTTTAAATGACGCTATCCCGAGGAGGACACCTAAAGGCGAGCCGTAATGGCCTCATCTTCAGCAGGCTCCTCAAGTTTTGTTTTTGGTTTTTTTTATGTCATGCTGCCCCTCGTTCTTTAAATGACACTATCCCGAGGAGGACACCTAAAGGCGAGCCGTATTGGCCTCATCTTCGGCATGCTCCTCCGATTTTTTTTCCGGTTTATTTTTTACATCGTGCTGACCCTCGTTCATTAAATGACGCTATCCTGAGAAGGACACCTAAAGGCGAGCCGTAATGGCCTCATCTTCGGAATGCTCCTTCGATTTTTTTCTAGTTGTTTTTTACGTCGTGCAGACCCTCGCCCTTTAAATGTCTCTATCTTGAGGAGAACACCTAAAGGCGAGCTGTAATGGCCTCATCTTCGGCATGCTCCTCCGATTTTTTTTTCCAATTTTTTTTATGTCGTGCTGACCCTCGTTCTTTAAATGACGCTAACCCGAGGAGGACACCTAAAGGGGAGCCGTAATGGCCTCATCTTCGTCAGGCTCCTCCATTTTTTTTCCATTTTTTTTACATCATGCTCACCCTCGTTATTTAAATGACGCTATCCCGAGGAGGACACTTAAAGGCGAGCCGTAATGGCCTCATCTTCAGCAAGCTCCTCCAGTTTTTTTCCATTTTTTTACGTCATGCTGCCCCTCGTTCTTTAAATGACACTATCCTTAGGAGGACACCTAAAGGCGAGCCGTAATGGCCTCATCTTCGGCAGGCTCCTCCGGTTTTTTTTCACTACATGCTGACCCTGATTCTTTAAATGACGCTATCTTGAGGAGGACACCTAAAGGCGAGCCGTAATGGCCTCATCCGCTGTAGGCTCCTACGGTTTTCATTTTCGATTTTTTTACGACGTGCTGACCTTCGTTATTTAAATGACGCTATCCCGAGGAGGACACCTAAAGGCGAGCCGTGATGGCCTCATCTTCAGCAGGCTCCTCCGTTTTTTTTTTCGATTTTTATTTACGTCGTGCTGCCCCTCATTCTTTAAATGACACTATCCAGAGGAGGACACCTAAAGGCGAGCCGTATTGGCATCATCTTCGGCAGGCTCCTTCGGTTTTTTTTCGGTTTTTTTTTACATCGTGCTGACACTCGTTCTTTAAATGACGCTATGCCGAGGAGGACACCTAAAGGCGAGCCGTAATGGCCTCATCTTCGGTAGGCTCCTCCGATTTTTTTTCTGGTTGTTTTTTTACGTCGTGCAGACCCTTGCCCTTTAAATGTCTCTATCTCGAGGGGAACACCTAAAGGCGAGCTGTAATGGCCTCATCTTCCGCATGCTCCTCCGATTTTTTTTTCGGATTTTTTTTATGTCGTGCTGACCCTCGTTCTTTAAATGATGCTAACCCGAGGAGGACACCTAAAGGGGAGCCGTAATGGCCTCATCTTCGTCAGGCTCCTCCGTTTTTTTTCCATTTTTTTTACATCATGCTGACCCTCGTTCTTTAAATGACGCTATCCCGGGGAGGACACTTAAAGGCGACCCGTAATGGCCTCATCTTCAGCAAGCTCCTCCAGTTTTTTTCCGTTTTTTTACGTCATGCTGCCCCTCGTTCTTTAAATGACACTATCCTGAGGAGGACACCTAAAGGCGAGCCGTAATGGCCTAATCCTCGGCATGCTCCTCCGGTTTTTTTTCACGACATGCTGACCCTGATTCTTTAAATGACGTTATCTTGAGGAGGACACCTAAAGGCGAGCCGTAATGGCCTCATCTGCTGTAGGCTCCTACGGTTTTCTTTTTCGATTTTTTTACGACGTGCTGAACTTCGTTCTTTAAATGACGCTATCCCGAGGAGGACACCTAAAGGCGAGCCGTATTGGCCTCATCTTCAGCAGGCTCCTCCGTTTTTTTTTTCGGTTTTTATTTACGTCGTGCTGCCCCTCGTTCTTTAAATGACACTATCCCGAGGAGGACACCTAACGGCGAGCCGTAATGGCATCATCTTCGGCAGGCTCCTCCGGTTTTTTTTCCGGTTTTTTTTCACTACGTGCTGCCCCTCGTTCTTTAAATGACACTATCCCGAGGAGGGCACCTAAAGGCGAGCCGTAATGGCCTCATCTTCAGCAGGCTCCTCCGGTTTTTTTTCCGGTTTTTTTTCCCTACGTGCTGACCCTGATTCTTTAAATGACGCTTTCCTGAGGAGGACACCTAAAGGCGAGCCGTAATGGCCTCATCTTTAGCAGGCTCCTCCGATTTTATTTCGTTTTTTTACGTCGTGCTGCCCCTCGTTCTTTAAATGACACTATCCCGAGGAGGACACCTAAAGGCGAGCCGTATTGGCCTCATCTTCGGCAGGCTCCTCCATTTTTTTTTCCGATTTTTTTTACATCGTGATTACCCTGGTTCTTTAAATGACACTATCTCGAGGAGGACACCTAAAGGCGAGCCGGAATGGCCTCATCTTCGGCAGGCTCGTCAGGTTTTTTTTCGGTTTTTTTTACATCGTGTTAACCCTGGTTCTTTAAACGACGCTATCCCGAGGAGGATAGCTAAAAGCTAGCCGTAATGGCCTCATCTTCGGCAGGCTCTTCCGGTTTTTTTTTTCTGGTTTTTTTTACGTCGTGCAGACCCTCACTCTTTAAATGACGCTATCCCGAGGAGAACACCTAAAGGCGAGCTGTAATAGCCTCATCTTCGGCAGGCTCCTCTCGTTTTTTTACTACGTGCTGACCCGCGCTATTTAAATGACGCTATCCCGAGGAGGACACGTAAAGGTGAGCCGTAATGGCGTCATCTTCGGCAGGATCCTCTGTTTTTTTTTTCCATTTTTTTGTACATCATGCTGACCCTCGTTCTTTAACTGACGCTATCCCGAGGAGGACACCTAAAGGGGAGCCGTAATGGCCTCATCTTCGGCAGGCTCCTCCGATTTTTTTTTTTCGTTTTTTTTACATCGTGCTGACCCTCGTTCTTTAAATGACGCTATCCCGATGAGGACACCTAAAGGCGATCCGTAATGTCCTCATCTTCAGCAGGCTCCTCTAGTTTTTTTTTCCAGTTTTTTTTATGTCCTTCTGACCCTCGTTCTTTAAATGTCGCTATCCTGAGGAGGACACCTAAAGGGGAGCCGTAATGGCCTCATCTTCGGCAGGCTCCTCCGATTTTTTTTTACGTCGTGCCGACCATCGTTCTTTAAATGACACTATCCCGAGGAGGACACCGAAAGACGAGCCGTAATGGCCTCATCATCGGCAGGCTCCTCCATTTTTTTTCCAATTTTTTTTCACTACGTGCTGACCCTGATTCTTTAAATGACGCTTTCCTGAGGAGGACACCTAAAGGCGAGCCGTAATGGCCTCAACTGCGTAAAGGGGAGCCGTAATGGCCTCATCATCGGCAGGCTCCTCCATTTTTTTTCCAATTTTTTTTCACTACGTGCTGACCCTGATTCTTTAAATGACGCTTTCCTGAGGAGGACACCTAAAGGCGAGCCGTAATGGCCTCAACTGCGGCAGACTCCTACGGTTTTCTTTTCTGATTTTTTTTTTACGTGCTGACCTTCGTTCTTTAAATGACGCTATCCCAAGGAGGACACCTAAAGGCGAGCCATAATGGCCTCATCTTCGGCAGGCTCCTCCGATTTTTTTTTCGTTTTTTTTACGTCGTGCTGCCCTTCGTTCTTTAAATGACACTATCCCGAGGAGGACACCTAAAGGCGAGCCGTATTGGACTCATCTTCGGTAGGGTCCTCCGGTTTTTTTCTGGTTGTTTTTTACGTCGTGCAGACCCTCGCCCTTTAAATGTCGCTATCTCGAGGAGAACACCTAAAGGCGAGCTGTAATGGCCTCATCTTCGGCAGGCCCCTCCGGTTTTTTTTCCATTTTTTTTACATCATGCTGACCCTCGTTCTTTAAATGACGCTATCCCGAGGAGGACACCTAAAGGCGAGCCGTAATGGCCTCATCATCGGCAGGCTCCTCCGTTTTTTTTTTCAATTTTTTTTCACTACGTGCTGACCCTGATTCTTTAAATGACGCTTTCCTGAGGAGGACACCTAAAGGCGAGCCGTAATGGCCTCAACTGCGGCAGACTCCTACGGTTTTCTTTTCCGATTTTTTTTAGACGTCCTGACCTTCGTTCTTTAAATGACGCTATCCCGAGGAGGACACCTAAAGGCGAGCCGGAATGGCCTCATCTTCGGGAGGCTCCTCCGATTTTTTTTTGGTTTTTTTTACGTCGTGCTGTCCTTCGTTCTTTAAATGACACTATCCCGAGGAGGACACCTAAAGGCGAGCCGTATTGGCCTCATCTTCGGTAGGGTCCTCCAGTTTTTTTCTGGTTGTTTTTTACGTCGTGCAGACCCTCGCCCTTTAAATGTCGCTATCTCGAGGAGAACACCTAAAGGCGAGCTGTAATGGCCTCATCTTCGGCAGGCTCCTCCGGTTTTTTTTTCCATTTTTTTTACATCATGCTGACCCTCGTTGTTTAAAAGACGCTATCCCGAGGAGGACACCTAAAGGCGAGCCGTAATGGCCTCATCTTCAGCAGGCTCCTCCGGTTTTTTTTTCATTTTTTTACGTCATGCTGCCCCTCGTTCTTTAAATGACACTATCCTGAGGATGACATCGAAAGGCGAGCCGTATTGGCATCATCTTCGATAGGCTCCTCCGGTTTTTTTTCCGATTTTTTTTTACAACGTGCTGACCCTCTTTCTTAAAATGACGCTATCCCGAGGAGGACACCTAAAGGCGATCCGTAATGCCCTCATCTTCAGCAGGCTCCTTCATTTTTTTTACGTCGTGCTGACCCTCGTTCTTTAAATGACGCTATCCCGAGGAGGACACCTAAAAGGGAGCCTTAACGGCTGCATCTTCGGCAGGCTCCTCCGGTTTTTTTTTACGTCGTGCCGACAATCGTTCTTTAGATGACGCTATCCCGGGGAGGACACCGAAAGGCAAGCCGTAATGACCTCATCTTCGGCAGGCTCCTCTAGTTTTTTTTTGTTGGATTTTTTTTACGTCATGCTTAATTGACGCTATCCTGAGGAAGACACCTATAGGCGAGCTGTAATGGGCTCATCTACGGCAGGTTCCTCGGATTTTATTCTGTTTTTTGTTTACGTTGTGCAGACCATCGCTCTTTAAATGACGTTATCTTGAGGAGGGCACCTAAAGACGAGCTATAATGGCCTCATCTTCGGCAGGCTCCTCCAGTTTTTTTTACTACGTGCTGTCCCTCGTTCTTTAAATGATGCTATCTCGAGGAGGACACCTAAAGGCGAGCCGTAATGGCCTCATCTTCAGCATGTTCCTCCGATTTTTTTCTGTTTTTTTTTTTACGTCATGCTGCCCCTCGTTCTTTAAATGACACTATCCCGAGGAGGACACCTAAAGGCGAGCCGTAATGTCCTCATCTTCAGCAGGCTCCTCCGGTTTTTTTCCGATTTTTTTACTATGTGCTGACCCTGATTCTTTAAATGACACTATCCTGAGGAGGACACCTAAAGGCGAGCCGTAATGGCCTCATCTTCAGCAGAACTCTCCGGTTTTTTTTTCGGGTTTTTTTTACGTCGTGCTGCCCCTCGTTCTTTAATTGACACTATCTCGATGAGGACACCTAAAAGGCGAGCCGTATTGGCATCATCTTCGATAAGCTCCTCCGATTTTTTTTCCGATTTTTTTTACAACGTGCAGACCCTCTTTCTTTAAATGACGCTATCCCGAGGAGGACACTTCAAGGCGAGCCGTAATGGCCTCATCTTCGGCAGGCTCCTCCGGTTTTTTTCTTGTTTTTTTTTACGCCGTGCAGACCCTCGCTCTTTAAATGTCGCTATCTCGAGGAGAACACCTAAAGGCGAGCTGTAATGACATCATCTTCAGCAGGCTCCTCCGATTTTTTTTTACTACGTGTTGACCCGCGCTCTTTAAATGACGCTATCCCGAGGAGGACACCTAAAGGCGCGCCATAATGGCCGTATTTTCGGCAGTCTCCTCCAGTTTTTTTTTTGGTTTTTTTTTACATCATGCTGACCTCGTTCTTTAAATGATGCTATCCCGAGGAGGACACCTAAAGGCGAGCCGTAATGGCCTCATCATCGGCAGGCTCCTCCGTTTTTTTTTTCGGTTTTTTTTTACGTCGTGCTGCCCCTCGTCCTTTAATTGACGCTATCCCGAGGAAAGGACACCTAAAGGCGAGCCGTAATGGCCTCATCATCGGCAGGCTCCTCCGTTTTTTTTTTCGGTTTTTTTTTACGTCGTGCTGCCCCTCCGAGCCGTAATGGCCTCAACTGCGGCAGACTCCTACGGTCAGGCTCCTCCGTTTTTTTTTTCGGTTTTTTTTTACGTCGTGCTGCCCCTCGTACTTTAAATGACACTATCCCGAGGAGGACACCTAAAGGCGAGCCGTAATGTCCTCATCTTCAACAGGCTCCTCCGGTTTTTTTCCAGTTTTTTTACTACGTGCTGACCCTGATTCTTTAAATGACACTATCCTGAGGAGGACACCTAAAGGCGAGCCGTAATGGCCTCATCTTCAGCAAAACTCTCCGGTTTTTTTTCGGGTTTTTTTTACGTCGTGCTGCCCCTCGTTCTTTAATTGACACTATCTCGATGAGGACACCTAAAAGGCGAGCCGTATTGGCATCATCTTCGATAAGCTCCTCCGATTTTTTTTCCGATTTTTTTTACAACGTGCAGACCCTCTTTCTTTAAATGACGCTATCCCGAGGAGGACACTTCAAGGCGAGCCGTAATGGCCTCATCTTCGGCAGGCTCCTCCGGTTTTTTTCTTGTTTTTTTTTACGTCGTGCAGACCCTCGCTCTTTAAATGTCGCTATCTCGAGGAGAACACCTAAAGGCGAGCTGTAATGACATCATCTTCAGCAGGCTCCTCCGATTTTTTTTCGGTTTTTTTTTACGTCGTGCTGCCCCTCGTACTTTAAATGACAATATCCCGAGGAGGACACCTAAAGGCGAGCCGTAATGGCCTCATCGTCGGCAGGGTCCCCCGCTTTTTTTTTTCCAGTTTTTTTTCACTACGTGCTGACCCTGATTCTTTAAATGATGCTTTCCTGAGGAGGACACCTAAAGGCGACCCGTAATGGCCTCAACTCCGGCAGGCTCCTACGATTTTTTTTTTTGGTTTTTTTTTTACGTCGTGCTGCTCCTCGTTCTTTAAATGACACTATCCCGAGGAGGACACTTAAAGGCGAGCCGTAATGGCCACATCTTCGGTAGGCTCCTACGGTTTTTTTCTGGTTGTTTTTTACGCCGTGCAGACCCTAGCCCTTTAAATGTCGCTATCTCGAGGAGAACACCTAAAGGCGAGCTGTAATAGCCTCATCTTCGGCAGGTCCTCCGTTTTTTTTTACGTCGTGCTGACCCTTGTTCTTTAAATGACGCTAACCCGAGGAGGACACCTAAAGGCGAGCCGTAATGGCCTCATCTTCAGCAGGCACCCCCGGTTTTTTTTGATTTTTTTACGTCATGCTGCACCTTGTTCTTTAAATGACACTATCCTGAGGAGGACACCTAAAGGCGAGCCGTATTGGCCTCATCTTCGGCAGGCTCCTCCGATTTTTTTCCGGTTTTCTTTTTACATCGTGCTGACCCTCGTTCTTTAAATGACCCTATCCCGAGGAGGACACCTAAAGGCGAGCCGTAATGGCCACATCTTCGGTAGGCTCCTCCGGTTTTTTTCTGGTTATTTTTTTCATCGTGCAGACCCTCGCCCTTTAAATGTCGCTATCTCGAGGAGAACAACTAAAGGCGAGCTGTAATGGCCTCATCTTCGGCAGGCTCCTCCGGTTTTTTTTTCTTCCGTTTTTTTTTACGTCGTGCTGACCCTCATTCTTTAAATGACACTAACCCGAAGAGGACACCTAAAGGCGAGCCATAATGGCCTCATCTTCGGCAGGCTTTTCCGGTTTTTTTCCATTTTTTTACATCATGCTGACCATCGTTCTTTAAATGACGCTATTCCGAGGAGGACACCTAAAGGCGAGCCGTAATGGCCTCATCTTCAGCAGGCTCCTCCGGTTTTTTTTCATTTTTTTACGTCATGCTGCCCCTCGTTCTTTAAATGCCACTATCCCGAGGAGGAAACCTAAAGGCGAGCCGTAATGGCCTCATCTTCGGCAGGCTCCTCTCGTTTTTTTTCACTACGTGCTGACCCTGATTCTTTAAATGACGCTATCCTGAGGAGGACACCTAAAGGCGAGCCGTAATGGCCTCATCTGCTGTAGGCTCCTACGGGTTTCTTTTCCGATTTTTTTACGACGTGCTGACCTTTGTTCTTTAAATGACGCTATCCCGAGGAGGACACCTAAAGGCGAGCCGTAATGGCCTCATCTGCTGTAGGCTCCTACGGGTTTCTTTTCCGATTTTTTTACGACGTGCTGACCTTTGTTCTTTAAATGACGCTATCCCGAGGAGGACACCTAAAGGCGAGCCGTAATGGCCTCATCTGCTGTAGGCTCCTACGGGTTTCTTTTCCGATTTTTTTACGACGTGCTGACCTTTGTTCTTTAAATGACGCTATCCCGAGGAGGACACCTAAAGGCGAGCCGTAATGGCCTCATCTGCTGTAGGCTCCTACGGGTTTCTTTTCCGATTTTTTTACGACGTGCTGACCTTTGTTCTTTAAATGACGCTATCCCGAGGAGGACACCTAAAGGCGAGCCGTAATGGCCTCATCTGCTGTAGGCTCCTACGGGTTTCTTTTCCGATTTTTTTACGACGTGCTGACCTTTGTTCTTTAAATGACGCTATCCCGAGGAGGACACCTAAAGGCGAGCCGTAATGGCCTCATCTGCTGTAGGCTCCTACGGGTTTCTTTTCCGATTTTTTTACGACGTGCTGACCTTTGTTCTTTAAATGACGCTATCCCGAGGAGGACACCTAAAGGCGAGCCGTAATGGCCTCATCTGCTGTAGGCTCCTACGGGTTTCTTTTCCGATTTTTTTACGACGTGCTGACCTTTGTTCTTTAAATGACGCTATCCCGAGGAGGACACCTAAAGGCGAGCCGTAATGGCCTCATCTGCTGTAGGCTCCTACGGGTTTCTTTTCCGATTTTTTTACGACGTGCTGACCTTTGTTCTTTAAATGACGCTATCCCGAGGAGGACACCTAAAGGCGAGCCGTAATGGCCTCATCTGCTGTAGGCTCCTACGGGTTTCTTTTCCGATTTTTTTACGACGTGCTGACCTTTGTTCTTTAAATGACGCTATCCCGAGGAGGACACCTAAAGGCGAGCCGTAATGGCCTCATCTGCTGTAGGCTCCTACGGGTTTCTTTTCCGATTTTTTTACGACGTGCTGACCTTTGTTCTTTAAATGACGCTATCCCGAGGAGGACACCTAAAGGCGAGCCGTAATGGCCTCATCTGCTGTAGGCTCCTACGGGTTTCTTTTCCGATTTTTTTACGACGTGCTGACCTTTGTTCTTTAAATGACGCTATCCCGAGGAGGACACCTAAAGGCGAGCCGTAATGGCCTCATCTGCTGTAGGCTCCTACGGGTTTCTTTTCCGATTTTTTTACGACGTGCTGACCTTTGTTCTTTAAATGACGCTATCCCGAGGAGGACACCTAAAGGCGAGCCGTATTGGCCTCATCTTCGGCAGGCTCCTCCGATTTTTTTCCGGTTTTCTTTTTACATCGTGCTGACCCTCGTTCTTTAAATGACGCTATCCCGATGAGGACACCTAATGGCGAACCGTAATGGTCACATCTTCGGTAGGCTCCTCCGGTTTTTTTCTGGTTGTTTTTTTCGTCGTGCAGACCCTCACCCTTTAAATGTCGCTATCTCGAGGAGAACACCTAAAGGCGAGCTGTACTGGCCTCATCTTCGGCCGGCTCCTCCGGTTTTTTTCTGGTTGTTTTTTTCGTCGTGCAGACCCTCACCCTTTAAATGTCGCTATCTCGAGGAGAACACCTAAAGGCGAGCTGTACTGGCCTCATCTTCGGCCGGCTCCTCCGGTTTTTTTCTGGTTGTTTTTTTCGTCGTGCAGACCCTCACCCTTTAAATGTCGCTATCTCGAGGAGAACACCTAAAGGCGAGCTGTACTGGCCTCATCTTCGGCCGGCTCCTCCGGTTTTTTTCTGGTTGTTTTTTTCGTCGTGCAGACCCTCACCCTTTAAATGTCGCTATCTCGAGGAGAACACCTAAAGGCGAGCTGTACTGGCCTCATCTTCGGCCGGCTCCTCCGGTTTTTTTCTGGTTGTTTTTTTCGTCGTGCAGACCCTCACCCTTTAAATGTCGCTATCTCGAGGAGAACACCTAAAGGCGAGCTGTACTGGCCTCATCTTCGGCCGGCTCCTCCGGTTTTTTTCTGGTTGTTTTTTTCGTCGTGCAGACCCTCACCCTTTAAATGTCGCTATCTCGAGGAGAACACCTAAAGGCGAGCTGTACTGGCCTCATCTTCGGCCGGCTCCTCCGGTTTTTTTCTGGTTGTTTTTTTCGTCGTGCAGACCCTCACCCTTTAAATGTCGCTATCTCGAGGAGAACACCTAAAGGCGAGCTGTACTGGCCTCATCTTCGGCCGGCTCCTCCGGTTTTTTTTTTCGGTTTTTTTTACGTCGTGCAGACCCTCGCTCTTTAAATGTCGCTATGTCGAGGAGAACACCTAAAGGCGAGCTGTAATGTCTTCATCTTCGGGAGGCTCCTCCAGTTTTTTTACTACGTGCTGACCTTCGTTCTTTAAATGACGCTATCCCGAGGAGGACACCTAAAGGCAAGCCGTAATGGCCTCATCTTCAGGCTATCCCGAGGAGGACACCTAAAGGCAAGCCGTAATGGCCTCATCTTCAGGCTATCCCGAGGAGGACACCTAAAGGCAAGCCGTAATGGCCTCATCTTCAGGCTATCCCGAGGAGGACACCTAAAGGCAAGCCGTAATGGCCTCATCTTCAGGCTATCCCGAGGAGGACACCTAAAGGCAAGCCGTAATGGCCTCATCTTCAGGCTATCCCGAGGAGGACACCTAAAGGCGAGCCGTAATGGCCTCAACTGCGGCATGCTCCTACGGTTTGCTTTTCCGATTATTTTTACGACGTGCTGACCTTCGTTCTTTAAATGACGCTATCTCGAGGAGGAGACCTAAAGGCGAGCCGTAATGGCCTCATCTTCAGTAGGCTCCTCCGTTTTTTTTTTCATTTTTTTACGTCATGCTGCCCCTCGTTCTTTAAATGACACTATCCTGAGGAGGACACCTAAAGGCGAGCCGTAATGGCCTCATCTTCGGCAGGCTCCTCCGATTTTTTTCCGGTTTTCTTTTTACATCGTGCTGACCCTCGTTCTTTAAATGACGCTATCCCGAGGAGGACACCTAAAGGCGAGCCGTAATGGCCACAACTTCGGAAGGCTCCTCCGGTTTTTTTCTGGTTGTTTTTTTTGTCGTGCAGACCCTCACCCTTTAAATGTCGCTATCTCGAGGAGAACACCTAAGGGCGAGCTGTAATGGCCTCATCTTCGGCAGGCTCCTCCGGTTTTTTTTCTTCCGTTTTTTTACGTCGTGCTGACCCTCGTTGTTTAAATGACGCTAACTCGAGGAGGACACCTAAAGGCGAGCCGTAATGGCCTCATCTTCGGCAGGCTCCTCCGGTTTTTTTTCTTCCGTTTTTTTACGTCGTGCTGACCCTCGTTCTTTAAATGACGGCATCCCGAGGAGGACACCTAAAGGCGAGCCGTAATGGCCTCATCTTCAGTAGGCTCCTCCGGTTTTTTTTTCATTTTTTTACGTCATGCTGCCCCTCGTTCTTTAAATGACACTATCCTGAGGAGGGCACCTAAAGGCAAGACGTAATGGCCTCATCTTCGGCAGGCTCCTCTCGTTTTTTTTCACTACGTGCTGACCCTGCTTCTTTAAATGACGATATCCCGAGGAGGACACCTAAAGGCGAGCCGTGATGGCCTCATCTTCAGCAGGCTCCTCCGGTTTTTTTCAAGTTTTTTTTCACTACGTGCTGACCCTGATTCTTTAAATGACGCTTTCCTCAGGAGAACACCTAAAGATGAGCCGTAATGGCCTCAACTGCGGCATGCTCCTACGGTTTGCTTTTTCGATTATTTTTACGACGTGCTGACCTTCGTTCTTTAAATGACGCTATCTCGAGGAGGACACCTAAAGGCGAGCCGTAATGGCCTCATCTTCAGCAGGCTCCTCCGGTTTTTTTTTCATTTTTTTACGTCATGCTGCCCCTCGTTCTTTAAATGACACTATCCTGAGGAGGAAACCTAAAGGCGAGCCGTATTGGCCTCATCTTCGGCAGGCTCCTCCGATTTTTTTCCAGTTTTCTTTTTACATCGTGCTGACCCTCGTTCTTTAAATGATGCTATCCCGAGGAGGACACCTAAAGGCGAGCCGTAATGGCCACAACTTCGGTAGGCTCTTCCAGTTTTTTTCTGGTTGTTTTTTTCGTCGTGCAGACCCTCACCCTTTAAATGTCGCTATCTCGAGGAGAACACCTAAAGGCGAGCCGTAATGGCCTCATCTTCGGCAGGCTCCTCCGGTTTTTTTTCAATTTTTTTTACATCATGCTGACCCTCGTTCTTGAAATGACGGTATCCCGAGGAGGACACCTAAAGGCAAGCCGTAATGGCCTCATCTTCAGCAGGCTCCTCTGGTTTTTCTTTTTCATTTTTTTACGTCATGCTGCCCCTCGTTCTTTAAATGACACTATCCTGAGGAGGGCACCTAAAGGCGAGCCGTAATGGCCTCATCTTCGGCAGGCTCCTCTGGTTTTTTTTCACTACGTGCTGACCCTGATTCTTTAAATGACGCTATCCTGAGGAGGACACCTAAAGGCGAGCCGTAATGGCCTCATCTGCTGTAGGCTCCTACGGTTTTCCTTTCTGATTTTTTTACGACGTGCTGACCTTTGTTCTTTAAATGACGCTATCCCGAGGAGGACACCTAAAGGCGAGCCGTGATGGCCTCATCTTCAGCAGGCTCCTCCGGTTTTTTTTTTCGGTTTTTTTTTACGTTGTGCTGCCCCTCGTTCTTTGAATGACACTATCCCGAGGAGGACACCTAAAGGCGAGCCGTATTGGCATCATCCTCGGCAGGCTCATCCGGTTTTTTTTTCCCATTTTTTTTTACATCGTGCTGACCCTCGTTCTTTAAATGACGCTATCCCGAGGAGGACACCTAAAGGCGAGCCGTAATGGCCTCATCTTCAGCAGGCTTATCTAGTTTTTTTTCCGTTTTTTTACGTCGTGCTGCCCCTCGTTCTTTAAATGACACTATCCTTAGGAGGATACCTAAAGGCGAACCGTAATGGCCTCATCGTCGGCAGGCTCCTCCGGTTTTTTTCAAGTTTTTTTTCACTACGTGCTGACCCTGATTCTTTAAATGACGCTTTCCTCAGGAGAATACCTAAAGACGAGCCGTAATGGCCTCAACTGCGGCATGCTCCTACGGTTTGCTTTTCCGATTATATTTACGACGTGCTGACCTTCGTTCTTTAAATGACGCTATCTCGAGGAGGACACCTAAAGGCGAGCCGTAATGGCCTCAACTGCGGCATGCTCCTACGGTTTGCTTTTCCGATTATATTTACGACGTGCTGACCTTCGTTCTTTAAATGACGCTATCTCGAGGAGGACACCTAAAGGCGAGCCGTAATGGCCTCAACTGCGGCATGCTCCTACGGTTTGCTTTTCCGATTATATTTACGACGTGCTGACCTTCGTTCTTTAAATGACGCTATCCCGAGGAGGACACCTAAAGGCGAGCCGTAATGGCCACAACTTCGGTAGGCTCCTCCGGTTTTTTTCTGGTTGTTTTTTTCGTCGTGCAGACCCTGACCCTTTAAATGTCGCTATCTCGAGGAGAACACCTAAGGGCGAGCTGTAATGGCCTCATCTTCGGCAGGCTCCTCCGGTTTTTTTTCTTCCGTTTTTTTACGCCGTGCTGACCCTCGTTGTTTAAATGACGCTAACTCGAGGAGGACACCTAAAGGCGAGCCGTAATGGCCTCATCTTCGGCAGGCTCCTCTCGTTTTTTTTTCACTACGTGCTGACCCTGATTCTTTAAATGACGATATCCCGAGGAGGACACCTAAAGGCGAGCCGCAATGGCCTCATCTTCAGTAGGCTCCTCCGGTTTTTTTTCATTTTTTTACGTCATGCTGCCCCTTGTTCTTTAAATGACACTATCCTGAGGAGGGCACCTAAAGGCAAGCCGTAATGGCCTCATCTTCGGCAGGCTCCTCTCGTTTTTTTTTCACTACGTGCTGACCCTGATTCTTTAAATGACGATATCCCGAGGAGGACACCTAAAGGCGAGCCGTAATGGCCTCATCTGCTGTAGGCTCCTACGGTTTTCTTTTCCGATTTTTTTACGACGTGCTGACCTTCGTTCTTTAAATGACGCTATCTCGAGGAGGACACCTAAAGGCGAGCCGTAATGGCCTCATCTGCTGTAGGCTCCTACGGTTTTCTTTTCCGATTTTTTTACGACGTGCTGACCTTCGTTCTTTAAATGACGCTATCTCGAGGAGGACACCTAAAGGCGAGCCGTAATGGCCTCATCTGCTGTAGGCTCCTACGGTTTTCTTTTCCGATTTTTTTACGACGTGCTGACCTTCGTTCTTTAAATGACGCTATCTCGAGGAGGACACCTAAAGGCGAGCCGTAATGGCCTCATCTGCTGTAGGCTCCTACGGTTTTCTTTTCCGATTTTTTTACGACGTGCTGACCTTCGTTCTTTAAATGACGCTATCTCGAGGAGGACACCTAAAGGCGAGCCGTAATGGCCTCATCTGCTGTAGGCTCCTACGGTTTTCTTTTCCGATTTTTTTACGACGTGCTGACCTTCGTTCTTTAAATGACGCTATCTCGAGGAGGACACCTAAAGGCGAGCCGTAATGGCCTCATCTGCTGTAGGCTCCTACGGTTTTCTTTTCCGATTTTTTTACGACGTGCTGACCTTCGTTCTTTAAATGACGCTATCTCGAGGAGGACACCTAAAGGCGAGCCGTAATGGCCTCATCTGCTGTAGGCTCCTACGGTTTTCTTTTCCGATTTTTTTACGACGTGCTGACCTTCGTTCTTTAAATGACGCTATCTCGAGGAGGACACCTAAAGGCGAGCCGTAATGGCCTCATCTGCTGTAGGCTCCTACGGTTTTCTTTTCCGATTTTTTTACGACGTGCTGACCTTCGTTCTTTAAATGACGCTATCTCGAGGAGGACACCTAAAGGCGAGCCGTAATGGCCTCATCTGCTGTAGGCTCCTACGGTTTTCTTTTCCGATTTTTTTACGACGTGCTGACCTTCGTTCTTTAAATGACGCTATCTCGAGGAGGACACCTAAAGGCGAGCCGTAATGGCCTCATCTGCTGTAGGCTCCTACGGTTTTCTTTTCCGATTTTTTTACGACGTGCTGACCTTCGTTCTTTAAATGACGCTATCTCGAGGAGGACACCTAAAGGCGAGCCGTAATGGCCTCATCTGCTGTAGGCTCCTACGGTTTTCTTTTCCGATTTTTTTACGACGTGCTGACCTTCGTTCTTTAAATGACGCTATCTCGAGGAGGACACCTAAAGGCGAGCCGTAATGGCCTCATCTGCTGTAGGCTCCTACGGTTTTCTTTTCCGATTTTTTTACGACGTGCTGACCTTCGTTCTTTAAATGACGCTATCTCGAGGAGGACACCTAAAGGCGAGCCGTAATGGCCTCATCTGCTGTAGGCTCCTACGGTTTTCTTTTCCGATTTTTTTACGACGTGCTGACCTTCGTTCTTTAAATGACGCTATCTCGAGGAGGACACCTAAAGGCGAGCCGTAATGGCCTCATCTGCTGTAGGCTCCTACGGTTTTCTTTTCCGATTTTTTTACGACGTGCTGACCTTCGTTCTTTAAATGACGCTATCTCGAGGAGGACACCTAAAGGCGAGCCGTAATGGCCTCATCTTCAGCAGGCTCCTCCGGTTTTTTTTTTCATTTTTTTACGTCATGCTGCCCCTCGTTCTTTAAATGACACTATCCCTAGGAGGATATCTAAAGGCGAACCGTAATGGCCTCATCGTCGGCAGGCTCCTCCAGTTTTTTTCAAGTTTTTTTTCACTACGTGCTAACCCTGATTCTTTAAATGACGCTTTCCTGAGGAGAACACCTAAAGGCGAGCCATAATGGCCTCAACTGCGGCAGGCTCCTACGGTTTTCTTTTCCGATTATTTTTACGACGTGCTGACCTTCGTTCTTTAAATGACACTATCCCGAGGAGGACACCTAAAGGCGAGCCGTAATGGCCTTATCTTCAGTAGGCACCTCCGTTTTTTTTTTCATTTTTTTACGTCATGCTGCCCCTCGTTCTTTAAATGACACTATCCCGAGGAGGACACCTAAAGGCGAGCCGTA
>NC_029791.2:76689323-76703363 GCF_000816755.2 Arachis ipaensis
TCTCGTTATTTAAATGACGTTATCCCGAGGAGGACACCTAAAGGCGAGTCGTATTGGCCTCATCTTCGGCAGGTTCCTCCGATTTTTTTCCGGTTTTCTTTTTACATCGTGCTGACCCTCGTTCTTTAAATGACGCTATCCCGAGGAGGACACCTAAAGGCGAACCGTAATGGTCACATCTTCGGTAGGCTCCTCCGGTTTTTTTCTGGTTGTTTTTTTCGTCGTGCAGACCCTCACCCTTTAAATGTCGCTATCTCGAGGAGAACACCTAAAGGTGAGCTGTAATGGCCTCATCTTCGGCAGGCTCCTCCGATTTTTTAACTTCCGTTTTTTTTTACGTCGTGCTGACCCTCATTCTTTAAATGACGCTAACCCGAGGAGGACACCTAAAGGCGAGCCGTAATGGCCTCATCTTCGGCAGGGTCCTCCGGTTTTTTTTTTTCCATTTTTTTTACATCATGCTGACCCTCGTTCTTTAAATGACGCTATCCCGAGGAGGACACCTAAAGGCGAGCCGTAATGGCCTCGTCAGGCTCCTCCGTTTTTTTCCATTTTTTTTACATCATGCTGCCCCTCGTTCTTTAAATGACGCTATCCGGAGGAGGACCCCTAAAGGCGAGCCGTAATGGCCTCATCTGCTGTAGGCTCCTACGGTTTTCTTTTCCGATTTTTTTACGACGTGCTGACCTTTGTTCTTTAAATGATGCTATCCCGAGGAGGACACTTAAAGGCGACCCGTAATGGCCTCATCTGTTGTAGGCTCCTACGGTTTTCTTTTTCGATTTTTTTACGACGTGCTGACCTTCGTTCTTTAAATGATGCTATCCCGAGGAGGACACTTAAAGGCGACCCGTAATGGCCTCATCTGTTGTAGGCTCCTACGGTTTTCTTTTTCGATTTTTTTACGACGTGCTGACCTTCGTTCTTTAAATGATGCTATCCCGAGGAGGACACTTAAAGGCGACCCGTAATGGCCTCATCTGTTGTAGGCTCCTACGGTTTTCTTTTTCGATTTTTTTACGACGTGCTGACCTTCGTTCTTTAAATGATGCTATCCCGAGGAGGACACTTAAAGGCGACCCGTAATGGCCTCATCTGTTGTAGGCTCCTACGGTTTTCTTTTTCGATTTTTTTACGACGTGCTGACCTTCGTTCTTTAAATGATGCTATCCCGAGGAGGACACTTAAAGGCGACCCGTAATGGCCTCATCTGTTGTAGGCTCCTACGGTTTTCTTTTTCGATTTTTTTACGACGTGCTGACCTTCGTTCTTTAAATGATGCTATCCCGAGGAGGACACTTAAAGGCGACCCGTAATGGCCTCATCTGTTGTAGGCTCCTACGGTTTTCTTTTTCGATTTTTTTACGACGTGCTGACCTTCGTTCTTTAAATGATGCTATCCCGAGGAGGACACTTAAAGGCGACCCGTAATGGCCTCATCTGTTGTAGGCTCCTACGGTTTTCTTTTTCGATTTTTTTACGACGTGCTGACCTTCGTTCTTTAAATGATGCTATCCCGAGGAGGACACTTAAAGGCGACCCGTAATGGCCTCATCTGTTGTAGGCTCCTACGGTTTTCTTTTTCGATTTTTTTACGACGTGCTGACCTTCGTTCTTTAAATGATGCTATCCCGAGGAGGACACTTAAAGGCGACCCGTAATGGCCTCATCTGTTGTAGGCTCCTACGGTTTTCTTTTTCGATTTTTTTACGACGTGCTGACCTTCGTTCTTTAAATGATGCTATCCCGAGGAGGACACTTAAAGGCGACCCGTAATGGCCTCATCTGTTGTAGGCTCCTACGGTTTTCTTTTTCGATTTTTTTACGACGTGCTGACCTTCGTTCTTTAAATGATGCTATCCCGAGGAGGACACTTAAAGGCGACCCGTAATGGCCTCATCTGTTGTAGGCTCCTACGGTTTTCTTTTTCGATTTTTTTACGACGTGCTGACCTTCGTTCTTTAAATGATGCTATCCCGAGGAGGACACTTAAAGGCGACCCGTAATGGCCTCATCTGTTGTAGGCTCCTACGGTTTTCTTTTTCGATTTTTTTACGACGTGCTGACCTTCGTTCTTTAAATGATGCTATCCCGAGGAGGACACTTAAAGGCGACCCGTAATGGCCTCATCTGTTGTAGGCTCCTACGGTTTTCTTTTTCGATTTTTTTACGACGTGCTGACCTTCGTTCTTTAAATGATGCTATCCCGAGGAGGACACTTAAAGGCGACCCGTAATGGCCTCATCTGTTGTAGGCTCCTACGGTTTTCTTTTTCGATTTTTTTACGACGTGCTGACCTTCGTTCTTTAAATGATGCTATCCCGAGGAGGACACTTAAAGGCGACCCGTAATGGCCTCATCTGTTGTAGGCTCCTACGGTTTTCTTTTTCGATTTTTTTACGACGTGCTGACCTTCGTTCTTTAAATGATGCTATCCCGAGGAGGACACTTAAAGGCGACCCGTAATGGCCTCATCTGTTGTAGGCTCCTACGGTTTTCTTTTTCGATTTTTTTACGACGTGCTGACCTTCGTTCTTTAAATGATGCTATCCCGAGGAGGACACTTAAAGGCGACCCGTAATGGCCTCATCTGTTGTAGGCTCCTACGGTTTTCTTTTTCGATTTTTTTACGACGTGCTGACCTTCGTTCTTTAAATGATGCTATCCCGAGGAGGACACTTAAAGGCGACCCGTAATGGCCTCATCTGTTGTAGGCTCCTACGGTTTTCTTTTTCGATTTTTTTACGACGTGCTGACCTTCGTTCTTTAAATGATGCTATCCCGAGGAGGACACTTAAAGGCGACCCGTAATGGCCTCATCTGTTGTAGGCTCCTACGGTTTTCTTTTTCGATTTTTTTACGACGTGCTGACCTTCGTTCTTTAAATGATGCTATCCCGAGGAGGACACTTAAAGGCGACCCGTAATGGCCTCATCTGTTGTAGGCTCCTACGGTTTTCTTTTTCGATTTTTTTACGACGTGCTGACCTTCGTTCTTTAAATGATGCTATCCCGAGGAGGACACTTAAAGGCGACCCGTAATGGCCTCATCTGTTGTAGGCTCCTACGGTTTTCTTTTTCGATTTTTTTACGACGTGCTGACCTTCGTTCTTTAAATGATGCTATCCCGAGGAGGACACTTAAAGGCGACCCGTAATGGCCTCATCTGTTGTAGGCTCCTACGGTTTTCTTTTTCGATTTTTTTACGACGTGCTGACCTTCGTTCTTTAAATGATGCTATCCCGAGGAGGACACTTAAAGGCGACCCGTAATGGCCTCATCTGTTGTAGGCTCCTACGGTTTTCTTTTTCGATTTTTTTACGACGTGCTGACCTTCGTTCTTTAAATGATGCTATCCCGAGGAGGACACTTAAAGGCGACCCGTAATGGCCTCATCTGTTGTAGGCTCCTACGGTTTTCTTTTTCGATTTTTTTACGACGTGCTGACCTTCGTTCTTTAAATGATGCTATCCCGAGGAGGACACTTAAAGGCGACCCGTAATGGCCTCATCTGTTGTAGGCTCCTACGGTTTTCTTTTTCGATTTTTTTACGACGTGCTGACCTTCGTTCTTTAAATGATGCTATCCCGAGGAGGACACTTAAAGGCGACCCGTAATGGCCTCATCTGTTGTAGGCTCCTACGGTTTTCTTTTTCGATTTTTTTACGACGTGCTGACCTTCGTTCTTTAAATGACGCTATCCTGAGGAGGACCCCTAAAGGCGAGCCGTAATGGCCTAATCTTCGGCAGGCTCCTCCATTTTTTTTTCACTACATGCTGACCCTGATTCTTTAAATGACGCTATCTTGAGGAGGACACCTAAAGGCGACCCGTAATGGCCTCATCTGTTGTAGGCTCCTACGGTTTTCTTTTTCGATTTTTTTACGACGTGCTGACCTTCGTTCTTTAAATGATGCTATCCCGAGGAGGACACCTAAAGCGAGCCGTATTGGCCTCATCTTCAGCAGGCTCCTCCGGTTTTTTTTTCGGTTTTTATTTACGTCGTGCTGCCCCTCGTTCTTTAAATAACACTATCCCGAGGAGGACACCTAAAGGCGAGCCGTATTGGCATCATCTTCGGCAGGCTCTTCCGGTTTTTTTTCCGGTTTTTTTTACATCGTGCTGACCCTCGTTCTTTAAATGACGCTATCCCGAGGAGGACACCTAAAGGCGAGCCGTAATGGCCTCATCTTTGGCAAGCTCCTCCAGTTTTTTCTAGTTTTTTTTACGTCTTGCAGACCCTCGCTCTTTAAATGTCGCTATCTCGAGGAGAACACCTAAAGGCGAGCTGTAATGGCCTCATCTTCGGCAGGCTCCTCCAATTTATTTTACTACGTGCTGACCCTCGTTCTTTAAATAACGCTATCCCGAGGAAGACACATAAAGGCAAGCCGTAATGGCCTCATCTTCAGCAGGCTCATCCGGTTTTTTTCCTTTTTTTTACGTCGTGCTGCCCCTCGTTCTTTAAATGACACTATCCCTAGGAGGACACCTAAAGGTGAGCCGCAATGGCCTCATTGTCGGCAGGCACCTCCGGTTTTTTTTCAAGTTCTTTTTCACTGCGTGCTGATCCTGATTCTTTAAATGACGCTTTCCTGAGGAGGACACCTAAAGGCGAGCCGTAATGGCCTCAACTGCGGCAGGCTCCTACGGTTTTCTTTTCCAATTTTTTTTACGACGTGCTGACCTTCGTTATTTAAATGACGCTATCCCAAGGAGGACACCTAAAGGCGAGCCGTAATGGCCTCATCTTCAGCAGGCTCCTCTGTTTTTTTTTTGTTTTTTTTACGTCGTGCTGCCCCTCGTTCTTTAAATGACACTATCCCGAGGAGGAAACCTCAAGGCTAGCCGTATTAGCCTCATCTTCGGCAGTCTCCTCCGATTTTTTTTTTGGTTTTTTTTTACATCGTGCTGACCCTCGTTCTTTAAATGACGCTATCCCGAGGAGGACACCAAAAGGCGAGCCGTAATGGACCCATCTTCGGTAGGCTCCTCCTGTTTTTTTCTGGTTGTTTTTTACGTCGTGCAGACCCTCGCTCTTTAAATGTTGCTATCTCGAGGAGAACACCTAAAGGCGAGCTGTAATGGCCTCATCTTCGGCAGGCTCCTCCGGTTTTTTTTTTTCGATTTTTTTTTACGTCGTGCTGACCCTCGTTCTTTAAATGACGCTAACCCGAGGAGGACACCTAAAGGGAAGCCGTAATGGCCTCATTTTCGGCAGGCTCCTCTGTTTTTTTTTTCCATTTTTTTTACATCATGCTGACCCTCGTTCTTTAAATGACGCTATCCCGAGGAGGATACCTAAAGATGACCCGTAATGGGCTCATCTTCAGCAGGCTCCTCCTGTTTTTTTTTTGTGTTTTTTTACGTCAAGCTGCTCCTCATTCTTTAAATGACACTATCTTGAGGAAGACGCCTAAAGTCGAGCCGTAATGGCCTCATCTTCGGCAGGCTCCTCCGTTTTTTTTTCACTACGTGCTGACCCTGATTCTTTAAATGACGCTATCCTGAGGAGTACACCTAAAGGCGAGCCATAATGGCCTCATCTGCTGTAGGCTCCTGTGGTTTTCTTTTCTGATTTTTTTACGACGTGCTGACCTTCGTTCTTTAAATGACGCTATCCCGAGGAGGACACCTAAAGGCGAGCCGTGATGGCCTCATCTTCAGCAGGCTCATCCGGTTTTTTTTGGTTTTTTTTACGTCGTGCTGCCCCTCGTTCTTTAAATGACACCATCCCGAGGAGGACACCTAAAGGCGAGCCGTATTGGCATCATCTTCGGTAGGCTCCTCCGGTTTTTTTCCAGTTTTTTTTACATCGTGATGACCCTCGTTCATTAAATGACGCTATCCCAAGGAGGACACCTAAAGGCGAGCCGTAATGGCCCCATCTTCGGTAGGCTACTCCAGTTTTTTTCTCGTTTTTTTTACGTCGTGCAGGCCCTCGCTCTTTAAATGTCGCTATCTCGAGGAGAACACCTAAAGGCGAGCTGTAATGGCCGCATCTTCGGCAGGTTCCTCTGATTTTTTTTACTAAGTGTTGACCCTCGTTCTTTAAATGACGCTATCCCGAGGAGGACACCTAAAGGCGAGCTGTAATGGCCTCATCTTCGGCAGGCTCCTCCATTTTTTTTCGTTTTTTTTTACATTATGCTGACCCTCGTTCTTTAAATGACGCTATCCCGAGGAGGACACCTAAAGGCGATCCGTAATAGGCTCATCTTCAGCAGGCTCCTCCAGTTTTTTTCCAATTATTTTTACGTCGTGCTGACCCTCGTTCCTTAAATGACGCTATCTTGAGGAGGACACCTAAAGGGGAGCCGTAATGGCCTCATCTTCGGCAGGCTCCTCTGATTTTTTTTTACGTCATGCCGACCATCGTTCTTTAAATGACTATATCCCGGGGTGGACACCGAAAGCCGAGCCATAATGCCCTCATCTTCGGCAGGCTCCTCCGATTTTTTTTTGTTGGTTTTTTTTACGTCATGCTGACCCTCATCCTTTAATTGACGCTATCCCACGTTAAGAGTCACGTTAGCTATGTTAATGAGAACTCTAATGTGGAAGAAGAAAATGAAGCCAACGTTAGTGACACTCACCTTTGTCACTAACGTTGGACCAAGCTCATATTGGCCACGTTAAGAGCCACGTTAACTCAGTTAACGTGGACTCTAACGTGGGGAAGCAAAAGAATGGCCAACGTTAGTGACACTCACCTTTGTCACTAACGTTGGAGATGGCTATCACCACCACGTTAGAAGCCACGTTAACCTAGTTAACATGAACTCTATCGTAGAAAGTAGGGGCGTTTTGAAACGTTAGTGACAATGGTAAGTGTCACTAACGTTTTCGAAGATTTGGCAAGCCTATGTTAAAGGTCACGTTAGCCACACTAACGTGAACTCTAACATAGGGGGAAGGGAGGATTCTCAACGTTATTGGCAAAGGTAAGTCCCAATAACGTGTATGAAGGACCAAGAAGCAACGTTAGTGGTCACGTTGGTGCCACTAACGTTGAAGTTAACGTGGATCATCCTTGGGTTAGGAACGTTAGTGAAAAAGGTGACTGCCACTAACGTTCTCGAACCCACACTTTCATTCGATATACTTGCCGAAGGAAAATTATTGAGAGACAAGTTTCCGTGCATCAAGTTTATGGCGCCGTTACCGGGGATTGATTTTGTATCATCAATGATTAAATTGGAGGATAACTAGATTGAGCATTTTTCTTTTGTTTGATTTAAAATTCTGTTTGAGTAATTTACTTTCAGTTTTAGTTATTTTCTCCCCTTTCCCTTACTTTTTTTAGTTATTTACAATTCAGTCCACTAACCAACTAACTGTTTGATATATTGCATCATTCACACTAACAGCAATTCTAACAGAAATACTTTCTGCATCTATTTCCTTGCTTGTGCCTTGTTGGTTGTATGACAGGTAGAAGAAGCGGGGCTTCAACTTCCTTTGATTCTGAACCTGAGAGGACCTTCCTTAGATTAAGGAGGGAAGCAAGAGGAAAACGAGTAGTTGGTGCGGAGGAAGAAGAGGAGTATTTTGAACCAAACATGATTGAAAATATGGAGAACCATCATGAAGAAGAGGCTCACAACCATGGCAGAGAAGGTCTAGTAAATCATGCTGGGCAGGAGAGAAGAGTTTTAGGCTCTTATATCAACCCAAACCCAGGAAACTGTGGGAGTAGCATTTAAAAGCCAACCATACATGCCAACAACTTTGAACTAAAACCACAGCTCATCACCCTTGTTCAGAACAACTGTTCATTTGGAGGAGGTGTCCAAGAAGACCCCAACCAATATTTAACCACCTTCCTGAGGATATATGATACTGTGAAGTCTAACAGTGTTCATCCTGACACCTATAGACTACTCTTATTTCCCTTCTCACTCAAGGACAAGGCATCTAAATGGCTGGAGTCCTTCCCGAAGGAGAGCTTAACAACCTGGGAAGATGTGGTGAACAAATTCTTGGCAAGATTCTATCCTCCTTAAAAAATCAACAGGTTGAGAGCTGAGGTTCAAACTTTCAGGCAACAAGATGGTGAGACTCTCTACGAAGCATGGGAGAGGTTTAAGGCCCTGACAAGAAGGTGTCCACCAGATATGTTCAATGAATGGGTGCAGCTACACATTTTCTATGAAGGCCTCTCCTATGAATCAAAGAAGGCAGTAGACCACTCATCCGGGGGATCTCTGAACAAAAAGAAGACCATTGAGGAGGCCATAGATGTCATTGAGACTGTAGCAGAGAATGACTACTTCTATGCTTCTGAAAGAGGCAACACTAGAGGAGTGATGGAGCTAAATAATGTGGATGCACTGCTGGCCCAAAACAAGCTTATTACCAAGCAGCTGGATGACCTCACCAAGAAGATGGAGAGGAACCAAGTAGCAGCAATCACCACCTCATCAACAACCCAAGAGGGGGTGAATGCAGAGGCAGAAGGTGAGCATGAACAAGCCAACTACATTGGAAACTCACCCAGGCAGACCCATGATCCATACTTCAAGACCTACAACCCTGGTTGGAGGAATCACCCAAACTTTGGGTGGGAAAATCAACAAGATTAAGGCCAAGATCAGAGACGTCACAACCCCAACAACCATGCAGCTCACCAACATTCCACACAGAGATCATATCAACACCACCCTAACAACACCTCTCCACATCCATACCAAAACCAAGATAACCCTTCTCAACCATCCAATCTCAACCCACCATCATCTAATGACAGACTCTCAAGGATTGAGACTCTACTTGAAGGCATATGCAAGGAGATTCAAGATAACAAGGTGTTCAAGAAGGAGGTGCGAGCCAATATCAAGAATCAGGGAGACACCATCAAGAGGCTAGAATTTCAAGTGGGATACCTCTCCGAGCAGATTCCCAAACCTACAGACAGCTTCCCAAGTGACACAGAGAAAAACCCGAGAGGTGAAGCAAAGAAAGTAAGATGGGAAGATTGCAAGATGGTCACTATAAGTGATAAGGAGACCGAGGATGAACCGAACAAACCATTAGAACAACCTGGAGATACATCAGCAGAGAAACAGGAAGAGGAGCACCAAGCACCCAAAATTTCACAGAAGGAGCTGATAAGACTCTATGCACCTTTTCCCCAATTACTCAATGGTGGTGTAGAGAAGAGAATATACTCAAGGTTTCTTGACATATTTGCATCTCTCCATGTAAACATATCATTCATCAAGGCCCTCCAACAAATGCCCTCATACATTAAGTATATGAAGGAGCTGCTGACCAGGAAAAGCTCACTTAAAGGAGGACAAACAATAGTGATGAATAAGGAGTGCAGTGCTCTCATTCAACCAGAGTTGCCAACAAAAAGGAAGGACCCCGGGAGTTTTCACATCCCCTGTGTCATAGGAGAAACAATGTTTGACAAAGGACTCTGTGATCTGGGAGCAAGCATCAACTTAATGCCTTTATCCCTTATGAAGAGGTTGCAAATCAATGAGCTGATGCCCACAGACATAGTCATCAGGCTGGCTGACAAAACTAAAAAACAAGCAGTAGGAGTGGTTGAAAATGTGCTGGTGAAGGTTGGAAAATACTTCCTGCCCACAGACTTTGTCATATTGGACATGGAAGAGAGTCACCTCCACCCAATCATATTGGGAAGACTATTCCTAGCTACAGCCAGAGCACTTATAGATATGGAGCGAGGGGAGCTAATTTTGAGGATCCATGATGAACAACTCACTTTCAATGTTTTCAAGCCCTCACAAGAAACAGATCAAGAGAACAAAGAACCAAGGAAAGATCACAGTGAGATACTGAAGGAAGAAACAAGCACTGAAGCACAACCAGCACATCTGGGAATCGGTTTGGGTGATGAACAAGAGAATCAGCAGCTGTCACAGCTAAAGGAAACTCAAGTGGAGCCAAAACCACCAGAATCATATGAGACCAGCAACAAAATTTCCCTAGGGAAAGAGACCACAAAGAGCAGGATAACAGCAAAAGAAACAAAGAAGAAAGTACCAAGGAGATGGAGGAATAAAAAGATCCCTATAAAAGATTTCTCTCCAGGGGATAAAGTGATCTCAGTTTACTTCCTAGATATCCCACCTCATCTCCCCACCATCCCATCTCAGTTACCTAAGGTTTTCACCATCTACAAAGTTCTCTCCCTAGAACATGTGGAGATCATTGATAAAGCCAATGGATATAGGTTTACTGCAAGAGGGGAAGATTTGAAGCATTACCAACCACCATGACAAAGGCAGAACGTCAAGCTAGTGACGCTAAAGAAGCGCTTCATGGGAGGCAACCCATGTTTTACCTGTTTTTAAAAGTAGTTAATAAAGCAAGGTTCAGGGATTTCAACTCAACTTGACATGCACTTGAATGAATCCTTTTGTGCAACATATAGTGAGGAACAAGTTTGGTGTTCAAGCACACTAAGAGAACATAAATGTAACCCATATCATGTCACTCTTAGGGGCCTTGAACAAATCTTTTACACCACATGGCACCAAACTAAGTTTGGTGTTGCCAATGTTGCATATATGGATGTCGAGTTAGTCAGTTGGTGTGCACTCATGAACAGCACTTAGTAGTTAGAAACAAAAACTTTAAAAAGTAGTTATTCTTTTAATTTTGCCGCCACTTTCCACAAGTTTTCTTTTAATCACATTTCTTTTATTTTGTAAGAGAATTGATGGGACAGTTGAAGGGTTCAGCTACCACAAAAGGAGAGGACTGTACACGTGTCTCCAAGGGGATTGCATTGGGAATTATTGCCATGCAACATTGGAAAAAGAACAAGCTTGGAAACAGAACCAACACCATCATAAAGTTGATGATCCTTGTGCTCATTCCATGCAAAACCCCATCCGTCCATCACACAACCACCCCATCAATCCACACCTTCTATTCACTCACCACTTCTCTATATAAGTGGTTCTTAGTTCATAACCCTTCTACATTCCAATTCCCATTCCTTATACTCCACACCTCCGGAACTCAAATCCCTTCACTACACCCAATCTTAACCCAACCGAATCCCCTCATCTATCCATACCTTCCACCACCTTCACACATCAACTCCTACTCATGGCATCATCAAGCTCCAAGAGGCAAAAGAAGAAGGAACCGGTGGAGAGCATTCCTTTCGATGAGAGGAGATTCAAAACTGCATTCCATGAACTCGAATTTGAACGGATAAAGCTCAAGAAGATACTGCCTGAGTTAACATTCCAAATTGACGAGGATGAGTGCCCACAGATTCGAGAGAAGATTGAACAAAGGGGTTGGCAAAGGCTTACAAACCCAGAGGGGAAGATAAATGCAAACCTTATCAAAGAGTTCTATGTAAATGTGGTCAGAGAAGATAAAATCAAGGCCCCCACCTTCAAAAGTTACGTAAGAGGGAGAGAGGTGGATTTCAGACCCAATGCTATAACAAGGACTCTTTAGTTGAAATCACCATATTTTGATGAGGCTAGTTATCATGCAAGAATAAGCAAGAGCCCTGACAATGATGAACTCACCGAAATCGTGACCGACATATGTGTTATAGCAGCTGACTGGGAGAGGTATGCAGATCGGAGACCCCGATCCATCAAGAGAGGAGACCTCAGCCCGGAAGCCAAGGGATGGTTTGAACTCGTGAGGAGGTCTATCCTCCCGGCCGCAAACAATTCTGAGGTCAACGTTACTCGAGCCACCATGGTACATTGCTTAGTACAGGGTGGAGATATCAATGTGCATGAACTTATAGCTGAGGGGATTCAAGAGTCAGCTGAGAAGATTGATTCGGGTGCCAGGCTTTGGTACCCCAGCACTATCCTCAGACTGTGTATGAAAGCCAAAGTAGTCTTCGAGGACAGCAATCCAGACTGGGTAAACCCTGGGAGGCTAATTACGCTTCAGCGTCTAACTTATACGACACCTACTCAACAACAAAGAAGATCTCAAATAGGGAAGCGAAAGCCAAAAGAAGGACCTTACCAAGAAGAGTCTCATCAGGAAAAACACCAACAAAGAGAATATTATGACCCAACCAACATAAACCTGAATCACATTCACGGAGCCATTGAGGAGCTAGCAAGGAGTTATATGGAGGGACAAGAACAACAACTGCACATTCAAGCTCAAAGGATGGATCGTCAAGAAGAGCTCCTTTCTAATTGGATGAATCAACAAGGAGAATGGCAAAAACAGCAAATGGAACACTATTCCCAGCTTACTCAAGCCATAAATCAAGTGACTGAAAGACAAGAGCGACAAGACAAGCGCCTTCAAGAACTCAATCAACGACAGCTAGCTCAGGTGAAGGCATTCAATGAGTTCAGCGTACTGAATGAAGGACAACAACTACATAGGGAGGAGTTCTACATAAACACTCAAGCCAAGTTGAACTATATGTCTAGTCATATGCATAATCTGCACTCTGCAATCTCCAGGTATGATGAAGTCCAAAAAGAGCTAACAGAACAAGAGGAAAGGAAGGTGAAACAGCAGAAGGAAACACTGAAGAAGAAGATGGAAGACGTTGGCTTCTGGAAGAAGTTGATTGGAAAAAGCAAGGGAAGTGGGAGTGCAAACACTCAAGAAAAACACAAAGAGGACAAACAAGAAGGAGAGGAGGAGCAACCCCATGAGTAAAAGGTGGTGGAGTTCCCTCATTGTCCCATCTTTTTCAAGTTTTAAATAAGGAAAATCATGTATGAAATAGAGCATGCTTCCATGGTAGTTTAGAATTTTTAATTCTGTTTTTAGTATTCTCCTTGCTTAGGTCTATGATTGCTAGTCAAATTGCCTGTTTTCAATTCCATCTTGCTTATTGTATGCTTGTCCTTTTTAAGCCAAATAAAAAGAGAATGTTTGTTATAAAAGACCAGAGTGGAATCCATATTGTGGAGTAAGTTCCAACGTTAGTGACACTCACCTTTGTCACTAACGTTGGACTAAGCCACTTCGAGCCACGTTAGTTGCCACGTTAACTTAGTTAACGTGGAAGCTAACGTGGAGGGAGCAAGAATCACCAACGTTAGTGACACTCACCTTTGTCACTAACGTTGGAATGAGCCATTATAAGCAACGTTAACTCCCACATTAACTTAGTTAACGTGGAAGCTAACGTGCATGAAAGAATGATGAGCCAACGTTAGTGACACTCACCTTTGTCACTAACGTTGGAGATGGCTATCACCACCACGTTAGAAGCCACGTTAACCTAGTTAACATGAACTCTATCGTAGAAAGTAGGGGCGTTTTGAAACGTTAGTGACAAAGGTAAGTGTCACTAACGTTTTCGAAGATTTGGCAAGCCTATGTTAAAGGTCACGTTAGCCACACTAACGTGAACTCTAACATAGGGGGAAGGGAGGATTCTCAACGTTATTGGCAAAGGTAAGTCCCAATAACGTGTACGAAGGACCAAGAAGCAACGTTAGTGGTCACGTTGGTGCCACTAATATTGAAGTTAACGTGGATCATCCTTGGGTTAGGAACGTTAGTGAAAAAGGTGACTGCCACTAACGTTCTCGAACCCACACTTCACTTAACGTTAATGCCACTAACGTCCTAAGCTAAAAGTCCCTGCCTACTTCACACTTTCTCTCTGCAAGTAAAGCTAAGCCCACTGAAGAGGATAACTGCTTCAAACTCAAGATCCAAAGGCCCATATCCAAGATTTGAAGAACCAACTAGAAGATCAGAAGAGTAGTATATATAGGGGTAGTTTTGAATCAAAGGGGGGTTGGAAATTTGAGAACTACTCTCTGTATTTTACTTTCTCTGCAATTTTTAGTTTAATTCTCAGAATGTACTCTCCATCTATGCTTTTCATTCCCAGAGCTATGAACAACTAAACCCCTTTCATTGGGTTAGGGAGCTCTGTTGTAATTTGATGGATCAATATTAGTTTTCATTATTCTTCTTCTATCTTTTCTCTTGATTTTACTAGAAAGCTTTTAATCTTCATTCAAATTGGGTAGTTATCTTGGAAAAGAAGCTATTCATACTTGGATCTCTTCGGAACTTTGGAAGAGGAATGAAG
>NC_029791.2:76703419-76706452 GCF_000816755.2 Arachis ipaensis
TGAAAATGAACTTGATCCGGAGAATGCAACATCTCCTAAGTCCAATGAATTCCCCATTTCTGATCTTACCCATTCTCTATAAATTTTGCAATCTACTTTTATGAGCATCTTCCCCATTCCCATTTAAGATTCTGCAATTTACTTTCCGCTATTTACATTCAGCTCTTTATTTCCAGCATTTACGTTTTCTGCTATTTACTTTCCCGCCATTTAATTTACTGCAAATCTCAAATCCAATTCTTCTTAGTTCAACTAGAACATTCCTCTAATTAAAGTTGCTTGACCAATCAATCCCTGTGGGATTCGACCTCACTCTATTGTGAGTTTTTACTTGACGATAATTCGGTATACTTGCCGAAGGAAAATTGTTCAGAGACAAGTTTCCGTGCGTCAGAGCCGTAATGGCCTCATCTTCGGCAGGCTCCTCCGGTTTTTTTTCCGATTTTTTTCACTACGTGCTGACCCTTATTCTTTAAATGACGCTTTCCTAAGGAGGACACCTAAAGGCGAGCCGTAATGGCCTCATCTGCGGCAGGCTCCTACAGTTTTCTTTTCCGATTTTTTTTACGACGTGCTGACCTTCGTTCTTTAAATGACGCTATCCCGAGGAGAACACCTAAAGGCGAGCCGTAATGGCCTCATCTTCAGCAGGCTCCTCCGGTTTTTTTTTTTTGGTTTTTTTTTTACGTAGTGCTGCCCCTCGTTCTTTAAATGACACTATCTTGAGGAGGACAGCTAAAGGCGAGCCGTATTGGCCTCATCTTAGGCAGGCTCCTCCGTTTTTTTTTCTGGTTTTTTTTTACATTATGATGACCCTCGTTCTTTAAATGACGCTATCCCAAGGAGGACACCTAAAGGCGAGCCGTAATGGCCTCATCTTCGGCAGGCTCTTCCGGTTTTTTCTGGTTTTTTTACATCGTACAGACACTCGCTCTTTAAATGTCGCAATCTCGAGGAGAACACGTAAAGGCGAGATGTAATAGCCTCATCTTCGGCAGGCTCCTCCGGTTTTTTTTTACTACGTGTTGACCCTCGCTCTTTAAATGACGCTATCCCGAGGAGGACACCTAAAGGCAAGCCGTAATGGCCTTGTTTTCATCAGGCTCCTCCGGTTTTTTTTTCCAGTTTTTTTTTACGTCGTGCTGACCCTCGTTCTTTAAATGACACTAACCCGAGTAGGACACCTAAAGGGGAACCGTAATGGCCTTATCTTCGGCAGGCTCCTCCGATTTTTTTTCCATTTTTTTACATCATGCTGACCCTCGTTCTTTAAATGACGCTATCCCGAGGAGGACACCTAAAGGTGATCCGTAATGGCCTCATCTTCAGCAGGCTCCTCCAGTTTTTTTTCCAGTTTTTTTTTTTACGTCGTGCTGACCCTCATTCTTTAAATGACGCTATCCCGAGGACGACACCTAAAGGGGAGCCGTAATGGCGTCATCTTCGGCAGGGTCCTCCGGTTTTTTTTTTTTGTTTTTTTTTTTACGTCGTGCAGACCATCGCTCTTTAAATGACGCTATCCCGACGAGGGCACCTAAAGGCGAGCTGTAATGGCCTCATCTTCGGCAGGTTCCTCCAGTTTTTTTTTTTTACTACGTGCTGCCCCTCGTTCTTTAAATGACGCTATCCCGAGGACGACACCTAAAGGGGAGCCGTAATGGCGTCATCTTCGGCAGGGACCTCCGGTTTTTTTTTTTTTTTTTTTTTTTACGTCGTGCAGACCATCGCTCTTTAAATGACGCTATCCCGACGAGGGCACCTAAAGGCGAGCTGTAATGGCCTCATCTTCGGCAGGTTCCTCCAGTTTTTTTTTTTTACTACGTGCTGCCCCTCGTTCTTTAAATGACGCTATCCCGAGGACGACACCTAAAGGGGAGCCGTAATGGCGTCATCTTCGGCAGGGACCTCCGGTTTTTTTTTTTTTTTTTTTTTTTACGTCGTGCAGACCATCGCTCTTTAAATGACGCTATCCCGACGAGGGCACCTAAAGGCGAGCTGTAATGGCCTCATCTTCGGCAGGTTCCTCCAGTTTTTTTTTTTTACTACGTGCTGCCCCTCGTTCTTTAAATGACGCTATCCCGAGGACGACACCTAAAGGGGAGCCGTAATGGCGTCATCTTCGGCAGGGACCTCCGGTTTTTTTTTTTTTTTTTTTTTTTACGTCGTGCAGACCATCGCTCTTTAAATGACGCTATCCCGACGAGGGCACCTAAAGGCGAGCTGTAATGGCCTCATCTTCGGCAGGTTCCTCCAGTTTTTTTTTTTTACTACGTGCTGCCCCTCGTTCTTTAAATGACGCTATCCCGAGGACGACACCTAAAGGGGAGCCGTAATGGCGTCATCTTCGGCAGGGACCTCCGGTTTTTTTTTTTTTTTTTTTTTTTACGTCGTGCAGACCATCGCTCTTTAAATGACGCTATCCCGACGAGGGCACCTAAAGGCGAGCTGTAATGGCCTCATCTTCGGCAGGTTCCTCCAGTTTTTTTTTTTTACTACGTGCTGCCCCTCGTTCTTTAAATGACACTATCCCGAGGAGGACACCTAAAGGCGAGCCGTATTCGCATCATCTTCGGCAGGCTCCACCGGTTTTTTTTTCCGGTTTATTTTTACATCGTGCTGACCCTCGTTCTTTAAATGACGCTATCCCGAGGAGAACACCTAAAGGCGAGCCGTAATGGCCTCATCTTCGGCAGGCTCTTTCGGTTTTTTCTGGTATTTTACTTCGTGCAGACCCTCGCTCTTTAAATGTCGCTATCTCGAGGAGAACACCTAAAGGCGAGCTGTAATGGCCTCATCTTCGGCAGGCTCCTCCGTTTTTTTTTTTTACTACGTGTTGACCCTCGCTCTTTAAATTACGCTATCCTGAGCAGGACACCTAAAGGCGAGCCGTAATAGCCTCATTTTCATCAGGCTCCTCCGGTTTTTTTTCCAGTTTTTTTTTTACGTCGTGCCGACCCTCGTTCTTTAAATGACGCTATCCCGAGGAGGACACCTAAAGGGGAGCCGTAATGGCCTCATCTTCGGCAGGCTCCT
>NC_029791.2:76706494-76709968 GCF_000816755.2 Arachis ipaensis
TTTTTTTTCCAGTTTTTTTTTTACGTCGTGCTGACCCTCGTTCTTTAAATGACGCTATCCTGAGGAGGACACCTAAAGGGGAGCCGTAATGGCCTCATTTTCGGCAGGCTCCTCCGATTTTTTTCTGGTTTTTTTTTTACGTCGTGCAGACCATCGCACTTTAAATGACGCTATCCCGAGGAGGGCACCTAAAGGCGAGCTTAATGGCCTCATCTTCGGCAGGCTCCTCAAGTTTTTTTTTACTACGTGCTGACCCTCGTTCTTTAAATGACGCTATCCCAAGGAGGACACACCTAAAGGTGATCCGTAATGGCCTCATCTTCAGCAGGCTCCTCCGGTTTTTTTTCCAGTTTTTTTTTACGTCGTGCTGACCCTCGTTCTTTAAATGACGCTATCCCGAGGAGGACACCTAAAGGGGAGCCGTAATGGCGTCATCTTCAGCAGGCTCCTCCGGTTTTTTTTCCAGTTTTTTTTTACGTCGTGTTGACCCTCGTTCTTTAAATGACACTAACCCGAGGAGGGCACCTAAAGGGGAACCGTAATGGCCTTATCTTCGGCAGGCTCTTCCGGTTTTTTCTCCATTTTTTTACATCATGCTGACCCTCGTTCTTTAAATGACGCTATCCCGAGGAGGACACCTAAAGGTGATCCGTAATGGCCTCATCTTCAGCAGGCTCCTCTAGTTTTTTTTCCAGTTTTTTTTTTACGTCGTGCTGACCCTCATTCTTTAAATGACGCTATCCCGAGGACGACACCTAAAGGGGAGCCGTAATGGCGTCATCTTCGGCAGGCTCCTCCGGTTTTTTTGTTTTTTTTTTACGTCGTGCAGACCATCGCTCTTTAAATGACGCTATCCCGACGAGGGCACCTAAAGGCGAGCTGTAATGGCCTCATCTTCGGCAGGATCCTCCAGTTTTTTTCTGGTTTTTTTTTACGTCGTGCAGACCATCACTCTTTAAATGACGCTATCCCGAGGAGGGCACCTAAAGGCGAGCTTAATGGCCTCATCTTTGGCAGGCTCCTCAAGTTTTTTTTTACTACCTGCTGACCCTCGTTCTTTAAATGACGCTATCCCAAGGAGGACACCTAAAGGTGATCCGTAATGGCCTCATCTTCAGCAGGCTCCTCCGGTTTTTTTTCCAGTTTTTTTTACGTCGTGCTGACCCTCGTTCTTTAAACGACGCTATCCCGAGGAGGACACCTAAAGGGGAACCGTAATGGCCTTATCTTCGGCAGGCTCCTCCGGTTTTTTTTCCATTTTTTTTCATCATGCTAACCCTCGTTCTTTAAATGACGCTATCCCGAGGAGGACACCTAAAGGTGATCCGTAATGGCCTCATCTTCAGCAGGCTCCTCCAGTTTTTTTTCCAGTTTTTTTTTTACGTCGTGCTGACCCTCATTCTTTAAATGACGCTATCCCGAGGACGACACCTAAAGGGGAGCCGTAATAGCGTCATCTTCGGCAGGCTCCTCCGGTTTTTTTTTGTTTTTTTTTACGTCGTGCAGACCATCGCCCTTTAAATGACGCTATCCCGACGAGGGCACCTAAAGGCGAGCTGTAATGGCCTCATCTTCGGCAAGTTCCTCCAGTTTTTTTTTTTTACTACGTGCTGCCCCTCGTTCTTTAAATGACGCTATCCCGAGGAGGACACCTAAAGGCGAGCTGTAATGGCCTCATCTTCGGCAAGTTCCTCCAGTTTTTTTCTGGTTTCTAAAGGGGAGCCGTAATGGCCTCATCTTCGGCAAGTTCCTCCAGTTTTTTTCTGGTTTCTAAAGGGGAGCCGTAATGGCCTCATCTTCGGCAAGTTCCTCCAGTTTTTTTCTGGTTTCTAAAGGGGAGCCGTAATGGCCTCATCTTCGGCAAGTTCCTCCAGTTTTTTTCTGGTTTCTAAAGGGGAGCCGTAATGGCCTCATCTTCGGCAAGTTCCTCCAGTTTTTTTCTGGTTTCTAAAGGGGAGCCGTAATGGCCTCATCTTCGGCAAGTTCCTCCAGTTTTTTTCTGGTTTCTAAAGGGGAGCCGTAATGGCCTCATCTTCGGCAAGTTCCTCCAGTTTTTTTCTGGTTTCTAAAGGGGAGCCGTAATGGCCTCATCTTCGGCAAGTTCCTCCAGTTTTTTTCTGGTTTCTAAAGGGGAGCCGTAATGGCCTCATCTTCGGCAAGTTCCTCCAGTTTTTTTCTGGTTTCTAAAGGGGAGCCGTAATGGCCTCATCTTCGGCAAGTTCCTCCAGTTTTTTTCTGGTTTCTAAAGGGGAGCCGTAATGGCCTCATCTTCGGCAAGTTCCTCCAGTTTTTTTCTGGTTTCTAAAGGGGAGCCGTAATGGCCTCATCTTCGGCAAGTTCCTCCAGTTTTTTTCTGGTTTCTAAAGGGGAGCCGTAATGGCCTCATCTTCGGCAAGTTCCTCCAGTTTTTTTCTGGTTTTTTTTTACGTCGTGCTGACCCTCGTTCTTTAAATGACGCTATCCCGAGGAGGACACCTAAAGGTGATCCGTAATGGCCTCATCTTCAGCAGGCTCCTCCAATTTTTTTTCCAGTTTTTTTTTTTTACGTCGTGCTGACCCTCGTTCTTTAAATGACGGTATCCTGAGGAGGACACCTAAAGGGGAGCCGTAATGGCCTCATTTTTGGCAGGCTCCTCCAGTTTTTTTCTGGTTTTTTTTTACGTCGTGCAGACCATCGCTCTTTAAATGACGCTATCCCGAGGAGGGCACCTAAAGGCGAGCTTAATGGCCTCATCTTCGACAGGCTCCTCAAGTTTTTTTTTACTACGTGCCGACCCTCGTTCTTTAAATGATGCTATCCCAAGGAGGACACCTAAAGGTGATCCGTAATGGCCTCATCTTCAGCAGGCTCCTCCGGTTTTTTTTCCAGTTTTTTTTACGTCGTGCTGACCCTCGTTCTTTAAATGACGCTATCCCGAGGAGGACACCGAAAGGGGAGCCGTAATGGCGTCATCTTCAGCAGGCTCCTCCGATTTTTTTTCCAGTTTTTTTTTACGTCTTGCTGACCCTCGTTCTTTAAATGACACTAACCCGAGGAGGACACCTAAAGGGGAACCGTAATGGCCTTATCTTCGGCAGGCTCCTCCGATTTTTTTTTTCATTTTTTTTACATCATGCTGACCCTCGTTCTTTAAATGACGCTATCCCGAGGAGGACACCTAAAGGTGATCCGTAATGGCCTCATCTTCGGCATGCTCCTCCAATATTTTTTCCAGTTTTTTTTTTACGTCGTGCTGACCCTCGTTCTTTAAATGACGGTATCCTGAGGAGGACACCTAAAGGGGAGCCGTAATGGCCTCATTTTCGGCAGGCTCCTCCAGTTTTTTTCTGGTTTTTTTTTTACGTCGTGCAGACCATCGCTCTTTAAATGACGCTATCCCGAGGAGGGCACCTAAAGGCGAGCTTAATGGCCTCATCTTCGATCTTCGCCTCAAGTTTTTTTTTACTACGTGCTGACCCTCGTTCTTTAAATGA
>NC_029791.2:76710056-76710696 GCF_000816755.2 Arachis ipaensis
ATTTTTACATCGTGCTGACCCTCGTTCTTTAAATGACGCTATCCCGAGGAGGACACCTTAAGGCGAGCCGTAATGGCCTCATCTTCGGCAGGCTCTTTCGGTTTTTTCTGGTTTTTTTACGTCGTGCAGACCCTCGCTCTTTAAATGTCGCTATCTCGAGGAGAACACCTAAAGGCGAGCTGTAATGGCCTCATCTTCGGCAGGCTCCTCCGGTTTTTTTTCCAGTTTTTTTTTACGTCGTGCTGACCCTCATTCTTTAAATGACGCTATCCCGAGGAGGACACCTAAAGGCGAGCCGTAATAGCCTCATTTTCATCAGGCTCCTCCGGTTTTTTTTCCAGTTTTTTTTTACGTCGTGCTGACCCTCATTCTTTAAATGACGCTATCCCGAGGAGGACACCTAAAGGGGAGCCGTAATGGCGTCATCTTCGGCAGGCTCCTCCGGTTTTTTTTTTGTTTTTTTTTACGTCGTGCAGACCATCGCTCTTTAAATGATGCTATCCCGACGAGGGCACCTAAAGGCGAGCTGTAATGGCCTCATCTTTGGCAGGTTCCTCCAGTTTTTTTTTTTTTTACTACGTGCTGACCCTCGTTCTTTAAATGACGCTATCCCGAGGAGGACACCTAAAGGCGAGCCGTA
>NC_029791.2:76720696-76721198 GCF_000816755.2 Arachis ipaensis
TTTTTTTTACGTCGTGCCGATCATCGTTCTTTAAATGACGCTATCCCGGGGTGGACACCTAAAGGCGAGCCGTAATGCCCTGATCTTCGGCAGGCTCCTCCAGTTTTTTTTTCTTGGTTTTTTTTTACGTCGTGCTGACTCTTGTCCTTTAATTGAATCTATCCTGAGGAAGACACCTAAAGGCGAGCCGTAATGGCCTCATCTTCGGCAAGCTCCTCCAGTTTTTTTCTGGTTTTTTTATTGTGTGTGCATACTTTAATAAGTGCGATCATACCAGCACCAATGCACCGGATCCCATCAGAACTCCGCAGTTAAGCGTTCTTGGGCGAGAGTAGTACTAGGGCGAGAGTAGTACTAGGATGGGTGACCTCCTGGGAAGTCCTCGTGTTGGCAACACGGTTTTTTTTTTTTTTTTTTTTTTACATCGTGCTCACCCTCTTTCTTTAAATGACGATGTCCCGAGGAGGACACCTAAAGACGGGCCGTAATGGCCTAATGGCCT
>NC_029791.2:76732810-76743530 GCF_000816755.2 Arachis ipaensis
GACCCCAAAAGGCGAGCCGTAATGGCCTCATCTTCGGCAGGCACCTCCTGTTTTTTTCCGGATTTTTTTTTACATCGTGCTGACCTTCGTTCTTTAAATGATGTTATCCTGAGGAGAATACCTTAAGGCGAGCCATAATGGCCTCATCTTCGGCATGCTCCTCCGGTTTTTTTTCGTTTTTTTTTACGTCGTGCTGTCCCTCGTTCTTTAAATGACACTATCCCGAGGAGGACATCTAAATGTGAGCCACAATGGCCTCATCTTTGGCAGGCTCCTCTGGTTTTTTTTTTCACTACGTGATGACCCTAATTTTTTAAATGATGCTATCCTGAGGAGGACACCTAAATGCAAGCCATAATGCCCTCATCTGCGGCAGGCTCCTCCGGTTTTTTTTACTACGTGCTGACCCTCGCTCTTTAAATGACGCTATCCCGAGGAGGACACCTAAAAGCGAGCCGTAATGGCCTCATCTTCGGCAGGCTCCTCCGGTTTTTTTCGATTTTTTTTACGTCGTACTGAACCTCGTTCTTTAAATGACGCTATCCCAAGGACACCTAAAGGCTAGCCGTAATGGCCACATCTTCGGCAGGCTCCTACGGTTTTCTTCCGATTTTTTTTACGACGTACTGACCCTCGTTCTTTAAAAGACGCTATCCCGAGGAGGACACCTAAAGGCGAGCCGTAATGTCCTCATCTTCAGCAGGTTCCTCCAATTTTTTTTACGTCGTGCTGCCCCTCGTTCTTTAATTGACACTATCCCGAGGAGGACACCTAAAGGAGAGCCGTAATGGCCTCATCTTCGGCAGGCTCCTCCGGTTATTTTTTCTGGTTTTTTTTTACATCGTGCTGACCTTCGTTCTTTAAATGATGTTATCCTGAGGAGAATACCTTAAGGCGAGCCATAATGGCCTCATCTTCGGCATGCTCCTCCGGTTTTTTTTCGTTTTTTTTTACATCGTGCTGTCCCTCGTTCTTTAAATGACACTATCCCAAGGAGGACATCTAAATGTGAGCCATAATGGCCTCATCTTTGGCAGGCTCCTCTGGTTTTTTTTTTCACTACGTGATGACCCTAATTTTTTAAATGATGCTATCCTGAGGAGGACACCTAAATGCAAGCCATAATGCCCTCATCTGCGGCAGGCTCCTCCGGTTTTTTTTACTACGTGCTGACCCTCGCTCTTTAAATGACGCTATCCCGAGGAGGACACCTAAAAGCGAGCCGTAATGGCCTCATCTTCGGCAGGATCCTCCGGTTTTTTCTGGTTTTTTTTAGGTCGTGCAGACCCTCGCTCTTTAAATGATGCTAACCCCAGGAGGGCACCTGAAGGCGAGGTGTAATGGTCTCATCTTCGGCAGGCTCCTCCGGTTTTTTTTGGTTTTTTTTAGGTCGTGCAGACCCTCGCTCTTTAAATGATGCTATCCCGAGGAGGGCACCTGAAGGCGAGGTGTAATGGCCTCATCTTCGGCAGGCTCCTCCAGTTTGTTTTTTTACTACGTGCTGACCCTCGTTCTTTAAATGACGTTATCCTGAGGAGCACACCTATAGGCGAGCCGTAATGGCCTCATCTTCAGCAGGCTCCTCCGGGTTTTTTTTTTACGTCGTGCCGATCATCGTTCTTTAAATGACGCTATCCCGGGGTGGACACCTAAAGGCGAGCCGTAATGCCCTCATCTTCGGCAGGCTCCTCCAGTTTTTTTTTCTTGGTTTTTTTTTACGTCGTGCTGACTCTTGTCCTTTAATTGAAGCTATCCTGAGGAAGACACCTAAAGGCGAGCCGTAATGGCCTCATCTTCGGCAAGCTCCTCCAGTTTTTTTCTGGTTTTTTTTTCTACGTGCTGACCCTCGTCCTTTAATTGACGCTATCCCAAGGAGGACACCTATAGGCGAGCCGTAATGGCCTCATCTTCGGTAGGCTCCTCCGGTTTTTTTTCCGGTTTTTTTCACTACGTGCTGACCCTCATTCTTTAAATGACGCTATCCCGAGGAGGACACCTAAAGGCGAGCCGTAATGCCCTCATCTTCGGCAGGCAACACGGTTTTTTTTCTGTTTTTTTTTACTACGTGCTAACCCTCATTCTTTAAATGACGCTATCCTAAGGAGGACCCCCAAAGGCGAGCCGTAATGGCCTCATCTTCGACAGGCTCCTCCGGTTTTTTTTCCGGTTTTTTATTTCACATCGTGCAGACCCTCGCTCTGTGCCGATCATCGTTCTTTAAATGACGCTATCCTAAGGAGGACCCCCAAAGGCGAGCCGTAATGGCCTCATCTTCGACAGGCTCCTCCGGTTTTTTTTCCGGTTTTTTATTTCACATCGTGCAGACCCTCGCTCTGTGCCGATCATCGTTCTTTAAATGACGCTATCCTAAGGAGGACCCCCAAAGGCGAGCCGTAATGGCCTCATCTTCGACAGGCTCCTCCGGTTTTTTTTCCGGTTTTTTATTTCACATCGTGCAGACCCTCGCTCTGTGCCGATCATCGTTCTTTAAATGACGCTATCCTAAGGAGGACCCCCAAAGGCGAGCCGTAATGGCCTCATCTTCGACAGGCTCCTCCGGTTTTTTTTCCGGTTTTTTATTTCACATCGTGCAGACCCTCGCTCTGTGCCGATCATCGTTCTTTAAATGACGCTATCCTAAGGAGGACCCCCAAAGGCGAGCCGTAATGGCCTCATCTTCGACAGGCTCCTCCGGTTTTTTTTCCGGTTTTTTATTTCACATCGTGCAGACCCTCGCTCTGTGCCGATCATCGTTCTTTAAATGACGCTATCCTAAGGAGGACCCCCAAAGGCGAGCCGTAATGGCCTCATCTTCGACAGGCTCCTCCGGTTTTTTTTCCGGTTTTTTATTTCACATCGTGCAGACCCTCGCTCTGTGCCGATCATCGTTCTTTAAATGACGCTATCCTAAGGAGGACCCCCAAAGGCGAGCCGTAATGGCCTCATCTTCGACAGGCTCCTCCGGTTTTTTTTCCGGTTTTTTATTTCACATCGTGCAGACCCTCGCTCTGTGCCGATCATCGTTCTTTAAATGACGCTATCCTAAGGAGGACCCCCAAAGGCGAGCCGTAATGGCCTCATCTTCGACAGGCTCCTCCGGTTTTTTTTCCGGTTTTTTATTTCACATCGTGCAGACCCTCGCTCTGTGCCGATCATCGTTCTTTAAATGACGCTATCCTAAGGAGGACCCCCAAAGGCGAGCCGTAATGGCCTCATCTTCGACAGGCTCCTCCGGTTTTTTTTCCGGTTTTTTATTTCACATCGTGCAGACCCTCGCTCTGTGCCGATCATCGTTCTTTAAATGACGCTATCCTAAGGAGGACCCCCAAAGGCGAGCCGTAATGGCCTCATCTTCGACAGGCTCCTCCGGTTTTTTTTCCGGTTTTTTATTTCACATCGTGCAGACCCTCGCTCTGTGCCGATCATCGTTCTTTAAATGACGCTATCCTAAGGAGGACCCCCAAAGGCGAGCCGTAATGGCCTCATCTTCGACAGGCTCCTCCGGTTTTTTTTCCGGTTTTTTATTTCACATCGTGCAGACCCTCGCTCTGTGCCGATCATCGTTCTTTAAATGACGCTATCCTAAGGAGGACCCCCAAAGGCGAGCCGTAATGGCCTCATCTTCGACAGGCTCCTCCGGTTTTTTTTCCGGTTTTTTATTTCACATCGTGCAGACCCTCGCTCTGTGCCGATCATCGTTCTTTAAATGACGCTATCCTAAGGAGGACCCCCAAAGGCGAGCCGTAATGGCCTCATCTTCGACAGGCTCCTCCGGTTTTTTTTCCGGTTTTTTATTTCACATCGTGCAGACCCTCGCTCTGTGCCGATCATCGTTCTTTAAATGACGCTATCCTAAGGAGGACCCCCAAAGGCGAGCCGTAATGGCCTCATCTTCGACAGGCTCCTCCGGTTTTTTTTCCGGTTTTTTATTTCACATCGTGCAGACCCTCGCTCTGTGCCGATCATCGTTCTTTAAATGACGCTATCCTAAGGAGGACCCCCAAAGGCGAGCCGTAATGGCCTCATCTTCGACAGGCTCCTCCGGTTTTTTTTCCGGTTTTTTATTTCACATCGTGCAGACCCTCGCTCTGTGCCGATCATCGTTCTTTAAATGACGCTATCCTAAGGAGGACCCCCAAAGGCGAGCCGTAATGGCCTCATCTTCGACAGGCTCCTCCGGTTTTTTTTCCGGTTTTTTATTTCACATCGTGCAGACCCTCGCTCTGTGCCGATCATCGTTCTTTAAATGACGCTATCCTAAGGAGGACCCCCAAAGGCGAGCCGTAATGGCCTCATCTTCGACAGGCTCCTCCGGTTTTTTTTCCGGTTTTTTATTTCACATCGTGCAGACCCTCGCTCTGTGCCGATCATCGTTCTTTAAATGACGCTATCCTAAGGAGGACCCCCAAAGGCGAGCCGTAATGGCCTCATCTTCGACAGGCTCCTCCGGTTTTTTTTCCGGTTTTTTATTTCACATCGTGCAGACCCTCGCTCTGTGCCGATCATCGTTCTTTAAATGACGCTATCCTAAGGAGGACCCCCAAAGGCGAGCCGTAATGGCCTCATCTTCGACAGGCTCCTCCGGTTTTTTTTCCGGTTTTTTATTTCACATCGTGCAGACCCTCGCTCTGTGCCGATCATCGTTCTTTAAATGACGCTATCCTAAGGAGGACCCCCAAAGGCGAGCCGTAATGGCCTCATCTTCGACAGGCTCCTCCGGTTTTTTTTCCGGTTTTTTATTTCACATCGTGCAGACCCTCGCTCTGTGCCGATCATCGTTCTTTAAATGACGCTATCCTAAGGAGGACCCCCAAAGGCGAGCCGTAATGGCCTCATCTTCGACAGGCTCCTCCGGTTTTTTTTCCGGTTTTTTATTTCACATCGTGCAGACCCTCGCTCTGTGCCGATCATCGTTCTTTAAATGACGCTATCCTAAGGAGGACCCCCAAAGGCGAGCCGTAATGGCCTCATCTTCGACAGGCTCCTCCGGTTTTTTTTCCGGTTTTTTATTTCACATCGTGCAGACCCTCGCTCTGTGCCGATCATCGTTCTTTAAATGACGCTATCCTAAGGAGGACCCCCAAAGGCGAGCCGTAATGGCCTCATCTTCGACAGGCTCCTCCGGTTTTTTTTCCGGTTTTTTATTTCACATCGTGCAGACCCTCGCTCTGTGCCGATCATCGTTCTTTAAATGACGCTATCCTAAGGAGGACCCCCAAAGGCGAGCCGTAATGGCCTCATCTTCGACAGGCTCCTCCGGTTTTTTTTCCGGTTTTTTATTTCACATCGTGCAGACCCTCGCTCTGTGCCGATCATCGTTCTTTAAATGACGCTATCCTAAGGAGGACCCCCAAAGGCGAGCCGTAATGGCCTCATCTTCGACAGGCTCCTCCGGTTTTTTTTCCGGTTTTTTATTTCACATCGTGCAGACCCTCGCTCTGTGCCGATCATCGTTCTTTAAATGACGCTATCCTAAGGAGGACCCCCAAAGGCGAGCCGTAATGGCCTCATCTTCGACAGGCTCCTCCGGTTTTTTTTCCGGTTTTTTATTTCACATCGTGCAGACCCTCGCTCTGTGCCGATCATCGTTCTTTAAATGACGCTATCCTGAGGAGGACACCTAAAGGCGAGCTGTAATGGCCTCATCTTCAGCAGGCTCCTCCGGTTTTTTTTTCACGTCGTGCCGATCATCGTTCTTTAAGTGACGCTATCCCGGGGTGGACACCTAAAGGCGAGCCGTAATGGCCTCATCTTCGGCACGCTCCTCCAGTTTTTTTAACTACATGCTGACCCTGATGCTTTAAATGACGCTATCCGGGGGAGGACACCTAAAGGCGCCGATGAGGACATCGAAAGGCGAGCTGTAATGGCCTCATCTTCGGCACGCTCCTCCAGTTTTTTTAACTACATGCTGACCCTGATGCTTTAAATGACGCTATCCGGGGGAGGACACCTAAAGGCGCCGATGAGGACATCGAAAGGCGAGCTGTAATGGCCTCATCTTCGGCACGCTCCTCCAGTTTTTTTAACTACATGCTGACCCTGATGCTTTAAATGACGCTATCCGGGGGAGGACACCTAAAGGCGAGCTGTAATGGCCTCATCTTCGGCAGGCTCCTCCGATTTTTTTTTACGTCGTGCCGATCATCGTTCTTTAAGTGACGCTATCCCGGGGTGGACACCTAAAGGCGAGCCGTAATGGCCTCATCTTCGGCAGGCTCCTCCGGTTTTTTTTCAGGTTTTTTATTTCACATCGTGCAGACCCTCGCTCATTAAATGATGCTATCCCAATGAGGACACCGAAAGGCGAGCTGTAATGGCCTCATCTTCGGCAGGCTCTTCCATTTTTTTTTACGTGTTGACCCTCGTTCTTTAAATGACGTTATCCCGAGGAGGACACCTAAAGGCGAGCCGTAATGGCCACATCTTCGGCAGGCTCCTCCGATTTTTTTTACTACGTGCTGACCCTCGTTCTTTAAATGACGCTATCCCGAGGAGGACACCTAAAGGCGAGCCGTAATGGCCTCATCTTCGGTAGGCTCCTCCAATTTTTTTCTGGTTTTTTTTTACGTCGTGCAGACCCTCGCTCTTTAAATGATGCTATCCCGAGGAGGGCACCTGAAGGCGAGGTGTAATGGCCTCATCTTCGGCAGGCTCCTCCAGTTTTTTTTTACTACGTGCTGACCCTCGTTCTTTAAATGACGCTATCCTAAGGAGGACACCCAAAGGCGAGCCGTAATGGCCTCATCTTCAGCAGTCTCCTCAGGTTTTTTTTTACGTCGTGCCGATCATCATTCTTTAAATGACGCTATCCCGGGGTGGACACCTAAAGGCGAGCCGTAATGGCCTCATCTTCGGCAGGCTCCTCCGGTTTTTTCTCAGGTTTTTAATTTCACATCGTGCAGACCCTCGCTCTTTAAATGATGCTATCCCGATGAGGACACCGAAAGGCGAGCTGTAATGGCCTCATCTTCGGTAGGCTCCTCCATTTTTTTTTTACGTGCTGACCCTCGTTCTTTAAATGACGTTATCCCGAGGAGGACACCTAAAGGCGAGCCGTAATGGCCTTATCTTCGGCAGGCTCCTCCGATTTTTTTCTGGTTTTTTTTTACGTCGTGCAGACCCTCGCTCTTTAAATGATGCTATCCCGAGGAGGGCACCTGAAGGCATGGTGTAATGGCCTCATCTTCGGCAGGCTCCTCCAGTTTTTTTTTTACTACGTGCTGACCCTCGTTCTTTAAATGACGCTATCCTGAGGAGGACACCTAAAGGCGAGCCGTAATGGCCTCATCTTCAGCAGGCTCCTCCGTTTTTTTTTTACGTCATGCCGATCATCGTTCTTTAAGTGACTCTATCCCGGGGTGGACACCTAAAGGCGAGTCGTAATGGCCTTATCTTCGGCAGGCTCCTCCGGTTTTTTTTTAGGTTTTTTATTTCACATCGTGCAGACCCTCGCTCTTTAAATGATGATATCCGGATGAGGACGCCGAAAGGCGAGCTGTAATGGCCTCATCTTCGGCAGGCTCCTCCAGTTTTTTTTTTACTACGTGCTGACCCTCGTTCTTTAAATGACGCTATCCTGAGGAGGACACCTAAAGGCGAGCCGTAATGGCCTCATCTTCAGCAGGCTCCTCCGATTTTTTTTTCACGTCGTGCCGATCATCGTTCTTTAAGTGACGCTATCCCGGGGTGGACACCTAAAGGCGAGCCGTAATGGCCTCATCTTCGGCAGGCTCCTCCGGTTTTTTTTAGGTTTTTTATTTCACATCGTGCAGACCCTCGCTCTTTAAATGATGTTCTCCCGATGAGGACACCGAAAGGCGAGCTGTAATGGCCTCATCTTCGGCAGGCTCCTCCATTTTTTTTTACGTGCTGACCCTCGTTCTTTAAAAGACGTTATCCCGAGGAGGACACCTAAAGGCGAGCCGTAATGGCCACATCTTCGGTAGGCTCCTCCGATTTTTTTTTACTACGTGCTGACCCTCGTTCTTTAAATGACGCTATCCCGAGGAGGACACCTAAAGGCGAGCCGTAATGGTCTCATCTTCGGCAGGCTCCTCCGATTTTTTTCTGGTTTTTTTTTCTACGTCGTGCAGACCCTCGCTCTTTAAATGATGCTATCCCGAGGAGGGCACCTGAAGGCGAGGTGTAATGGCTTCATCTTCGGCAGGCTCCTCCAGTTTTTTTTTACTACGTGCTGACCCTCGTTCTTTAAATGACGCTATCCTGAGGAGGACACCTAAAGGCGAGCCGTAATGGCCTCATCTTCAGCAGGGTCCTCCGGTTTTTTTTTTACGTCGTGCCGATCATTGTTCTTTAAATGACGCTATCCCGGGGTGGACACCTAAAGGCGAGCCGTAATGCCCTCATCTTCGGCAGGCTCCCCCAGTTTTTTTTTGTTGGTTTTTTTTTACGTCGTGCTGACCCTCGTCCTTTAATTGACGCTATCCCGAGGAAGACACCTAAAATCGAGCCGTAATGGCCTCATCTTCGGCAGGCTCCTCCAGTTTTTTTCTGGTTTTTTTTACTACGTGCTGACTCTCGTCCTTTATTTGACGCTATCCCGAGGACGACACCTATAGGCGTGCCGTAATGGCCTCATCTTCGGTAGGCTCCTCCGGTTTTTTTTTTCCGGTTTATTTTCACTACGTGCTGACCCTCATTCTTTAAATGACGCTATCCCGAGGAGGACACCTAAAGGCGAGCCGTAATGCCCTCATCTTCGGCAGGCAACACGGTTTTTTTTTCTGTTTTTTTTTTACATCGTGCTCACCCTCTTTCTTTAAATGACGCTGTCCCGAGGAGGACACCTAAAGCCGAGCCGTAATGGCCTCATCTTCGACAGGCTCCTTCGATTTTTTTTTCCAGTTTTTTTTACGTCGTGCAGACCCTTGTTCTATAAATGACGCTATCCTAAGGAGGACACATAAAGGCGATTCGTAATGGCCTTATCTTCGGCAGGCTCCTCCGGTTTTTTTTTTTCTGAATTTTTTTACGACGTGCTGACCCTCGTTCGTTAAATGATGCTATCCCGAGGAGGACACCTAAAGGCGAGCCGTAATGGCCTCATCTTCGGCAGGCTCGTCCGTTTTTTTTTCAGGTTTTTTATTTCACATCGTGTAGACCCTCGCTCTTTAAATGATGCTATCCCGATGAGGACACCGAAAGGCGAGCTGCAATGGCCTCATCTTCGGCAGGCTCCTCCATTTTTTTTACGTGCTGACCCTCGTTCTTTAAATGACGTTATCCCGATGAGGACACCGAAAGGCGAGCTGTAATGGCCTCATCTTCGGCAGGCTCCTCCATTTTTTTTTACGTGCTGACCCTCGTTCTTTATATGACGCTATCCCGAGGAGGACACCTAAACGCGAGCCGTAATGGCCTTATCTTCGGCAGGCTCCTCCAATTTTTTTCTGGTTTTTTTTTACGTCGTGCAGACCCTCGCTCTTTAAATGATGCTATCCCGAGGAGGGCACCTGAAGGCGAGGTGTAATGGCCTCATCTTCGGTAGGCTCCTCCAGTTTTTTTTTAATACGTGCTGACCCTCGTTCTTTAAATGACGCTATCCTGAGGAGGACACCTAAAGGCGAGCCGTAATGGCCTAATCTTCAGCAGGCTCCTCCGGTTTTTTTTTTTACGTCGTGCCGATCATCGTTCTTTAAGTGACGCTATCTCAGGGTGGACACCTAAAGGCGAGCCGTAAGGGCCTCATCTTCGGCAGGCACCTCCGGTTTTTTTTTAGGTTTTTTATTTCACATCGTGCAGACCCTCGCTCTTTAAATGATGCTATCCCGATGAGGACACCGAAAAGTGAGCTGTAATGGCCTCATCTTCGGCAGGCTCCATTTTTTTTTACGTGCTGACCCTCGTTCTTTAAATGACGTTATCCTGAGGAGGACACCTAAAGGCGAGCCGTAATGCCCTCATCTTCAGCAGGCTCCTCCAGTTTTTTTTTTGTTGGTTTTTTTTTACGTCGTGCTGACCCTCGTCCTTTAATTGACGCTATCCCGAGGAAGACACCTAAAGGCGAGCCGTAATGGCCTCATCTTCTGCAGGCTCCTCCGGTTTTTTTCTGGTTTTTTTTTAAGTCGTGCAGACCCTCGCTCTTTAAATGATGCTATCCCGAGGAGGGCACCTGAAGGCGAGGTGTAATGGCCTCATCTTCGGCAGGCTCCTCCAGTTTGTTTTTTTACTACGTGCTGACCCTCGTTCTTTAAATCACGCTATCCTAAGGAGGACACCTAAAGGCGAGCCGTAATGGCCTCATCTTCAGCAGGCTCCGCCGGTTTTTTTTTACGTCGTGCCGATCATTGTTCTTTAAATGACGCTATCCCGGGGTGGACACCTAAAGGTGAGCCATAATGCCCTCATCTTCGGCAGGCTCCTACAGTTTTTTTTTGTTTGTTTTTTTTACGTCGTGCTGACCCTCGTCCTTTAATTGACGCTATCCCGAGGAATACACCTAAAGGCGAGCCGTAATGGCCTCATCATCGGCAGGCTCCTCCAGTTTTTTTCTGTTTTTTTTTACTACGTGCTAACCCTCATTCTTTAAATGACGCTATCCCGAGGAGGACACCTAAAGGCGAGCCGTAATGCCCTCATCTTCGGCAGGCAACACGGTTTTTTTTCTGTTTTTTTTTACATCGTGCTCTCCCTCTTTCTTTAAATGACGCTATCCCGAGGAGGACACCTAAAGGCGAGCCGTAATGGCCTCATCTTC
>NC_029791.2:76746874-76757402 GCF_000816755.2 Arachis ipaensis
GTAATGGCCTCATCTTCGGCAGGCTCCTCCAGTTTTTTTTTACAACGTGCTGACCCTCGTTCTTTAAATGACGCTATCCTGAGGAGGAGACCTAAAGGCGAGCCGTAATGGCCTCATCTTCAGCAGGCTCCTCCGATTTTTTTTTACGTCGTGCCGATCATCATTCTTTAAATGACACTATCCCGGGGTGGACACCTAAAGGCGAGCCGTAATGGCCTCATCTTCGGCAGGCTCCTCCGGTTTTTTTCTGGTTTTTTATTTCACATCGTGCAGACCCTCACTCTTTAAATGATGCTATCCTAATGAGGACACCGAAAGGCGAGCTGTAATGGCCTCATCTTCGGCAAGCTCTTCCATTTTTTTTACGTGCTGACCCTCGTTCTTTGAATGACGTTATCCCGAGGATGACACCTAAAGGCGAACCGTAATGGCCACATCTTCGGCAAGCTCCTCCGATTTTTTTTACTACGTGCTGACCCTCGTTCTTTAAATGACGATATCCTGAGGAGGACACCTAAAGGCGAGCCGTAATGGCCTCATCTTCAGCAGGCTCCTCAGGTTTTTTTTTTACGTCGTGCCGATCATCATTCTTTAAATGACGCTATCCCGGGGGGGACACCTAAAGGCGAGCCGTAATGCCCTCATCTTCGGCAGGCTCCTCCGGTTTTTTTTTTTGTTTTTGTTTTAGGTCGTGCAGACCCTCGCTCTTTAAATGATGCTATCCTGATGAGGACACCGAAAGGCGAGCTGTAATGGCCTCATCTTCGGCAGGCTCCTCCAGTTTGTTTTTTTACTACGTGCTGACCCTCGTTCTTTAAATGACGCTATCCCGGGGGGGACACCTAAAGGCGAGCCGTAATGCCCTCATCTTCGGCAGGCTCCTCCGGTTTTTTTTTTTGTTTTTGTTTTAGGTCGTGCAGACCCTCGCTCTTTAAATGATGCTATCCTGATGAGGACACCGAAAGGCGAGCTGTAATGGCCTCATCTTCGGCAGGCTCCTCCAGTTTGTTTTTTTACTACGTGCTGACCCTCGTTCTTTAAATGACGCTATCCCGGGGGGGACACCTAAAGGCGAGCCGTAATGCCCTCATCTTCGGCAGGCTCCTCCGGTTTTTTTTTTTGTTTTTGTTTTAGGTCGTGCAGACCCTCGCTCTTTAAATGATGCTATCCTGATGAGGACACCGAAAGGCGAGCTGTAATGGCCTCATCTTCGGCAGGCTCCTCCAGTTTGTTTTTTTACTACGTGCTGACCCTCGTTCTTTAAATGACGCTATCCCGGGGGGGACACCTAAAGGCGAGCCGTAATGCCCTCATCTTCGGCAGGCTCCTCCGGTTTTTTTTTTTGTTTTTGTTTTAGGTCGTGCAGACCCTCGCTCTTTAAATGATGCTATCCCGAGGAGAACACCTAAAGGCGAGCCGTAATGCCCTCATCTTCGGCAGGCAACACGGTTTTTTTTTTTCTGTTTTTTTTTACATCGTGCTCACCCTCTTTCTTTAAATGACGCTGTCCCGAGGAGGACACCTAAAGCCGAGCGGTAATGCCGTCATCTTCGACAGGCTCCTTCGATTTTTTTTTTCGGTTTTTTTTTACGTCGTGCAGACCCTTGTTCTATAAATGACGCTATCCTAAGGAGGACACCTAAAGGCGATTCGTAATGGCCTTATCTTCGGCAGGCTCCTCCGGTTTTTTTTTTTTGAATTTTTTTACGACGTGCTGACCCTCGTTCGTTAAATGACGCTATCCCGAGGAGGACACCTAAAGGCGAGCCGTAATGGGCTCATCTTCGGCAGGCTCTTCCATTTGTTTTACGTGCTGAACCTCGTTCTTTGAATGACGTTATCCCGAGGAGGACACGTTATGCCAAGGAGGACACCTAAAGGCGAGCCGTAATGGGCTCATCTTCGGCAGGCTCTTCCATTTGTTTTACGTGCTGAACCTCGTTCTTTGAATGACGTTATCCCGAGGAGGACACGTTATGCCAAGGAGGACACCTAAAGGCGAGCCGTAATGGGCTCATCTTCGGCAGGCTCTTCCATTTGTTTTACGTGCTGAACCTCGTTCTTTGAATGACGTTATCCCGAGGAGGACACGTTATGCCAAGGAGGACACCTAAAGGCGAGCCGTAATGGGCTCATCTTCGGCAGGCTCTTCCATTTGTTTTACGTGCTGAACCTCGTTCTTTGAATGACGTTATCCCGAGGAGGACACGTTATGCCAAGGAGGACACCTAAAGGCGAGCCGTAATGGGCTCATCTTCGGCAGGCTCTTCCATTTGTTTTACGTGCTGAACCTCGTTCTTTGAATGACGTTATCCCGAGGAGGACACGTTATGCCAAGGAGGACACCTAAAGGCGAGCCGTAATGGGCTCATCTTCGGCAGGCTCTTCCATTTGTTTTACGTGCTGAACCTCGTTCTTTGAATGACGTTATCCCGAGGAGGACACGTTATGCCAAGGAGGACACCTAAAGGCGAGCCGTAATGGGCTCATCTTCGGCAGGCTCTTCCATTTGTTTTACGTGCTGAACCTCGTTCTTTGAATGACGTTATCCCGAGGAGGACACGTTATGCCAAGGAGGACACCTAAAGGCGAGCCGTAATGGGCTCATCTTCGGCAGGCTCTTCCATTTGTTTTACGTGCTGAACCTCGTTCTTTGAATGACGTTATCCCGAGGAGGACACGTTATGCCAAGGAGGACACCTAAAGGCGAGCCGTAATGGGCTCATCTTCGGCAGGCTCTTCCATTTGTTTTACGTGCTGAACCTCGTTCTTTGAATGACGTTATCCCGAGGAGGACACGTTATGCCAAGGAGGACACCTAAAGGCGAGCCGTAATGGGCTCATCTTCGGCAGGCTCTTCCATTTGTTTTACGTGCTGAACCTCGTTCTTTGAATGACGTTATCCCGAGGAGGACACGTTATGCCAAGGAGGACACCTAAAGGCGAGCCGTAATGGGCTCATCTTCGGCAGGCTCTTCCATTTGTTTTACGTGCTGAACCTCGTTCTTTGAATGACGTTATCCCGAGGAGGACACGTTATGCCAAGGAGGACACCTAAAGGCGAGCCGTAATGGGCTCATCTTCGGCAGGCTCTTCCATTTGTTTTACGTGCTGAACCTCGTTCTTTGAATGACGTTATCCCGAGGAGGACACGTTATGCCAAGGAGGACACCTAAAGGCGAGCCGTAATGGGCTCATCTTCGGCAGGCTCTTCCATTTGTTTTACGTGCTGAACCTCGTTCTTTGAATGACGTTATCCCGAGGAGGACACTTTAAGGCGAGCTGTAATGGCCTCATCTTCGGCAGGCTCCTTGCTGACCCTCGTTCTTTAAATGATGCTATCCCGATGAGGACACCGAAAGGCGAGCTGTAATGGCCTCATCTTCGGCAGGCTCTTCCATTTTTTTTACGTGCTGACCGTCGTTCTTTGAATGACGTTATCCCGAGGAGGACACCTAAAAGGCGAGCCGTAATGGCCACATCTTCGGCAAGCTCCTCCGATTTTTTTTACTACGTGCTGACCCTCGTTCTTTAAATGACGCTATCCTGAGGAGGACACCTAAAGGCGAGCCGTAATGGCCTCATCTTCAGCAGGCTCCTCAGGTTTTTTTTTTACGTCGTGCCGATCATCATTCTTTAAATGACGCTATCTCGGGGTGGACACCTAAAGGCGAGCCGTAATGCCCTCATCTTTGGCTGGCTCCTCCAGTTTTTTCTTGTTGGTTTTTTTTACGTCGTGCTGACCCTCGTCCTTTAATTGACGCTATCCCGAGGAAGACACCTAAAGGCGAGCCGTAATGGCCTCATCTTCGGCAGGCTCCTCCGGTTTTTTTTTTTGTTTTTGTTTTAGGTCGTGCAGACCCTCGCTCTTTAAATGATGCTATCCCGAGGAGGGCACCTGAAGGCGAGGTGTAATGGCCTCATCTTCGGCAGGCTCCTCCAGTTTGTTTTTTTACTACGTGCTGACCCTCGTTCTTTAAATGACGCTATCCTGAGGAGCACACCTAAAGGCGAGTCGTAATGGCCTCATCTTCAGCAGGCTCCTCCGGTTTTTTTTACGGCGTGCCGATCATCGTTCTTTAAATGACGCTATCCCGGGGTGGACACCTAAAGGCGAGCCGTAATGCCCTCATCTTCGGCAGGCTCCTCCAGTTTTTTTCTGGTTTTTTTTACTACGTGCTGACCCTCGTCCTTTATTTGACGCTATCCCGAGGAGGACACCTATAGGCGAGCCGTAATGGCCTCATCTTCGGTAGGCTCCTCCGGTTTTTTTTTTCGGTTTATTTTCACTACGTGCCCCTCATTCTTTAAATGATGCTATCCCGAGGAGAACACCTAAAGGCGAGCCGTAATGCCCTCATCTTCGGCAGGCAACACGGTTTTTTTTTCTGTTTTTTTTTACATCGTGCTCACCCTCTTTCTTTAAATGACGTTGTCCCGAGGAGGACACCTAAAGCCGAGCCGTAATGCCGTCATCTTCGACAGGCTCCTTCGATTTTTTTTTCCGATTTTTTTTTACGTCGTGCAGACCCTTGTTCTATAAATGACGCTATCCTAAGGAGGACACCTAAAGGCGATTCGTAATGGCCTTATCTTCGGCAGGCTCCTCCGGTTTTTTTTTTCTGAATTTTTTTACGACGTGCTGACCCTCGTTCGTTAAATGACGCTATCCCGAGGAGGACACCTAAAGGCGAGCCGTAAGGGCCTTATCTTCGGCAGGCTCCTCCGGTTTTTTTTTTCTGAATTTTTTTACGACGTGCTGCCCCTCGTTCGTTAAATGACGCTATCCCGAGGAGGACAGGGAGGACACCTAAAGGCGAGCCGTAATGGCCTTATGTTCGGCAGGCTCCTCCGGTTTTTTTTTTCTGAATTTTTTTACGACGTGCTGCCCCTCGTTCGTTAAATGACGCTATCCCGAGGAGGACAGGGAGGACACCTAAAGGCGAGCCGTAATGGCCTTATGTTCGGCAGGCTCCTCCGGTTTTTTTTTTCTGAATTTTTTTACGACGTGCTGCCCCTCGTTCGTTAAATGACGCTATCCCGAGGAGGACAGGGAGGACACCTAAAGGCGAGCCGTAATGGCCTTATGTTCGGCAGGCTCCTCCGGTTTTTTTTTTCTGAATTTTTTTACGACGTGCTGCCCCTCGTTCGTTAAATGACGCTATCCCGAGGAGGACAGGGAGGACACCTAAAGGCGAGCCGTAATGGCCTTATGTTCGGCAGGCTCCTCCGGTTTTTTTTTTCTGAATTTTTTTACGACGTGCTGCCCCTCGTTCGTTAAATGACGCTATCCCGAGGAGGACAGGGAGGACACCTAAAGGCGAGCCGTAATGGCCTTATGTTCGGCAGGCTCCTCCGGTTTTTTTTTTCTGAATTTTTTTACGACGTGCTGCCCCTCGTTCGTTAAATGACGCTATCCCGAGGAGGACAGGGAGGACACCTAAAGGCGAGCCGTAATGGCCTTATGTTCGGCAGGCTCCTCCGGTTTTTTTTTTCTGAATTTTTTTACGACGTGCTGCCCCTCGTTCGTTAAATGACGCTATCCCGAGGAGGACACCTAAAGGCGAGCCGTAATGGCCTCATCTTCGGTAGGCTCCTCCGGCTTTTTTCCAGTTTTTTTTCACTACGTGCTGACCCTCATTCTTTAAATGACACTATCCCGTGGAGGACACCTAAAAGCGAGCCGTAATGCCCTCATCTTTGACAGACAACTCGGTTTTTTTTTTCTGTTGTTTTTTTACATCGTGCTCACCCTCTTTCTTTAAATGACGCTGTCCCGAGGAGGACACCTAAAGCCGAGCCGTAATGGTCTCATCTTCGGCAGGCTCCTTCGGTTTTTTTTTGGTTTTTTTTACGTCGTGCAGACCCTCGTTCTTTAAATGACGCTATCCTAAGGAGGACCCCAAAAGGCGATTCATAATGGCCTCATCTTCGGCAGGCTCCTCCGTTTTTTTTTCCGAATTTTTTTACGACGTGCTAACCCTCGTTCTTTAAATGACGCTATCCCGAGGAGGACACCTAAAGGCGAGCCGTAATGGCCTCATCTTCGGCAGGCTCCTCCGGTATTTTTTTTACGTCGTTCCGACCATCGTTCTTTAAATTATGCTATCCCGGGGAGAACACCTAAAGGCGAGCCGTAATGGCCTCATCTTCGGCAGGCTCCTCCGGGTTTTTTTGTCAGTTTTTTTTTACGTTGTGCTGACTATCGTCCTTTAATTGACACTATCCCGAGGAAGACACCAAAAGGCGAGCCGTAATGGCCTCATCTTCGGCAGGCTCCTCCGGTTTTTTTTTTTAGTTTTTTTTCACATCGTGCAGACCCTCGCTCTTTAAATGATGCTATCCCGAGGAGGACACCGAAAGGTGAGCTATAATGGCCTCATCTTCGGCAGGCTCCTCAATTTTTTTATACTACGTGCTGACCCTTGTTCTTTAAATGACGCTATCCCGAGGAGGACACCTAAAGGCGAGCCGTAATGGCCTCATCTTCGGCAGGCTCCTCTAGTTTTTTTTCCATGTTTTTTACTACGTGCTGACCTTCCTTCTTTAAATGTCGCTATCTCGAGGAGGACACCTAAAGGCGAGCCGTAATTGCCTCATCTTCGGCAGGCTCCTTCGGTTTTTTTCCAGTTTATTTTCTCTACGTGCTAACCCTCATTCTTTAAATGAAACTATCCCGAGGAGGACACCTAAAGGCGAGCCGTAATGGCCTCATCTACGACAGGCTCCTCCAGTTTTCTTTTTCGATTTTTTTTACGTCGTGCTGACCCTCGTTCTTTAAATGACGCTATCCCGAGGAGGACACCTAAAGGCGAGCCGTAATGGCCTCATCTTCGGCAGGCTTCTCCGGTTTTTTTTTCTGGTTTTGTTTACGTCCTGTAGACACTCGCTCTTTAAATGATGCTATCCCGAGGAGAACACCTAAAGGCGAGCTGTAATGGCCTCATCTTCGGTAGGCTCCTCCGGTTTTTTTTTACTACGTGCTGACCCTCGCTCTTTAAATGACGCTATCCCGAGGAGGACACCTAAAGGCGAGACATAATGGCCACATTTTTGGCAGGCTCCTCTGATTTTTTTTTTCCGTGTTTTTTTTACATCATGCTAACCCTCGTTCTTTAAATGATGATATCCCGAGGAGGACACCTAAAGGCGAGCCGTAATGGCCTCATCTTCGGCAGGCTCCTCCGGTTTTTTTTACTATGTGCTGACCCTCGCTCTTTAAATCATGCTATCCCAAGGAGGACGCCTAAAGGCTAGCCGTGATAGCCTCATCTTCGGCAGGCTCCTCCGGTTTTTTTCATTTTTTTTACATCATGCTGACCCTCGTTCTTTAAATGATGCTATCCCCAGGAGGACACCTAAAGGCGACCCGTAACGGCCTCATCTTCATCATGCTCCTCCAGTTTTTTTTCCATTTTTTTTACGTCGTGCTGACCCTCGTTCTTTAAATGGCGCAAACCCGAGGTGGACACGTAAAGGTGAGTCGTAATGGCCTCATCTACAACAGGCTCCTCCGGTTTTCTTTTTCATTTTTTTACGTCGTACTGACCCTCGTTCTTTAAATGACGCTATCACGAGGAGGATACCTAAAGGCGAGCCGTAATGGCCTCATCTTCGGTAGGCTCCTCCGGTTTTTTTTTTCGGTTTTTTTCTACGTCGTGCTGACCCTCGTTCTTTAAATGACGCTATCCCGAGGACACCTAAAGGCGAGCCGTAATGGCCACATCTTCGGCAGCCTCCTCCGGTTTTTTTCCGATTTTTTTACGACATGTGATGAGCGGATAATTTATACGCTTTTTGGCATTATTTTTAGTATGTTTTCAGTAGGATCTAGTTACTTTTAGGGATGTTTTCATTTGTTTTTATGTTAAATTCACTTTTTTGGACTTTACTATGACTTTGTGTGTTTTTCTGTGATTTCAGGTAATTTCTGGCTAAAATTGAGGGACTTGAGCAAAAATCAGATTCAGAGGTAGAAGAAGGACTGCTGATGCTGTTGGATTCTGACCTCCATGCACTCAAAGTGGATTTTCTGGAGCTACAGAACTCAAAATGGTGCACTTCTAATTGCGTTGGAAAGTAGACATCCAGGTCTTTCCAGAAATATATAATAGTCCATACTTTGGCCGAGTTTAGACAACGCAAAAGGGCGTTGAACGCCAATTCTACGCTGCAGTTTGGAGTTAAACACCAGAAACACGTTACAAACTGGCGTTCAACTCCAAGAATGACCTTTCCACGTGTAAACTTCAAGCTCAGCCCAAGCACACACCAAGTGGGCCCCGGAAGTGGATTTATGCATCAATTACTTACTTCTGTAAACCCTAGTAACTAGTTTAGTATAAATAGGACTTTTTACTATTGTATTAGACATCTTGGGACGTCTAGTTCTTAGATCATGGGGGCTGGCCATTCGGCCTATGCCTGAACCTTTCACTTATGTATTTTTCAATGGTAGAGTTTCTGCATTCCATAGATTAAGGTGTGGAGCTCTGCTGTTCCTCATGATTTAATGCAAAGTACTATTGTTTTATATTCAATTCAACTTATTCCGCTTCTAAGATATCCATTCGCACCCAAGAACATGATGAATGTGATGATTATGTGACGCTCATCATCATTCTCACTTATGAACGCGTGCCTGACAAACACTTCCGTTCTACATGCAAACAAGCTAGAATGAATATCTCTTATATATCTAATACAGGGGACCGAGTCCGAGTTATTAGTATCTTCGTGGTATAAGTTAGAACCCATGGATGGCCATTCCTGAGATCCAAAAAGTCTAAACCTTGTCTGTGATATTCCGAGTAGGATCTGGGAAGGGATGGCTGTGACGAACTTCAAACTCGCGAGTGCTGGTCATAGTGACAGACGCAAAAGGAGGGTGAATCATATTCCAGTATGATCGAGAACCTCCAGATGATTAGCCATGCCGTGACAGAGCATTTGGACCATTTTCACAAGAGAGGATGGGCACCAATTATTGGCGCCATTGCCAAGGAGAGAACGAACAACAAATTTTACAACCTTAGAGTAACAATTTTGCATACCAAGTTTTTGGCGCCATTGCCGGGGATTGTTCGAGTTTGGACAACCGACGGTTCATCTTGTTGCTCAGATTAGGTAATTTTCTTTTTGTTTTATTTTCAAAAATATTTCTTCAAAAATCTTTTAAAAAAAAATTTTCCTTTTGTTTTCGAAAAGTATTCAAAATTTTTAAGAATGAATTCTAGTGTTTCATGAAGCATGTAAAATCCTGGCTGGCTGTAAAGCCATGTCTAATTCTGTTAGACTGAGGCTTCCACTCATAAGTATATGAAGTTGGATGAAGTTTCAGCTGTTGTATGCTTGATTTGTATCTTCTAAAGCTTGGCTGGCTATTAAGCCATGTCCAACCCTTTGATTGGAGCTTTGGGCTAATATTGAAAGATTCCTGGAATTCTTATTAAAAATTTTGAATTTCTTATTTTCTTTTTCCCATATGTTTTTCAAAAAAAAAATTTAAAAGAAAATACAAAAAAATTATAAAATCATAAAAATAAAAAATATTTTGCGTTTCTTGTTTGAGTCTTGAGTCAATTTTTTAGTTTGGTGTCAATTGCATTTTTTCTAAAAATTTTATGCATTTTTCGAAAATTCATGCATCATGATCTTCAAGTTGTTCTTAGCCAGTCTTCTTGTTTGATCTTCATATTTTATTGTTTTGTGTCTTTTCTTGTTTTTCATATGCATTCCTTGCATTCATAGTGTCTATACATTAAAAAATTTCTAAGTTTGGTGTCTTGCATGTTTTCTTTTCTTGAAAATTTTTCAAAAAAATAAGTTCTTGATGTTCATCTTGACATTCATAGTGTTCTTGGTGTTCATCTTGACATTCATAGTGTTCTTGCATTCATCACATGTTTTGATCCAAAAATTTTCATGCATTGAGTCTTTTTCATGTTTTTCTCTTTCTTCATTAAAAATTCAAAAAATCAAAAAAATATCTTTCCCTTTTTCACTCATAAATTTTGAAAATTTGGATTGACTTTTTCAAAAAATTTTAAAATCTAGTTGTTTCTTATGATTCAAATCAAATTTTCAATTTAAAAATCTTATCTTTTCAAAATCTTTTTCAAAAATCAAATCTTTTTCATTTTTCTTATTTATTTTCGAAAATTTTAAAAATATTTTTCAAAAATCTTTTTTCTTAATTTTACATCATATTTTCGAAAATATCATCAACAATTAATATTTTGATTCAAAAATTTCAAGTTTGTTACTTACTTGTTAAGAAAGATTCAAACTTTACGTTCTAGAATCATATCTTGTGATTTCTTGTGAATCAAGTCATTAATTGTGATTTTAAAAATCAAATCTTTTTCAAAACTAATTTCAATCATATCTTTTCAAAAATATCTTTTTATCTTATCTTTTTCAAAATCATATCTTTTTAAAACATATATTTTTCAAAAAATTTGATTTTAAAATATCTTTTCTAACTTCTTATCTTCTTATCTTTTCAAAATTGATTTTCAAAATTTGT